>NC_140586.1:825345446-825919638 GCF_964204655.1 Triturus cristatus | reverse complement strand
TGTTGGGTAAATACGTGTTCGACTGCTTGGGTGAAGCGAGAGAGTTGTTTTATGTTGGCATGTCAGAACCGCTGCTACCGGAGCCCGTCGACCAAGGAGGACGTGGACTATACAAGTCCAAGGTGCCGTGCGATAAGAGGGACACCTGCGGGAATACTGTGGATTTAAACAAGCAACAGGCGAGGGAGATGGGCACAGTGATCGAATGTGATAAAAATTAAAGGGAGTGACTGTAGAGGCTGAAAAGCAAGACTGGCAATAGGAAATGGTAATATTTGCAATATACACATTTTAGGAGAGTATTGAATTTGACGAACATCATGCATTGTGGGACATTGATGCCTTTCCTGTTTGCTGCATACACCTTCTATGTTGTATATGCCGCCAATTGATTTGTCACAGCCCCACCAATAGTAAACACATTGGAACATTTAAAGACCGCAAGCTGTGCGTAACTCCAAAATGATTTGTATACACTGAAGAAAGCCCATGCGGAAATGCATTTGCATCCATAAATCAGACTAATACTCCAGAGAGTGCTCTGAATTTTTTTTGAAGTTGTTGTGGAACAGAGGCAGTACCACCCCCATTTACGGAGGCACCCGCCGCGTGTTCGACTGCCTGGGTGAAGTGAGAGAGTTGATAGATATATAGATATATATATAGATATATATATATATATATATATATATATATGGTTTGCCTTTTGCAGGAAGCACTCGCTGGAGACGTGGTTCCACTCAGGAGCTGCTAGCACCTCAAACACACGACAGTCTCTTGCGACGCGTTTCGGGCCATCCCCGCCCTTCTTCCATGGCAAAACTGTCAATTGGTGCGTCAAACACAGCTTCCAGTACTGGTGGTTGCTTGCAGCGGGTCCCTGGTGCAATATGAATCTGTATCGAGTGCTTCCCACAAAAGGCAAACTTTCAATTCATTTAAATCGGCCTGCCAGGTCGAGGGCAAGCACCCCCGCGTATTGTCAGCGGGTCCGTGGCTGTTTATTGGGGAAGCCATCATCGTGAGTAACAGATTCGCACTACAGGGGAACGTGCTGCAGCTTTGGTATAATAACGAACTTAATTGTTTCCTCACAAGCGATTTACATGGGGATTGAAGGACAGACTACCAGACCCATGATGCACTAAAACAGGCGGAGAGTGAGCTGCCGGCCAACAAGGGCGTGTCTCAATCAATTTAATAAATTGAGGGATTTACCTGGCAGTGTTGTTTGTTCATCTCTGTGATAGCTGCCAAGAAGAAGGGCGAAAGGCCCGAAACGCGTTGCAGCAGGAACTGTCTTGTGGTTGCTTGCAGCGGGTCCCTGGTGCGATATGAATCTGTATCGAGGCTTCCCACAAAAGGCAAACTTTCAATTCATATATATATTTATATTTATGTATATCTAAGATTTCTTTTTTTTTTAAGGGATTTAGGGTCCGCATTTTTTGGGTGGGTATGGGTTTTTGGGTGGCAAGGGAGTTTTTAGCGTACAGGGTGGGTATGGGTTTTTGGGTGACAAGGGTAATTTTAGGGTGAGTATGGGTTGAGGTGTTTTAAGAAGATATATAAATGTGTATTTACTATATAGATATATACATGTGTGCATGCACATTCATATGTATTTATGCGTGTATATATATATATATATATATATATATATAATATTCCTTACCTTTGAATTTAGTACCCCCTGTTCGCCGTTGGGTGGCTTCATTCGGCTCCCCGTGACGTCAACATCATCTTTAGGATCGCTTATGACGTAGCAGCCACCTATATAGGCTCCACCAAGGCGTATGGATGTCAGTTCTTTTCTTTTCGCAGCAGTTAAGCGATGATCCGGAGAAGAGCTACCCCTCTGTCTCTTTCTGACAGTTTATTTTCACTTTTGATCCCAAAAATGTTTTTCTGTGTGTCGAGGTATGTCTGCCAGAAGGACAGGGTCTAAACTGTGTGGCACCTGTCACCGTGCCATGTCGGTAACTGACCCCCACCTCGTCTGCCTCTGGTATCTCGAGCTTAACCACAACACAAAGTTGTGCTCAGACTGTCGGGCCATGGCTCTGAAGGCCTTGCAGAGCGACCTTTGAAGATCCTTGCAGCCCAGCAGTCGATACTGGCCAGCGAGACTCCACAGAGATCACGGTCCTGTTTAAAGAAGAGGAGTTTGCAGTACTGCTCCCGGAGCCCCTAGTCCTCTTTCTCCCACTGGAGGTCTTCGTTACACTCTGGGAAGAGGCACAAATAGAAGTCCAAGCGG
Source organism: Triturus cristatus (assembly GCF_964204655.1). Classification (NCBI taxonomy): domain Eukaryota; kingdom Metazoa; phylum Chordata; class Amphibia; order Caudata; family Salamandridae; genus Triturus; species Triturus cristatus. The sequence continues at coordinate 825,917,378 of NC_140586.1, read as the reverse complement.
ACTTCATCGTTGCCTCGGCGATCATCTGTCACCGAATGCGGTAAGGAGCACTGACGCTCTAGGCACAGTTCTGCGGAGCCAGAGCCAGGGTCCACTTTGCTTTTCTCCCCATTTCCGGGAGTCGGAGCGACACCCGCTCAGGCCATGCGCCGTGTATTTGAGCAGACCGACCCCTCTGGTGAGCATTCGGGCCCCGTGGGGTCTGAGTGAACCCCATAGAATTCAACGTTACCTGCTTCGGCCAGAGCACCGTTGGGGCCTCCTGGATCTGATTCTGGATTGACGCCGGTCATGCCAATGCGACCTTGCCCGGTGTAGGACCCAAAGTCGGTGCCTTCGGTGCTGCCGGCACCAGCTCAATCCTTATTCCTGACGACTTGGAGTCGGGCTGACATCCTCAACATTGACTCCAGCAGAACCCAGAGGTTCTATGCCGTTGCCTGCACATTTTGAGGAAGTCTCAGGCATGGGCGAGTATTGGGAGGGTTCTATGGACCCTTAAGAACATCATATAGACTTTCTGAGGGGTCTATGGACCCTTTAGAACACCAATTAGATGTTCTAGTGGAACAGATGGGCCGGTATGATAAACTTGGGGAAGGCAGTGGATTGGACACATCCTCAGATACTGACATGCTCTCTCCGCTGACTGTAGCTACGGAGGAGGGGGCTTATTATAACATGGTGGTATGGAGGGCAGCAGAGCTCCTTATACTGGAGCTGCCCTCTGTGTAGGTCAGGACTATTCTCTTGGCCGAAGTGCTTCATCCTGGGGCTTCCACCTCTGAACCCCTATTGCCCTTTAATAAAGCACTAACCGATGTCCTTCTAGGCATGTGGTCGAAGCCTAGCTCGGGGGCGTCTGTGAACAAGACAATTGCACGCTGCCATCACCTGGCTCCTGGCGACCCAAGCAAGGCCGGACTGCCTACCGGGCGTTTTGGCATGCTGCCGAGTTGGGGGCTGATGTCACTGCGGTGGGGGCTAATTTTGTTGATGGAGACCTGCGTGCGCTTTGAAATAAACAAAGCAAAACGAATTTCGTTCATCACAAGCAGGTCCCCATCAACGAAATCAGCCCCCAGCTCGGCAGCATGCCAGAACGCCCGGTAGGCAGTCCGGCCCTGGACCCAAGGTTCCTCAGCCAACACCCCACCCAGGCAACACCACACCCCTGCCACCCCTGATCGGGTGGGGTGTTGGCTGTGCAGGCTTCAACATCCCATGGCGTGTTCCCTTCCGCTGCTCCGGGGAAGGAATCAAAGTGGCTGGACACACTTTGGAAGAAGATGTTTTCTTCTACCAGCCTGGCATTGCGGTCGGTGAATACCACATGCTGATTGGGCCATTTCTCCCACACCCTTCGGGAATTGGTTGCACAAGTGCTGCCACAGGTCCTGCAGGAGGCCCGGGCTGTACTCCACCAGGCGGTGAAGGATGGGAGAGATTCAGCAAAATTCACCATTAGGTGTGGCCTAGACATGACGGACTCACAAGGCAGTTTGGTTTCGTAGACTATGGCCTTACTGCACCACGCCTGGCTAAGAACATCTGGCTTCTCTGGTGATCTCCAGGCTAAGCTCATGGACATGCCCTTTGACAGATCTCGTCTCTTTGGTGAGAACGTGGACTTGGTCTTGAAGCGCTTCAAGGATTCTCGTGCTACGGCCTGATCCTTGGACCTTGTGGCCGGTCTAGCTTTCGCCCTTTTTGTGGAAGGGAATTTCAGCTGTGTCAACCATATCCCAGCTCCATCCTGCGCAGACTCCCCAAGTTGTGCGATGATGTGGATGCAGCTCATTCAGGCCTTGGAATGGAAGCCAGAAGTAGCCTGCCACCAGCCCTTTGCAGCTGCAGCCTCCAAGCACTCCTAGTTTGAGTCTGCAGATGATTCCAGTCCAGTTGGAGGGAGAATTTATCACCATCTCCTGGACTGGAGGTCCGTATCATCTCACAAATGGGTATTTCCGATAATTCAGGGGGGCTATTATCTGCCTTTCCTTTCTTTTCCTCCTTCTTTTCTGCCAATTCAAGAACGACTGGCAGAGATAATCTGTCTTTACTCTAAGAGGAAGTTAGTTACCCTCTTAGCCAAGGGAGCTATAGAGAGGGTTCTGATTTCAGAAGTAGGCAGTGGTTGCTATTCCTGCTACTTCCTGATTCCGAAAAATAACAAAGGGTTACAGCCCATTTTAAATCTTTAGACAGTCAATCTATTCCTCAAAAAGGAGAAGTTCAAGATGCTCACGTTGGCTCAGGTCTTGTTTGCCCTAGACCAAGGACATGCATAGTTTCACATCCCCATCCTGCCGGGCCACAGACGTTACCTGCAGTTCAAGGTGGGCCACGAGCACTTTCAGTTTACCATGCTGCCTTTTGGCATTACCAGCGTCCCGCAGGTATTCACCAAGGATATGGTGGTGGTCACAGCTCATCTGCGCAGGTTAGGGGGTTGTCTTCCCATACCTTGATCCCTGGCTGTTAAGGGCGTCCTCGCCCACCTTCAGACTATGACAAACGACCTACATTCACTGGGGTTCTCTATAAACATGCCGAAGTCACACCTGATGCCTTCTCAGATGCTCCCTTACATCGGAGCGGTTCTGGACACAGTGCAGTTTTGGGCCTATCCTCCCGAACAGCGAGTCCAGGATATTCTGGTTATGATACTGATGTTTCAGCCTCTATCCTGGATTTCAGCGAGACTGACTTTGAGGCTGCTGGGCCTCATGGCCCCCTGCATCCTGTTGTTAAACCATGCCAGATGGTGTATGCAGACTCTGCAGTGTGACCTGAAGTTCCAGTGGGCACAGCATCAGGGGAATCTTTGACATGGTCCAGATTTTGGAAGGAACTGCAAAAGACCTACAGCGGTGGTTGACAAACCGCTATTGGGTCAGAAGCAGGCCCCTCTCCGTTCCCCAACTAGATCTCACAGTAGCGACAGGTGCGTCACTCCTGGCATGGGGCGGCCATCTCGGAGAGGTGGAGATCAGGGGACACTGGTCCCCGGCAGAGTCGGGGCGCCACATACATTTCTTGGAGCTTTGGGTGATCCAATTGGAATTGAAGGCATTTCTTCCCTATGTCAAGGGGAAGTTAGTGCAGGTGTTCATGGACAAAACCACCACCATGTTGTACTGCAACAAGCAGGGCGGGGTGGAGTGGAGTCGTAGACCCTTTGTCAAGAGGCACTGCGTCTCTGGACATGGTTGGAACAGCCGGGCATAACCCTGGGGATTCAACACCTGGCAGGTTCTTTGAGTGCCGATACAGACAAACTCAGTCGTCGATGCCTAGCAGATCATGAATGGCTTATTCAGTCAGAGGTGACACAAGATCTCTTTCAGCAGTTGGGAGAGCCTTGGTTAGATCTGTTCGCCTCTGAAGAGAATGCGCAGCAGTTTTGAGCACTGGAGTTTTCAAGGCGGCAATCTCTCAGCAACACTTTTCGTCACAAGTGGAGTTCAGGCCTCCTGTACGCCTTTCTGCCTATACCACTTCTGCCCAGACTTCAATCAATCAGAGTTCTTACAAAGTGCGACTACTCACCTGTAAGGCTCTCCAGTATTTGGAGCAGGGCGGAATTGGTAGTTCAGTTGAAGAGCCAGGTCTTGAGGTCCTTCCTGAATTGAGGTAGTGATGGTGATTGCCTGAGATGCTGCGGTAGCAAGTTCCAGGTCTTCGCTGCAAGGTAAGAGACGGATCTTCCTCCAGCCAATGTTTTTCGTATCAGTGGGATAGCGGCCAAGGTCAGATGGGAGGAGAGGAGGTGTCTGGTCTTTGCGTAGAAGGAGAGGTGGTGATTGACATTCTGGTCCAGAGTTGTGCAGGGCTTTGTAGGTGTGCGTGAGGAGCTTGGAGGTGATTATTTAGCCGAACAGAAGCCAGTGGAGGTCTCTTAGGTGACCAAAGTTGTGGTTTCGTTGGAGGATGTCCAGGATAAGTCTGGCGGACATGTTCTGGATGTGCTGCAGTTTTTTTGGTTCTTGATGGCATAGAGTGCGTTGCTGCTGGTGAGCGCCTGGGCAACCGCTCTCCTGGACTTGGTAGGGATCCATTTGAATTTCTTTCAGAGCAGCCGGAGTGTGTGGAAGCAGAAGCACAATAGTGTTGATTTGGGGGTTCATCATAGAGAGTGAGGAGTCGAGGATGATGCTGAGGTTGCGTGCGTGGTCGGTGTGTGTGGAGGGGTTTAAGTGCTGCTGGCCACCAGGAATCGTTCCAGTCTGAGGGAGTGGAGCCCAGAATGAGGACTTCGGTTTTGTCAGAGTTGAGTTTGAGGCAGCTGTCCTTCATCGAGGTGGCTATTGCCTTCATCCCGTCATGGAAGTTGCTCTTAGCGGCTGTTGGTTCATCAGTGAGGAAGAGGATCAGCTGTGTGTTGTCCATGTAGGAGACTATGTTGAGTCTGTGGTTTCCGACGATGACTGTGAGCGGGTCATGTAGTTGTTGAAGAGGTTTGGGGTTCAGGGAGGATCCCTTGGGGACTCCGCAGGTGATCTCTGCACGATTTGAGGATAACAGCAGGAGCCTGACCCTCTGGGTTCAGCTCGTGAGAAAGGAGCGGATCCACTCTAGTGCTTTGCTGTGGATGCCTGCGTCGTGGAGTCTTGTGCAGAGGGTGTTGTGGGAGATGGTGTTGAAGCGACAAGGAACAAGGAGTTCTGAAGAAGATCAAGAGCCACCGGGCACAAGTCAGTCTTGTGGCACAGGACTGGACACAAAGAGTTTGGTATCCTGGGCTTCTTTGAATGAGCATCGATCCTCCGATCAGGCTGCCCCTTCGGGAGGATCTTCTATCACAGCAGCAGGGGAGGGCCCTCCACCTGAACCTGTCAACTGTCCGCTTCCATGTGTGGAGATTGAGCGGCGACAGTTGATAGCTTTCTACCTTCCTCCCGAAGAATGTAATGTTATTTAGGCTCCCAGGCAACCCTCCACTAAGACGGTATATGCCTGTCGTTGGCAAACATTTTTTAAATACTGTACAGAAAGATCTGTTGACCCTCTTTCTGTTTCTCTATCTACTATCCTTCTTTTCATTCTTACCCTTGCCCAGCAGGGCTCTGCGTTGGGTACTCTCAAGGGTTATATTTCTGCTCTGTCCGCTTTCTTGCGGCTGTCGTACCAACCCTCCTTGTTTAAATCTCTTTTTGTAAATAGATTCTTAAAAGGGCTTGGACATGTTTCCACCCACTCCCTTTGTCATGCCATAGTGGATCCTTAATTTGGTTCTCACATTTCTTATGTGCGCTCCTTTTGAGCCTTTGCAGAATTGTCCTCTCCAGCTGCTTACCATCAGGACAGCCTTCTGAGTGCTTACGAGCTCATTCCACCAAGGGATAAGGCTTTAACCATGGCGTTGGCCAGGGGTGTCCCAGTTCTGCCAGGAAGCAACGTGGGCATTTTTGCACGTTTACCAAGCACTTCTGCCTGGACAGTCATGTCTGCAGGGACGGGCATTTTGCACATTCGGTCCTGCAGGACCTCTCAGTGTAAGAAATCTGTCCATAGCCCACCGCCAGGATGATATGGCTTGGGTATCTATTCAAAAGTGAGGGATATGCAGCTAGAAGTCTCAATATCAGAAATAAAAGTTACTTGCCTACTGTAACACATTATGTGGTAGAGACAATATCTAGCTGCAGATTCCTTACAGACCCACCCATGCTTCCCCGCTCTGTGGACTCATTTTTTAGGGCTAAGGTTGCTCCTGTTTTCAGGCTGTAGTTATGACACCCACTCAAGTCAGTCACTTCATGGCTCTGCACTTCTGGTGTGGAATATTGTAAAATACTGATGTCTGTGCGCCTGGGTGGCGCCTATATAGGCGACCGCGACATCATAACAGACGCTAATGTTGATGACGTCACGCGTAGCCGAATGGAGCCACCCGACTACGCGCAGGGGTACTGCTTACCCAAAAGTTTCCGGATCCAGCCGATGCCTGGGAAATTCAAGGGTAAGGAATCTGCAGCTAGATACTGTCTCTACTAGATAGTACATACAAAAAAAGTGTTTGTTCCTACCTGTACAGTTTTTAGCAAGTATATGCCGTTACCACGTAAATGTAAGTAGTTTACAGGAAAATATAAACCATATATATAGAGCGAGAGAGAGAGAAAGTCGTGATACTTACCTGTAAAATACTCATATTTACTTGTAAAATCTTTACCACGCATATGTCTTTACCATTCATGCTTTTACAACGAAATTTGTTGTAAAGGCGTGCGTCGTAAAGGTTATAGGTGGTAATGGCATTCGCGTTTTAACGGGTATGTTGTAACGGCATGCGTTAAAACAGAATGTGTGGTCTGTCATACATTCGCCCAATATTTACCAAGGATGGTAATCTATTTGGACTCGAGGCTTTGACTGTCCGCGCCTGGGCTACGGAGGCCCTGCAGAGTTCTGTACTGAGGTACAGGGACAGGTAGAAAGGTGGAGCCAACTACAGGGTGCCCTACCCCTCTCAATCGCCAAGGGACTCTGAAGGTAACCAGCATCTATTGTTTGTGTGGTAGCCCTATTTGTTTTTACATGATGCCCCTCCCTGGCTTGATTCTGTTTGTGGCGGGCCATTTTGCTCCTTATTGTTAGTCTGCAGTGGGGCACTTGAGGGGGTTTGCCAAGTTTGTTTTATTTTGTGGTGGCTCCCCTATCTCTAGCAGCAACGGGTAAAATAGACATTGCTTGCCCGATATCCTGAAACAGTTAACTGACTGCGGATGAGTCCGTGGCTGTTTAAGATGTAGAGGAAGTGTTATATGGGACTCTGGTGGTGCTCAACAGAGGGAGTGATTTTTACTTGGATTAAGTGTGGCATCATGACAATGAACACAAGGTCTCAGCTGTACATATTGTAAGACACTGGAGCTGGAGGATAAAGTCCTGGCCTGGAACACGGGCAGATCCCGTTGTTGTGAACATACCCTCCTTCAGTACACAGGCTGTGCTGCAGTCGTTGTAATGGTACGACCTAAGACTAGTAAGGAAATGCCATCTGAGAGACGGGGAGAAACTAGACACTAGGGAGTTACGGAGGTAGAGGGTGCACTGTGGTCTGTGGAATCGACCCTGAGAGCCACACCGAAAAGTTTGACACAATCCTCCAGCCTAATCCTGGTACCAAGAAGATGCTGGAAAACAAGATTGATGCAGTGTTGATAGCTGTAAGCCTTTTGCACACAGATTGCAAATAGCTTGCAGACAGTGTTACTTACACACGTGCATTTTCATTGTGCACTTTGTGGCCGATGCTACAGGAACTGCAGTCTAAAGTTAAAGCATTGTCTCGGCCAGTAGAATTCCTTCGCAACAGGGCTGCAGATGCCGATGGGCGCTCCTGCCGGAACAATGTCCAACTTGGGGGAGTCCCAGACAAGATGGAGGGACAAAACTCTGAAGGTTTTATGAAACAATGGCTTCTAACGAACATTTATGGCGGAATGGCACCCCAGTTTTTTTTTTTATTGAAAGGACTTATAGGGTAACCAATCTCTCCCCCCCGCCCCCCGCTCCCCCCACACTCCGAGATTGCTTCCGAGGCTGTCTGCACCCCATCTGCCGAATTATTGGGATTACAATCCTGTGCTAAGCCGGAGAACATGGCCCTTGGTGTCTGGACAGTGCCAAAATTAATTTATTCCTGGACTATACAACCCAACCACACCTCCAAAGGCGGGTCTTACCACTGGAGGTCAAAGTAGCACTTCGGACAACGCAGTATTGGATATTAAATTCTGTATCTGGAGAAGCTATTGATAATGAACGACTGCGCTACACATTTTCTCAACACCATCCAAGGCCTGGCGATGGATGGAGACATAGTGTATCCCCAGGGGAGGATCATTGAGGAGACCGAGAAGGACTCTTCTAACAGGTGCCCTACAGAGGAGTACTAACAAGGAACAATGTCTCAACTGGTCAATCATGTAAGGAGAACCATTTAACACAGAGAAATTAATCCGAACAAACAGGGCAAGAGAGACCAAATTTACAAAATGCAGGTTATTTATAATTAGAAGTACAAAAAAACTTAATTACAGTAACCATAACAACCGTGTGAGCACTGGAGGTGAAGTGATGGGTGAAGACGGCGCAGTGACACAAGGGTGCAAAAGCAACGTGAGGCGGCGCAAAATTAAATTAACAATAAGAGTCAGGCACAATATTTACAAAACATTAGACATCACAACATTATTTTAGGATTTAGGCACAACCCTTTACAGGACCGCAAATAACGTTGTAAGGTCGACGGCGTTTCGAACTCGTCAACTTGAGTTCATCATCAGGACTACGGTTACAAATTGCTTCAAACAGTACTTCTGATATTCACCAGTAGGGGAAATGCTGGACCAATCTCAGTCAGGTCCAACGTACGGGACGTAATAGTATAGATTCTGATTTCCACAAGTGAGGAAAACGCTGAGTCAATCACAACGGGGTAAAAGGATCCAGGCGTAATTAAGGTGGCTCCAAAATGTATCCGGGTGGTTGTAACCTCGGGAACAGGTCGATGTATGCAGAGTTTAGGTCAGCAGCGATTGAAGTAAATCAGAGTGACACACTATTATATCCAGAAATTTAAGAGAAAAATGGACTCAATCTGATTAGTTCTTAACCCAGGACACGAGGAGAGGAGTAAGCAGCACAAGGAAGCGCCACATTGGTACATGTGATGCCTGAGCCTGGCCTCAGAACCACACCATGGAAAACAAGACGCAGCGAAAGATTTTATCTATCCAACGCTGAGATATAGGGACAAGATCCTGAGGTCACGGAACCTCTCACTTAACAGTGATGGTTCTTGGTACCTTATTCTGCAATGGAAGTATCTTCTCAGTATTCATAATTAACTCCTCCCTGGTAAAACAGGTGTCTAATTTGAATTCACACTTAATGGATTTTTATTCTGACCTTCCTATCAAAATCAACTGGCTGACACTGCTTTACATTCTAGGAGAAAGTAGCTCCCTGAGTCCTAAAAGGAGCAATGTCAGCATTGTTCTATTATATTAAATAGAACTTGTATAGCGCAGCCACCACCCAGGGGTTTTGGCTCCTCATTGTAAGGCATTATATCTATGTGCACCACTTACTGCTTTTCTTTTCTTTGTTGGGGACAATTAAATAGAACTTGGTTGTCAAAGTATACTCTCAGAATGTAATTCTAATACTCTAAAATTGAATATCTATTTTTACGGGAACCCCGATATAACAAGAAATGTTCTGATGTTTATCAGTTCAAAGAATAGATCCAAAATGGAGAACAGGGACTAGATATGAACTGTTTGTTGTGTTTCTTGGTCTGCTTCGATTCCTTTGTCATCATCCCATTTGCATTTAAAATGCTGCTGTCAATTAGAAGTTCGCTACTGAGGACACCTCTCCTCTGTTTCTCAAGAGGACACAATCCCGTTTGGCTGCATCACTTGATGACTCTGCTTTGTTTTTCAAATAATGTCCCCAGTACTGAGTTCGCCTCTGGAAGTCAAACTGCTAATCTTGTTTGAGTAGGGTATGTTAGAGAGGCCAAGCTATTTCCCTGCAGTTTTCCTTGGATGTTGGCTTCATCTGTGTTCACCTAGTTTAAAAACGACGAAAACATGGTTTTTAAGTCAGCCGTCTATTCTGTTCAGCCATTTTCTGACTGATTCTGCTACAGAGTACATGGTTTATGAGCAGCTGGTGGGTTAGTATCTGGTGAGTGACGTGGGTAGATACTTAAATAGATCTGATGTCTTTGAGATACTTTGTTTGGCTTGGAGGTGTCGGCGAATTGATTAGTCTAGTTCAACTAGATCTTGGTGTGTTCTTTTGACACCTTCAGAGGATGACTGATGCTCTTGGGTTCTGGGAGGGCATTCCAAGGCAGAGGCAGGCTGGGAGTGTGAATACACAGAATCAAGAAGGTGTGCAGAGGGATTTGGGGTTGGAGAGGACAAGTGGATGTGCTGGAGCAAACAAGCGGATGTCATCAACAGGGTAGGGAGATTAGAGGATGTGCAGAAAGAATGGCTCAACAGCACTTTGTACGCAGTCTTGCAACCTACTATGTAACTTATTGATAAGATGGAGGTCTACCACAGTAAACATCCGCGTGGAATTAGCTCTGATTATTACTGAGCAAGTAGCTGTTACAGAAGTGGTGGCTCTTCATTTTTGTGAAAAGTTAGCTATGAGTACCCTTGAGGAGATCACAGTTGGTGATCGATCTTAGTTAGAAGTATTAGTGAGCTGAGGGTTGTTAGTGAGACGGTAGATGCTACTGAGAAGGTAGCTGTTAACCAGGCGGAAGCTGCGATAGAAGAGGTAGGTTACTGATGAGGTACTTTCTAATATTAGCTAGGTCGTGGTAGGTGGTGAGATAGTAGCGACTAGTTAGCAGGGAGCTATGATTACTACTCGGGTACCGATGCTAGTGTATTAGAGTGTGTATTAGAGTGGCAGTACCTGTTAATACTCCTGAGATGTCAGCTACTAAAGAGGATGTATGTGTTGCTGAAGGAGTAGCTAATAGTGGGCTGTGGAGGTGAGAGTACTAGTGAGGTGCTGCTATTCATGAGGCGTTACGTATTAGGCAGTAGCTATGAATGGAAGAGTGACTATTTGTGATTCAATACTAGGGAGGTCATTGCTTTTAACACTAGCATGAAAATAATTATTAGTCAGCAGGTGCCTATTAATGTTATCGAAGGCAGAATGAGATATTGCGGTGACAGCTGTTGGTGAATATATAACTACTGACCAGGATGTATATCTTCTTGTTAATACCTACTGAGGGAGCTATACAGGTTACTGATGTGATAGTGCTGGATACTAATAAGGTGACAGTTCCCAGTGAGCTAGTATGTGATACAGAGGATGTAGCTATGAATACTAGTGAGTGCACGTTTGCCATTGGCATATGTATTTGTGTGGCGGTACCTGTGAATAACAGTGATGTGGTAGCTACTAGTGAGGATGTAACGATGAATGCTAGTGACGCAGTAGCTTTGAATAACTTGAATATAGGCCCATCCATCCGTTCCCCACCTCCCCCCTTCGTGTTGTGGCAGCCACCAGTGATGAGATGGCTGTGAGTACCAGTTATCGTTGGCTAAGAGTGCCAGGGATGATGTGGCTATGAGTACCAGTGATGAGGTAGCTATGCAAAGAGTGCCATTTATGTGGTTCATATCAGTACCAGTGACGAGGTTGCCATGATTATGAACCAGAAGGTGACTATGAGTACTAGTGATTATGTTGATATAATTACCAGTGATGAGGTGGCTATCATTACTAGTAATGGGGTAACTATGCTAAGAGTGTGCCAGTGGTGAGGTAGCCGTGAGTACCAGTGAGGTAACTATTAATGCCAGGGGTGAGGTGGCTATGAGTGCTTGTGGTGAGACTGCTATGACTACCAATGATGAGGTGGCTATGAGTGCCAGTGACGAGGTGTCTGAGTGCCAGTGACGAGGTGTCTGAGTGCCAGTGATGAGGTGTCTGAGTGCCAGTGATGAGGTATCTGAGTGCCAGTGATGAGGTATCTGAGTGCCAGTGATGAGGTATCTGAGTGCCAGTGATGAGGTATCTGAGTGCCAGTGATGAGGTGGCTATGTTTGCCAGTCATGAGGTGGCTATGTTTGCCAGTCATGAGGTGGCTATGTTTGCCAGTCATGAGGTGGCTATGTTTGCCAGTCATGAGGTGGCTATGTTTGCCAGTCATGAGGTGGCTATGTTTGGCAGTCATGAGGTGGCTATGTTTGCCAGTCATGAGGTGGCTATGTTTGCCAGTCATGAGGTGGCTAAGCGTGCCAGTGATGATGTAGTTAATAGTTAGAGATGAGGTAGTTATGAGTACCAGTGATAAGGTGGCTATGAGTACTAGTGATTAGGTGGCTATGAGTACTAGTGATGATGTTGCTAAGAGTACTAGTGAGGATCTTGCTGTAATTACCAGTCATGAGGTCACTGAGTGCCAGAGATGAAGTAGCTAAGAGTGCCATTCATGAGGTGGCTATAAGTGCCAGTCACGACTTGACTATAAGTGCCATTGAAGAGGTAGCTATGAGTGCCAGTGATGATGTATCTAAGAGTACCCGTAATAAGGTAGCTTTGACAACATCGGTATTTGTGAATAATAGCTATGAGTAAAGATGTAGAATGCCACTGAAGATCGGGAAGAAATATGGTGAGACATCAAAACATTTGTTAGTGTTGTGAAATAAAGGCAGGGTGTCCAACCGTTTCTATAAGAGCTACATATGTTCACTGAAAATCACCCTGAGCTACTTATATTATTAGTATTGTTACAGTGACCACATCAGACATGATAACAATATTAGCGACCCTGTGCAAGATCACCTCAGTGCATCAGGCAATGCTGCCAGCAGTGATGTAAACAAGAGTTTGTAAATGTGGAATGCCTCTCCATGGGTATTACATATCGGCCATAGCTGCGGTGCCCCTGGCACCACTGTAATAATATTTATTAGTAATGCTCCCCACCGTTCCGTTATTTATCACTCCAATATCAGCTTAAAATGTATTTGGTAAATTCAGCCATTTTTGTCTAAACCTCAGCTCAAGATTCCTGAAAATTCCCACATTTTCTTCTCAGATACGCAGGATTCAATGTTTGTGTGCAGGCACTAATTCAGCCAAGCAAAGGTTTCTAATTTCGTAGGCTGGGCTGCACGCGAGAGAGCTGCTTCCGGGGAGCTGGAGAGCTACTTCCGGGGAGCTGGAAAGCTAAGCAGCCAGCAGCTCGTGAGCAACCTGAATTACGGCGGGTAGCAGTTAAGCGCGCCCGACAGTGGCAGCCCTAGCTTTCAGGTGCAGCGGGGGTGGGGGCACCCCTCCTTCCCTGCAGACTGACCTTTCGGTCTGTGTGGAGACTCCGCTCCGCAGCTGCCTCCGCGCGGCGCTCGCCGCCCTGTCCAGGAGCAGCGCAGATCACCGTGACGTCCACGAAGTGCGGGCCGGAGTAAGACATTTTAACACCGCCTGAGCACCTCCGACGGCTGCCTCTCCCCAGCCCGCTGCTGTTGAAATTCATTAGTGCTTTTTGACAGCCGGCGTGGGCCCTCACTGCCTGTTTCTCGCTGCCTCGCTGTCATGTTTGCGCATCACGAGCACTGATATTTAAGGCTGACGTGCTGCTTATAGGCCTGGCCTACCGTGACAAGATGGGCATTCAAGAGCGGCGGCCCTCCCTGTCAGACTGGTATTTCCGAGCGCGCAGACTCCTTGACCTGCTCGCTAACTGGGTGTCTTGTCTGCCGCATAACCTGCATCCTGTGGGAGTAAGTGATGCTGAGCCCTGCTTGCTAACTGACTGCTTTGGCATCCTTCCCCCCCTCCCCCCCCCCCACACACACACACTTTATACCTGCATCCTTCTAGGAATAAGTGATGCTGGTCCCGGGTTTCCTAACAGACTGCCCCGTCTAACGCAAAACCTGCGTTCTATATTCTCCTCTTGATTTCAATCTGCAGTACGAAGAAAAAGAAAAAAGCTTTTATTGTACCCCTGTTTCGCTGTTATAATTTTCAGTCAGACACGCTTCCATGTGAAAGCACACGTGATGGCCTGTCACCTAAGGCGTGTGATCTCAGTCGGAGAATCAGCTATCTTCCAATCATTTTTATCACTAAGGACAATGCAAAGAGGCCGGCGCTATTGATGGGATTACCAAACCATTTGAAAAAGCATGTTTGGAAACTGTGGACAAATGATTTTCCCATAAATTCCCCTTAAGCGTCTAGGGGAATCTTAGATGCCGTGCCGCAGGCAATTCCCTCCTTAAAAGTAATGTCATTTGGGTGCTTCCCTCTCAGCAAAACACTGATGTGTTCCTTGCCCTGTCAAAGTAGCTCTGTGCCAATAAAAAGTCGCTGAAGTGACATTAAAAAGTAAACGAGCATTGTCAAAGCCGACAGGTCTCACCTACAAAAGAGGTAGTGGCTGTTTCAGTGTTTTTAGTCAGGTTGTACAGCAGTGCAGCTGCTTTACAGTAAGGCAGAAAGTAACAAAGGAAGCACTGATGTGGCCAGCGCTGGTCTTATCATAGTGCATTTTTAGTGCTGGTGGGAGTCATCACAGGGGGAGGGACGGTGTGCAACACAGATGATGTGGGAGAAAAAAAACTTTTTCACGGCCAGCAGTGTGGGTGGGGGCAAGTAACAACAAGGAAAGAAAGCATTAACAACGGGAGGGAGGGCGTATGACTGAAACTTGAAAAACAAAGATATATATATATATATATATATCACTGAAAAACCATAGGTTTCACACATGTTATAGTTAGCTGGACATTTTACTGATAAAAAACCAATGAAATTCCCCCGTTATAGTTACTGTAGGCAACTATAACTCACGCGACCGTAATCCTCTGCTGATGCTAATACTGTATTTAGACACTTATTTGCCCATGTCTTCTTCCATTAAATTTTAGCTATACATATATTACAAATATTTTTTTTTCATAAAGACACATATGTCATCAGCAGAGGATTACGGTCGCGTGAGTTATAGTTGCCTACAGTAACTATAACGGGGGAATTTCATTGGTTTTTTATCAGTAAAATGTCCAGCTAACTATAACATGTGTGAAACCTATGGTTTTTTCAGTGAATTTGTACGGTTTTTTAAATGCTAAGTTACTTTACGCCATTTGTGGCGTGCGCGCCCACTTAACGCAGTTCGTTCCATGCGCGCACGGTGCGCTTCGCGCACCGTGCGCGCACAGTGAGCACGCGGTGCGCTTCGCGCACCGCGTGCCCACATTACGCTAGATGGGCCATGAACGCACGATGCGCTTCGCGCACCGTGCCCACATGGAGGACATATGATGAGCAAACTCTTAAATCTGCTTTTCATTTTTTTTTTTTTTTTTTTTTTTTACCGTACGCTTACCGTAAGCTTACGGTACGCGTACCCCGTGATTTTTTTTAAAATCAATAAATGTTTTTTTTGTACTTTTCTGTCCTTCTTTGACCCCCTTACAAATGTTAGGGGGTCTGTAACTCTCCTCATTGCCCCCTTTCCTTGTTTTCTCTGTTTTTTTTCTGACTGAAACACACAAAATGGCGGCCGCCGCTTCCTGGTTTCGGCCGATTCGAATGTTTACTAAGATCTATGGGCCAATCAGAATCTCCTTCGCGCACGCCATGTTTCTTCCGTACGCTTACCGTAAGCTTACCGTACGCGTACCCCGTGATTTTTTTTAAAAATCAATAAATGTTTGTTTTGTACTTTACAGTCCTTCTTTGACCCCCTCACAAATGTAAGGGGGTCTGTAACTCTCCTCATTGCCCCCTTTTCTTGTTTTCACTCTTTTTTTTTCAGAGTGAAACACAGAAAATGGCGGCCGCCGCTTCCTGGTTTCGGCCGATTCGAATGTTTACTAAGATCTAAGAGCCAATCAGAATCGCGCTCGCGCACGCCACCGTACGCTTACCGTAAGCGTACGGTAAGCGTACCGTAAGCGGGCTCAGATATATATATTGATTTAAAGGCTATTTTCTCAGAATCTACTGAACAGATTTACACCAAACCTACAAAAGGCACTTCCTTGACCTAGGGACTACCTCTCTGCCAAATTTTGAGTAATTCTGTTCAGCCGTTCGGGCTGTAGCTCGTTCTAAAGGTCCTATGGAAAAATGCATGGGAAAAACACGTTTTGGGACCCCCCTTTTATCTCAGCCCCCGCTTGACGGATCCCCCCGAGACTTTCAGGGTAGGAGCGGAGCGTAGCGCCCCACCTATTTTGAGAAATTCGCGAGGATTCGTCGACCGGCGCCAAAGTTATTCAAAATAGAATGTTGAGGTTTTCCTATGGAAACGTGGTCCTAACTATAACTACCTACTGGCGACCGCCAGTAGGTAATATATATATATATATATATATATATATATATATATATCGTGTGTGTGTGTGTATATATTTCTCCAACCGCTGAGAACTGAACAAAGCGTGGCGCACACTCACGATTTTACAAATAAATTATTTTATTTTGCTCCCATCGGCAGACCTTTGTGTGTGTATATATATTCACTGAAAAAAAACTGGTTTTAGGGAAAGTTATAGTTAGTTGGACATTGCACTCGTACAAAACCTGTGAAATTCCCCCGTTATAGTTAGTTCAGCTAACTATAACTCGCGCCCCCGCAATGCACTGCTGATGACGTCACATATTACATCACTCGTGACATTGTCAGTGACATCACTGATGACATCACTGATGACATCATCCATGTGAACATTTCATGCATCTTCTCATACCCTAACATAACTTTTGATACACCCACTATAAATTACAGACTGCCTTTCTCAAAACCATTGACAATCCAACACCAATAACTACATAACCACTCACTGATTCTTACGTCTACACACACATCCACTCACTCACCCGTACAGTCACTCATACTTATGGTCCCTCAGTACAGGACTATCATGCACTCATACACCTATATAGACACTCACACACTGCCACTCATCCATAGAAGTACTCACACACCTAGTCAGTCATACAAATAATTATTCACACTCCCATTTACTCACCTATTCAGTTATACGCACACCAGCTCACTTACTCATACAAATACTAGCACATTCTTACGTTCTTATACAATCATTGATACAAGCAAACACTCATCCATGCAGCCACACACTCTCACTTAGACAATTATATACTCTAACACACATATATACTGCCTTTCATATATGTAGTTACTTACACATGTACCAATGACATACATTAACTCACTAACACACCCATACAGTCCATCACAGATGTACACTTCAAACTATGCACCCAGTGAATCATCCACTCACACATCTATGCACAGTCACACACACCCCACCCACACAAACACTCAGGCACCCATACAGATACTCAGACAGCCAATCAATAACTCATATAGACACTTATGTAGTTATTCACAAACCCATGCAGTCGCTTACACACCAACAGACGGATACAGAGATTGACACAGTTTAGTCACTAACCCATGCATTCAGTAAGATATGTTTAACCACTCACTTATAGAGTCAGTCACGCACCTAGTAAAACATCCATTCAGACACTTATACATCCACTCATTCTTCAATATGCCTTTTCCTATATATATTAAACATATTTAAACTTTACAGAAACACACAGACACTGGATGATGTCATCAGTGATGTCATCAGTGATGTTACTGACCATGTAATGAGTGATGTAATATGACACGTCCTCAGCAGTGCATTGCGGAGGCGCGAGTTATAGTTAGCTGAACTAACTATAACGTGGGAATTTCACGGGTTTTGTACGAGTGCAATGTCCAACTAACTATAAGTTTCCCTAAAACCTATGTTTTTTTCAGTGAATTTCAAAGTTTTTTTAAATGCTTATTTCTAACTATAACATGCCTGAAACCTATGGTTTTTTCAGTGAATTTCAAAGTTTTGTCAAATGCTAGTTTCTAACTATGCCTACAGAGGTAGGACATGTGAAGAAAGAAGAAAAAGCGCACAGAAAGAAGCAAAATAAATGCATAAAGAAGCAAAAGAAGTACGCAAAGACGAACAAAAGTGCAGGAAGAAGCAAGACATGTGCAGAAAGAACCAACAGAGGAGCAGAAAGAGGCCTTGTTCCAAAATCATCCTGTGCCTACAACTTTTTCAGACGGGTTCTGGTGGTAACTGACTCTGACTAACCAGGCCTAGAGCCAGTGCTATGCTAAAAGACACTTAGAATACAGTGAAAACACCTACATACACTAGGGAACACTATGCGTTGAGGTACCCCTGTGATTAGCATGACCTCCTCTGTAAGTCCCTAGTACATAATAGGGAAGAGAGATTAAAACTACCTCTTAAAACGTGCTACGGGGCACGTTTGCACAGTGGTGAAGGGAGGGGGGGGGCAGGGATGACGTGTGCAAACACGCCCTGTGGCTGTTTTAAGTTGGGAGATTAGCTCCCCTTCAATCCTGCTGGTCCCTGGGATCAAACTAGCCAACCAGATACCTCCAGTAAGTGCCACAGAGCTGCGTTGCAGAGAGGTGTAAAAAGGTGCATGGCCTGGACCACCTCTCTGCAACGCAGCGCAGTGGCACTTACTGAAACACCTTGTGGGCCCTCAGGGTTGAAGGGGAATTAATACCCCAACTGAAAACGTGCCACAGGGCGTGTTTGCGCACATCACCTCAGGCCCAGCCCCCTCCCTTCACCACTGTGCGAACACGCCTGTGGCACGTTTTAAGTTGGCGGATTAAGTCCCCTTGAATCCGGAGGGTCCCTGGGGTCCAACTAGCCCACCAGGTATCTCCAGTAAGCACCACAGAGCTGTGTTGCAGAGAGGTGTAAAAGGGGCATGGCCTGGACCACCTCACTGCAACACAGGCCTCTGGCGCTTACTGGAGGTACCTGGTGGGCCAGTTGGCCCCCAGGGGCCCTCAGGATTGAAAGGGAATTAATTCCCCAACTTAAAACGCACTACAGTGTGTGTTTGCACACGTGTCACCTCAGGCCCCGCCCCCTCCCTTCACCACTATGCAAATGAGTCCCGTAGCACGTTTTAAATTGGGGGATTAAGTCCCCTTCAATCCTGAGGATCCTTGTGGGCTAACTAGCCCACAAGGTACCTCCAGTTAGCGCCACAGGGCTGTGTTGCAGAGAGGTGGTCTGAGGCCACGCCCCTTTTTACACCTCTCTGCAACGCAGCCCTGTGGCGCTTACTGGCGGTACCTGGTGGGCTAGTTTTTTAAAAACGGAAGGATGCGCGCTGGATGCGCGGATCCTCCCGATAGAAAAAAAAATTCAGCGCGGGTTCCCGAACTGAATATGCTATTTTGCCGGGGGGCCAAATCTCGGGGTCCCAATAAAAAAAAAGGGGGGGGGGTCCAATCCCCCCCCACACTGCCTCGGGGACTGCAACCCCCGGGGCTCGAACATTGTATATGCGGGGGGCTCACGGCCGCCAGGGCTTCTTGAACATGAGTGGGGGGGCACTCAGCCCCCCCAGCCCCGGGGACCGCCACCCCCCGGGGCTTGAAATAATTTGGGATGGGGGGCTCTCGGCCCCCACCAGCCCCGGGGACCGCCACCCCCCGGGGCAACTTGTAAATGTGGGGAGGGGGGCCACGCGGCCCCCTCCTGGAGCCTTGTATAGGCCCTGGGGACCGCCACCCCCAGGGCCAGCTCCTGCAGTGTCCCGGGGTGCCCACCCCCGGGACACTGCTGTTTGCAATGGCAGGGCGGGAGCCTCGCAGCTCCTACCCTGCCATTGCAAACTGCTTTGCTTCATTGAAGCGAGAGCAGGGAAACCTGCTCTCGCTTCAATGAAGCAAAGCTGATTGCTGTTCTACATGGGGAGCAGCATGTTAGCTCCTCCCCATGTGGAAAAGCAATGCCGGCTCCCGCAGGACATGGGGAGCCGGCTGGGACTGTGGGGGATTGGGAACCACCCCCATGGCCCCCAACGAGAGGCCAGGCCCCTTGGGAAGGTGGGGTCCCCAGGGCCATAAGTGGCCTGAGAGGGGGGCCACGCGGCCCCCCTCCACGATTAAAAAATAAAAAAAACAATGGCCGGGCGATGGGGTCCCCGCGGCCTTAAAGTGGCCAGAGGAGGGGGGCTACGCAGCCCCCCTCCATTAAAAATTCAACAAAAAAAGGGCCATGCCCCGGGGGATGGGGTCCCCGGGACAAATTATGTCCTCGGGAGGGGGGCCACGCGGCCCCCTTAATGATTTTTTTCTTTTTTTTAAATAAAAATTGGGGGCAGGCACTGGGGGATGGGGTCCCCAGGGCCAAAAAAATAGAAAAAGAAGGGGGGCTACACGGCCCCCCTTCAAAAAAAAAAAAAAGACGGGATCGGGCCGGAGGCTACGCCCCCTCCATACACCACTCTGCAAACGCGGCCCCTGGCGCGTTTGCAGAGGGGGAACTAATTCCCCTTCAATAACGGGGGTTCCTGGGGGCCAAGTAGCCCACCAAGAACCTCCAGTATGCACCAGGGGGCTACGTTGCAGAGAGGTGTAATGAGGCCACGCCCCTTTTTACACCTCTCTTCAACGCAGCTCCTTGGCCCCTTTTTACACCTCTCTTCAACGCAGCTCCTTGGGGCATACTGGAGGTACCTGGTGGACTAGTTGGTCGCCAGGGGACCTCAGGATTCAAGGGGACTTAATCCCCCAACTTAAAACACGCCACGGGGCACGTTTGCACAGTGGTGAAGGTAGGGGGCGGAGCCTGAAGTGATGTGTGTGCAAACACGCCCTGTGGCGCGTTTTAAGTTGGGGAATTATTTCCTCTTCAATCCAGAGGTCCCCTAGGGGCCAACTAGCCCACCAGGTACCTCCAGTAAGCGCCACGGAGCTGCGTTGCAGAGTGTTGTAAAAAGGGGCATGGCCTCTGAACACCTCTCTGCAACGCAGCTCCCTGGCGCATACTGGAGGTACCTGGTGGGCTAGTTGGGCCCCAGGGGACCGCAGGATTGAAGAGGAATTAATTCCCCAACTTAAAACGCGCCACAGGGCGTGTTTGCACACGTCACCTCAGGCCCCACCCCTCCCTTCACCATTGTACAGATATTCTTCTAAAATCAGCCGAACTACAAATTCAGATTTACTCACCTGTTATCAGGAGAGAATCCAGTGCTGCATCTTTTAGAGCAGCACTGACCCTGAAAAGTAATTCTAAGCGTACTTACCAGTAACTTGTATTTCCTTCCATAGGAATCCATTGTGTGGTTTTCACCAGAAAAGTTTCAAAGTGTCCATTTTGAAACGTACAAATATTCCTTTAAAATCAGCCGAACTACGAATTCCGATTTACTCACCTGTTATCAGGAGAGAACCCAGTGCTGCATCTTTTAGCCCAGCACTGACCCTGGAAAGTAATTCTAAGCGTACTTACCAGTAACTTGTATTTCCTTCCATAGGAATCCATTGTGTGGTTTTCACCAGAAAAGTTTCTAAGTGTCTATTTTCACAAACTAAAAATATTCCTAAAAAATCGTCTGTATGACTTAAACACATTCTTTCAACTGTTTACAGGAGGTTGGCCAGTGCTGAATCCAGGATCCACCACTGAGTAAGAAAAAATAACAATAACACTACTTACCTGCCAAGTGAATTTTCTGCCATAGGATAACATTGGTTATTCTATGTGAAAAAATTTCGAAGTGTCAACTTTTAAAATACAATAATATTCCTTAAAAATCACTACTGTTACCAAAAGGTTTTTTCTCAACTGTTTACAGGAGATGTCCAAAGACTGAATCTAGGATCCAGTCCTGTGGTTAGAAAAGTAATCCATAAAGTAACGAATTGCATTTGACTAGAAATTCACATTGAGCTCAATGTTGCATTGTGTTTGAAATTGTGTTGCCCATTGGAACAACTGTAACTACTGTACTTAAGTCTATTGCCTATTTGCAAAGTATTTAAACTAAAGTAATTCATTCTGAGAAAGTATATTTTGTATTGTAATGTATAATGTAATTAAAAAAATTAAATATCTAAAAATAAACAGTTTACAAAATGTAGTAAATCAGTATCAAAATAATCAGTATAACAATCAATACATTAAAAATTGTCATTTACAAAACCTTTGAAATTCACTGAAAAATTCACTGAAAAATCCATAGGTTTCAGGCCTGATAAAGTTAGGAATTAGCATTTAAAAAACCTTAGAAATTATTATATATTATTATATATATATATATATATATATATATATTATCTACTGGCGGTCGCCAGTAGATAGTTATAGTTAGGATCGTGTTTCCATAGGAAATCCGCAACATTCTATTTAGAATAACTTTGGCGCCGATTGACGAATCCTCGCGAAATTTTCAAAATAGGTGGGGCGCTCCGCTCCTTCCCTGAAAGTCTCGGGGGGATTCGTCAAGCGGGGGCTGAGAAAAAGGGGGGGGGTCCCAAAACGCGTTTTCCCCATGCATTTTTCCATAGGACCTTTAGTCCAAGCTACAGCCCGAACGGCTGAACAGAATTACTTGAAATTTGGCAGAGAGGTAGTCCTCAGGTCAGGGATGTGCCTTTTGCAGGTCTGGTGTAAATCTGTTCAGTATTTCCTGAGAAAATAGCATTTAAAAGCATATATATAAGCGCGCACCGTGCGTGTACGGTAAAACTTACCGTACGCACACGCTGCCGTGCGCGAGCGCGATTCTGATTGGTTGTTAGATCTTAGTAAACATTCGAATCGGTCGAAACCAGGAAGTGTCGGCCGCCATTTTGTCTCTCGCAGTCTGAGGGGGTGAAAAACAAAGGTGGAGAACGTGAAAAGGGGGCAGGGTGGACAGTTCCTGACCCCCTAGCCCTTGTCAGGGGGTCCCAGAAAGACCCCCAAGGGCCAAAATTTCCTTTAATTTTTTTGCGAAAAATCGCGGAGTACGCGTTGCGTGCGCGTACGGTAGAAACGGAAAAATTCCGCGAACTGCGTAACGTGGGCGGGTACGGTACGCGAAGCGCACCGTGCGCGTACGGTACGCGCACGGTGAAAAACCTTAAAAAAAAAAAAATACATAACTTAGCATTTAAAAAACCGTACAAATTCACTGAAAAAACCATAGGTTTCACACACGTTATAGTTAGGAATTAGCATTTAAAAAACCTCTGCTGATGACGTCAGATATTACATGACATATGTGTCTTTCTGAAAAAAAAATATTTGTAATATATGTATAGCTAAAAATTAATGGAAGAAGACATGGGTAATCAAGTGTCTAAATACAGTGATGTAATATCTGACGTCATCAGCAGAGGATTGCGGTCGCGTGAGTTATAGTTGCCTGCACTAACTATAACGGGGGAATTTCAATGGTTTTTCACAAGTAAAATGTCCAGCTAACTATAACGTGTGAAACCTATGGTTTTTTAAGTGAATTTGCAAGGTTTTTTAAATGCTAATTCCTAACTATAACGTGTGTGAAACCTATGGTTTTTTCAGTGAATATATATATATATATAAATACGTGCTATGATACGGCCAAGTGTGAAAGTGTAAGTATGGAGGGTGGGAAAGGGCTGAAAGAGGGAAAGCAACCGTAATGTACGGGAGCAGGTTAGCAAACAACATGGAGGACGGGAGTGTCCAAGTAACACCATTGAGGGGGAGGGGGAGAAGGGGCAAGCAACCAGGGCTGGACTGGGTGCCCAAAGCAGCCGTGACAATTTTCCCAGCACAGTCTCTAGTGAATCACTGCCTGGCTCCGTGAAGCTGGAAACACTTGCTTGCTGCTTTTGTTGCTGATATTGCACTACTGGTGCAAAACCGACCCCAGTAACAAAAACAGCCTCCACAGCTGCAGAAACTGTCCCCACCCTTCCAGCCTCTGGGGAAATGCCTGATGCCCGCTACGGCAACAACACAAGGGGGCAAGCAACAACAAAGGACGGTAGGGTGAAAGTAACAACATTGACAGTAGGAGGGGACAAGAAACAACACGAACAGGTGTGTGGAAGTAAAAACACAGGTAGTGGGAGGGGGCAAGCAAAAACACAAACAGCGGGAGAGGGAAAGCAACAACATGGATAGCGGAAGGAGCAAGCAAAAGGAAGGAAATTGGCATGGAGGAAAGGTGTGGGCTCAAGCAAAAGGACAGACGTGGCAATTGGGGCACAGTTGGTGGCAAACAACACAGACACATGCAGTCTCCTGGAGTGCTTTACCAAAAAGTAACACCCAAAACACAAGCTGTTGAAAGATACAAGTACTTTGGTATTGCTCCAAGGGTTGGTCACACAGAAGAAGAGGACGCAAAGCCCACGTACATTAACAATTTAGAAGCAAACAAATTAGAGTGATGATGAAGCCAACCAATGCTAAGCAGTGGGTAGGCTTTAAGTCCAGTGTAAGCTAACAATATGTTTCCTAAGCAACCGCGCATGCACTGTCTTGGATAAACCCTAGAAATAACTTGCACTGATTACATTCTGGTTATGTTACTAGGGTGCTCACCTTGCAAAACAAAAATATTCGTAGGAAAATGGCAATGATTTTGCTTAATATTATGTCATTGAAAAAAAGTTTTTTAAAGTTTTGGCAAAAATGAAAATGAAGACTTACGTTCTTTACGTTCGGCACTACTCTGAAAGTACCTCCGGAAAACTAAGGCCCGTATTTCGGAAGTTGAATCCTGCATATCTTCAGTCGAAGACTATGCAAATCAAATGAAAGAGCAAATAACCCTCCTACAAACCCACACCAAAGAATTGCACAAAAGAGCTGAAGATGTCGAAAACAGGTCTAGGCATAATAACCTCTGCCTGGTGGGGTTTCCCGAAGGGACAGAACAGGGACAGGTGGTGACTCTCATCGAGCAATGGATCACAACATGGATGCCTAAAGACACACTGTCCGCACGGTTCGCAGTGGAGCGGGCCCATCGATCTCTGGCGTCTAGGCCTCCACCAGGTGCGCCACTTCGGCCCATCATTGCCAGGATCCTTAATTTCAAGGACAGATGTGATTTTGAGAGAAGCCCATAACCAGAAAACTCTGACCTACCAGAACCACACCATAATGATCTTCCCAGAATACAAACAGGAGGTCCAGGCTCAAAGACTTTTGTACACCGAAGTCAAGCAAAAGCTATGCACTCTCAATCTTCCATACAGGCTGCTTTTCCCGTCCCGCATCCGACTTCTCTTCCAGGACAAAACGTATTTCTTTGAAACTCCGGAGTCGACCTGGACCTGGACCTAGCTGATCGAGGAACGTTCCCTTGGATCCAGAGCCACGGATCTGCCTTCGGGGGCCCGGGCCGCCCCTGCAACATCCCCATAACCATGAAGACGCATAGGCTCGTGTAGGGGCAGGGGCGTGCGCAGATCCATATCGAGTTCGCCTGCCGCTGCCACCCAGAGCCCCAGAAATTGAGACCTGCCGACCGAATCCACTCCTTGCAGCGGACTGGATCCCGGGTTCGATCACCCACCAGAGGAAATCTCCCAAAGACGTTTGGCTCTGAATCCACCGACTCTGATCTCTCTGGCAGCCCGGTGCTACTGGGATGACAGGCCCCCTGAGAATCCCATGTAATTACACACACCTTTATGCCGAACTCGAAATAGATGGTCTCTGCACGCCACACCACTCCGATAACTCTGCCGATGCAACGATTTCATCCTGCTCAAGAGGGGGGTCCTCCACGCTACTCTGAAACTAAACGTTATAGTTTAGCCTGTTTACTCTTGAGTTTAATAGGGCGACAGATGCTTGTTCTCAAAGTATAGGGTTAGGGTTCGAGACAGTTGTCATATTTTTTTTTCATTACACTTGTTTTCTCAAAAACCCATAAAAGATGACTATCAAAAAATGCAGCCAAACGCTAACTTTGGAGTGTGGGTTAGAAGAACTTTTTGTGATACCAGCCCGCGTTCCCCATCAGATGTTTTTTTTTTTTACATTTTTTTTTTTTAAACTCACCTTTCTGTAGGTCTATTTCCAAGGAGGTGGTGCATTGTATGATGTTTTAGAACAGCTGCCATAGCACAAACATGATAACTGTACCACTGTGAATTTATAAGCTCTTTGACACTGGAGGCAGAGGGTTTCTACATGAAGGATTCTTGCAACAGTTGTACACAGGGCACCAGAAGCTGAATCTTCACATTCCGGACATTCTGTGTAAGGTAGTTCAATGAGATCTGCTGCTAAAAGTATATAGAACCATTGCTGTTGAAAGAAAATGTTGGAAAATACAGTCCGATTTTTTTATTTATTGAAATGTAAGGAAAGTGTTAGTCTCTCAAGGGCATTGGTCAAAAAGTCAGTCGCATGTGCAGCTACACAAGACAAATACAAATTCATGAATGAGATAGCCTGTACATGCTGATGGTGTGTTCACCTGGAAGGAATAAAGGAAGCGGCAGGTTGGATATTAAAGTGTGCACCGATGGACCACTACACAATTGTGTGCTCTTCTGCCCAGGTAAGGAGCAACCACCTGCAGGACTGTGGAAATCACCTCCACCTGCGCCTTGGTGAGTCAATTTACGCATTTTAATAAAATGAGCAAGAGGGGCAACTAGAATAGAAACGAACATCCCTCACCTGTCCGGCGCAGATGCCACACCTCTTTCCCAGGCTGGTACGGGTGAGCCTCGGAGGAGGGTGGGAAGAATGACAACATGGACAATTGGGCGGGGGGCAGGAGCAAAGGTAATACGGGTAACGAGAGGGGGTGGGAAGAAAGACAACAGAAAGTATGTCCGGCGGGGGGTGGGAAGAAAGACAAAACAGTAGTACCAGCGTCGTACCACAAGTAGTGGAAGGACCATAATAAAATACCAGCATCCTACCACAAGCAGTGGAAGGACATTAATAAAGCTATTAAAGTGTACTGGGTCCACACTTCAAACACACGAAGGAGAAAAATTAAACCACTTGGATTAACCAATGAGAAACAAGTTTGTTAGGGTGTGGTCGGTGGGTAGGTGTTTGTTTTGAGGAGTTTTATATAGCACGAACATGGAGGTTGTCGGATGGTTATGATTGTGATTGTGGCAGGGTGGTGGTGGGTAGGGTGACTATTGTAGGGTTGGGATGGTGGTGAGTAGAGTGGCGGTTAGGGTGGTGGTTTGTAAAGTGGGTGGTGGTGGGTAATACTGGTGGTAGTTAGGGTATTGGTGGTGGTTAGAATGGTGGTAGGTTTCGATGGCCTGCGTGGGAAGGGAAAGTTCGGCCATTGGTGGGGAGGGCCAGGGGGGGTGAGGCTGGGAAGGGTGGTCACGGTGGGGGGAGTGTTTTGAGGTAGGGGTGTGGAGTTATAATGAAAAATGAAGTTGATGATGTCAGGTTGTTTTGCTATTACGTATGGCCCGATGATGACTCTTGATTATCAGATAGTTAAAGATGTTAATGTCAAATAAGGAAAGTTTGAATTTATTTTCTTTGAATGTCAACAGTTTAAGTAATATTAAGAAAAGACGAGCAGTTGAAAGCTGGATTAAGGCAAAAAATCCCTCTGTAGTTTTATTACAAGAGACCCATATTTCTTCTCTTAAGTTAGATCAGTTTTCAATGTTTAAATCATGGGCTTCATATCGATGCTTTGCGACATGCAATGAATCCAAACGAGGGGTGGCGATATTTTTAAATAAGAACTTACACGTGGAAATTATCCACTCAGAAGCTGGGGGGTCAGGGCGTTGGTGCTGGGTTTCTTGCAGAGTTAAAAATAGACCAAGACCTTTTATTTTTCTTAGTTGCTATGGTCCATTAAACGATGATCCTAATATTTTTGAAGAGATGTTCCAATCACTACTGACCATGTCAGGGGATATTGTGATGGCTGGTGACTTTAATGTCTTAATGGATCCGAAATTGGACTCATCATCCCAACCAAAAAGACAACTTAAACCCAAAGTCTTCCAGACCATCTCTGACTATAAAAGATTACTGGATCTTTCGGATCATTGGCGCCTAGATAATCCCTTTAAAAAAGAATATACTTGTTGGTCGAGTAGATTTAAGTCCTCATCCCGTATTGATTTTTTCCTTGCTTCACGTAATCTTAGGTTAGGCTATTCTAATACGGTGCATAATGTATTCTCTGACCACGCAATGCTTATTAGGGAATTTATTTTAGGGGAAACTAGAAGGTCTTCCAAAAGATGGGTCTTTAATAAATCTTATCTCAACAATGAAACATGGGTTTCTGAGCTCAAAGATATGATTAGAGAATTTATAATTCGTAACATGGGCACCGCCCCTCTCAGTATTATCTGGGACGCCCTAAAGGCTTTTATTTGTGGAATTATAATTGCGAAAGATGCTGCCACGTCCATCGCTGCCAGGGCTATAAAAAACTCTTTTGAACATCGCATTCAGGTTCTTACCGATTTAAGACAAAAAAAAATTTCTAGAAACATCCAAGGTCAACTAGATGAAGCTAAGCGTGAATTTAGTATATATTTATTTGAGCAAGGAGAGGCGTTCTTTCGTAGTCAACATCAGAAAATCTACGAGGAAAGTAACTTTACAGGTAGATTTCTAGCCTGGCAGGCCAAAGAACAAGCTGCCTCCAATTTTATTCCTGGTTTAATTTGTCCTGCTACTGATCAATATGTGACCGATTCAGATGGGGTGGGCAAGATAATGTTCTCCCATTATCAAAAAATATATAGCTATAAGCACGAAATAGATCAATTAAAACTAAACGCTTTCTTGAGTAGGGAGGTGATCCCTTCTCTCTCCGAAGCTGAGCAGTTAAATATGGCTAGTGAATTCTCCCTACTAGAGTTACAATCGGTAGTTAAAGAACTTCCATTAGGGAAAACTTCTGGACCCGATGGGTTGCCTGCCGAATTTTTTAAGTTTTCTTTTCTGCCTTTTCTGATCTTTTGTTACAACTTATTAATTCCATGCTTGCTGGAGCTTCCATCCCAGATTCATTTCGCGAGGGCACGGTGGTCAGCTTTCTGAAGAAGGGGAAGGACGCAAAGGATCCTAATTCATATCGTCCCATTACTTTGTTAAATACGAACTACAAGATCGTTACTAAATTACTTGCTAATCGTTTTAACCATATTGCCCTGGGTCTGATTCATGAAGATCAAAATGGGTTTATTGCTGGCAGACAATTGATGAATAATACCCACTATCTTTCGGAAGCCCTGGATTATTTTCAAACACTGAGGATCCCAGCCTTAATTATGTTATTTGACGCGGAAAAAGCTTTTGATTTGGTAGTCTGGGAAACTCTTTTCATAATTTTGCAATATTTTCACATCCCATTAATTATTATTAATCTTATTCGCAATCTTTATATGGGTGCCAGAGCTAATATTATCAATTCAATGACAGTAGGGGCTGTGAAAGTTAATCGGGGTACACGTCAAGGCTGCCCTTTATCACCTATTCTTTTTGCTTTTTTTATTGAACCCCTTGCAATCGCAATTCGGCAGTGTGTAGAAATTTTGCCCCCAATTCCTTTAATGTCCAAAATAAAACTCTACGCTGATGATATTATGCTTCTTATCAAACCGGATTTGCAGTCTCAAGTCAGGGTATTTCAGCTTTTTGAGGAATTTGAGTCTTTCGGAGGTTATCGCATTAATAAAAAAAAGACAGAAATATTGATCTGTGGTAATCATAAACCCGTATTATCTCGGGACCTACGGAGCTGCAATAATAATAAACCTAAACGATATCTGGGGGTATTTTTCACAGCCTCAGTTACAGATCTCTTTAGTCTTAATTTTGAACCCCTCCTTCAGAAAGTTGACTTAATGCTTACTCGTTGGAATAAATTACCACTATCAATCTTGGGCCGCGTTGCCTTGATTAAAATGTCTATTTTACCATTGTTTAATTTCTTATTCTCAACGATTCCATGCTGCCTTCCGGGTCGTTTTTTCACCAAAATCGAATCTTTATTCACGCGCTTTTTGTGGGCACATAAAACGCCCCGTATTGCGCTGAATATTCTCTATGAGGATTTGGATAACGGCGGTCTCGCATTACCTAACATTAAGAGATTATTATAATGCTTACTTTGCTCAGTACTTGATTCTATTTAAATCTCCAATATCAAATTCTAACCTATTTATTAGGTTTTTTTTTAATTTAATTTTTTGGGAAAGTCAGATTTCTCCCCCCCCTTCAAGTTCCTAAATCCCCCAAATTGGTTAGATACAAAGTAATTTCCTGTTTTTTAGGAAACGTATGGCAATGATAAAAAGATATTCTCTATCCCTTTTTCACTCCATCTCCGTTGATTAACTTACTTGCATTTCATGGACAGGCGATTGGCTCTGATTTAATGGGTCATTGGACAAATGTCGGATTTAGTAAAGTGGGTGATTTTCTACAAGGTGCAAGGTGGATAACACCGACGGAGATGCGATCACTAATTCCAAGAAAGTTTTTGTTGATTGGTTCCTATACTTATATTTATCAATTCCTTCAGCAATATGTTCCCTCATCATTTACCCAGATCTCTCCCTTAAATAATGTTCTTTTTTTTAATGATAAGTCGATAAGGAAACCTGGAGAGTGAAAATGCTGTCTTGCTCAATTTAGACAAAGGTATCTGTGTGCCATAGCTGTAAAAAAAAAATGGTGGGAACAAGAAAATCATGTTTTGACAGCGCCTATGTGGCGAACCATTAACAAGCTTAATTTCTCTACATTAAGGGGAGCCAATTGGCGTAGAATGTTATTTTTTTGAAAAATGGCTTTTGTATCGCACCCCGGCGGTAATAGCCAAAATGTATAGTAATTATCTTCCAAATTGTTTTCGTTGTTTAAATTTCGCCCCTGCAAATTGGACTCATGTAATCGCTGATTGTTCTATGGTTAAAGCATTCTGGCGGGACATTTTTTTTTTAAGCTCCAATTGTCATATTCAGATATCCTTGAATGTAAAATTGATGCTTTATGGTTACGATTTGCATCTTAATTTATCCTTATCATTTGCTAAACTAGTTTATATCTGTATGGCTGTTGCCAGATCGTTGTTACTTCAAAATTGGCGAACCAATCAATCTCCATCTATGCTTGAATGGTTTTTCAAAATGCGGAAAGTAAAGAGGAGTGAGCGAAGCTATGCTTTGAGGATAGGGGGGGGGGGGGAAGGAAATTTGAAAAAACTTGGGACTTTTTTCGATTAATTTCTATAAATAATTTCTGCGCCTGCTGAATATGGAGAATTGTAAATTAACTATCAGTGTTTATTTATTGTTGAAAGCAGGGAATGCTCTTGAGGATGTCGTGGGCTGTAATTCATTAGTATCTCTTCATTGTCTATATATTTTATTTTACATTTTGTACATGTATGACACCATTCAACTTCAATAAAAAACTATATAATAAAAAAAGAATGGTGGTCAGGGTGGTAGTGATAGGGAGTGGATGAGTAGAGTGGTGGTGGTGGTAGGTAGGCTGATGGGTTAAGTGGTGGTTAGTTTGGTTAGTATGGTGGTAGTTAGAATGGTGGTAAGGGTGGTAGTGGTGGTAGCATGTGGGTTGTCAGGGTGGTGGTGGTGGATAGGAAAGTGGGTAGGATGGTGATGGTAGGTAGGGTAGTAGAGTGGTGGTGGGGCGGTGGTGGTGAGTAGGGTGGTAGTAGTGGTAATTGGAATGGTGGTTAGGATGGTAGTGGTAGTTAGGGTGGGTAGTGTGCTGACGGTTAGGGTGGTGTGTAGGATGGTGGGTGGAGTGATAATTAGGGTGGTGATGGATAGAGTGGTGATTAGGGTGGTGGTGAGGGTAGTAGTGGTGGTAGTGAGGGTGTGTAGGATGGTGGTGGTGGGTAAAATGGAGTTTAGGTGGTGTGGTGGGTTGGGTGGTTGTGGTGTTCATTAGAATGGGGGATAGAGTGGTAGTGGTGATGGTAGTTAGAATGGGGGTGCGGTGTAGGCAAACGCCCCAACGTTTCCCTTGCGGGCATGCAGCACGTGCGAATGAGTGCACATGTTTTATAAAGAGAGGTGTGTGAGGAAAAGCCTCTAAACAAGTGTGCAGTGGAGACGCACAGAATTTGTGTGCCAAATGAAACATCACAAGTGTGCAGTGTAAACACACATTCCAATTGTGCCCCGGCAGAGATGCAGCAAATCACGGTGCATGCACATCTATTGTACAGAGAAGTGTGTGATGGGAGACCTCTAAACAAGTGTGCAGTGGAGAGATGCATTAGTGTGTAACATGAAACCTCATGACTGTTCAGTGCAGACAAACACCGTTTTTGATGTGAAACATTACAAAAGTGTGCAGTGAAGAGCGGCCTCTTTGTGTAATGTGAAATATCACAATGAGTGTGCAGTACAGACAAATCCTACTATCTAATATAAAACATCCAAAGTATTGGGCTGTGTAAACACACCCCAGCTGTGCCCCAGCAGGTATGCAGCACTTACAAATTCAGGCACTGCTTTTATAAAGAGAAGTGTGTGAAGTAAGACCTTTAAGCTAGTGTGCAGTGGAGAGGTGCATCTGTGTTTAACGTGAGACATCACAACGAGTGTGTAGTGCAGACACATTTAAATTACGTGAAACTTCTAAATAAGAGTGCAGTAAGAGTGGAACATACCACCATGGGATATACAATGTAACGCAGTAAACTGGATTGAAATTACAGCAAAGCGTTTTTGTGTTTTTTTAATAAATAGTAATGTAATTAATTCCAAGGTTCAAAATTTTGCAATAAATGCCTCGAACAGAGGCCTTTAAAATTAAGTTCTAAACGTGTCTATGCCTCCTGCTTCGGGTAAAGTTCTTGTGCTGAAAAGGGGAAGGGGAGAGAAAAAAACAAAATAAAAGTTCTGGGGAGGACTCAACCCGACTG
The DNA here is from genome assembly GCF_964204655.1 of Triturus cristatus. Lineage (NCBI taxonomy): Eukaryota > Metazoa > Chordata > Amphibia > Caudata > Salamandridae > Triturus > Triturus cristatus. The sequence continues at coordinate 825,885,074 of NC_140586.1, read as the reverse complement.
CATGATGAAATACTGGTCATCTGTCCTTCTTATCAAGATCTTTGATTGCGGAGTCCTTCTTTTCAAGTTCTTTTGCCACTATGTTCAAGAATTCGATTGTTTTGCAAGACAGTTGAACAGAGGAACCACTGAGACATTTCATGACTGCCGCTCTGCAAGTCCTGGTTTGTTCAAGATTGTCCGTAAAAGGATCTTCCTCGTATTGTGTAGATGCATCATAGGTGTAATAGAGACTCTACTCCATTTCCACAGAGGCAGCAATCCGTGGTCGCCCAGGTCTGTAGCCATTTTGGAGTAAGATCTTTTGTAGTGAAAGACCCCGGTCTCAATAGGGTCCGTTTCCGCTTGTAGTGATCTGTGAAGCCCTCTTGTAAACATGGTTGTGGTTTCAGCAGTGTGTAGGTAGGCTTTACCATCAATGCATGACTTTGGCCGGCCAGTAAGGCTTTATCTGTTTGCAGGAATAGTTGTCTGATTGCTTTATTGGTGATTTGTTTAAATGCAGAATATGGCATTGGTGTGTGCCAGGCTTCCTCGAGCTTTAACGTTGAAAGAGCTTGTTTTAAAATTCGAAATATGGATTAGTTCAGTCTTGATTGTTTTTCAACATCCTCCCAGCAATGATGGGCTAGTTTGTTTTCTTCACCTGCCCTCATCCTCCAGTAGTATTTGGCCAGGACTCCTCATCTAGCCGATATCTGGTGTTTTAGACTGTATTCCAGGTGTATCTGAGCCTGGGAGATGTGTCGTGGGATTGTGAACAGTTTCTTAAATAATCTGGGTTGGTTTAATTATTTTTCACATATAGAACCTTTTATTTCTCTCCGTCCCGAGGCTGCACTCTGGAATAGAAAAATGTCTAAAAAAGACATTTCCAGCAAAAGTATTTTTCTTTTTTGAACTGATTTCATGGAGGAACAAATAAACGAAAGAGGAGGAAATGGGGAGTAATGGCTACAGGGCCAAGGGAAGGAGGCCCCCCACTCCTGGACCTTCCAGCTTGCTCCAGTGCTTGGAGGCCCAAAAAAGGAGGACCCCCTCCCCTGGGCCTCGAAGCAGTAAGGATGCCTTTAGCAAAACACTGCCGGTTTTACATACACTTCAAATACATGTTCACATCAAAAAAATCTTTGCTATGGGTGATGCATAGGTAAACAAAAGCCAATTGATCTTGCTGCTCCCTCCACCCCTCACCCAACTCTCTTTACCTGTGTCCAGCTGGTCCTGGAAACAAAGGGGAATTCTGTCACCTAGAAACCAAATGCTGAAAGGGCACCTAGAAGGGCTCTATCTTAACAGAGGCGCTGCCCGCCCCTGACTGTGCTGGCCCCATTCTATTTGTTCCTTCCTCCCATCCCTGCACCCCCAGGAATGCCACCACGCCCTGACCAGCAAGGTCAAGACATCTCGCATTTGTAATGCAATTGTGTGGGGCAGGGGGGCCTGGTAGAGCAGGTGGGCTGTGAAAGTGTGGCCTTTCACAGTGAAGCAGGTCCCCCCCATCGTTTAGCTGAGCACGAGGCCCTGGGCAGCTGCCCACACTGCCCATGCCTAGCGCCGGCCACCAAGTTGCTCAGTCTGTGAGAAGAGGCTGAATACAAGGCCTCTTTTTAGATGTGAAGAGAGAGGTAATAATGAAGAATGACATTCAGTAGTATCCTCAAAATAAAATGATAGATACTAGACTCACTAATTCAACAATTGAAGAATTTGTCATCAGAACATGTAGGGGCTAAAAAAGAACTGTTCTTGTAAAAACCACAGCTAGGAATTAAAATATTTATTTTGTTTTGGGGACTATAGGATTACAGTAAAATGGTTCTAAGTGGTTGGGTATGACTTTGGTAATTTATGTAACTTATGTAAAGTTTATGAAGTATGGATCCCCAAATGGAGCTTCCTTTACTCAGGAGCGTCGTCGGCTGGCTTTTCTCCCTGGGATGAGGTTGGTGAAGAACGTGATTCTGGAGAAACCATGAGCAATTAATGATCTCCCTTGAGCCTGTTGTTGTGGCCAGATATGTATTCTGTCATTGGTGTTTCTGTCTGCTCTGTGGGATTATTCTGGAGAACATTGGTTCTGAATGAATTTAACAGCAAGATTGCCGCATTCAGTACTGCACCCTGAGACCTTGGGAGATAAATATTTTGATCAGCCAGGGTCGGCTCCTCAAACAGGGGGAGGGCGGGCGAGGAGTCCTCTTAAAGGGGCATGGCCAATGTAATTGGTGGTGTGGCTTAAAACACGTAAGCTAAAAGTCTGTGCTTAGCATAGTGTGCCGCCCAAGTTGTATTTTGCTGTTTGTCATTGCATCCAGATATGATACAACAAGTGACATCATACCTACAAGTCAGGACTGTTGACTTTGTCAATGGTTGTTAGTTGCATAAATAGGAAGCAACTATGGCTTATACATAATATTGAAAAAGCTTCCACTTAAATCCCTGGTGAGACCGGGCAATGTTGCTGCGCCTTCGTTTAAAAAAGTAGTGTGAGCACACGCACATCGATGTGCCTACTGCCACTGCAGTCTGGAGAAACACAAACCGCCTGCGCCAGGGCACAAGAAAGAGCCAGATAGAGACCTGTTTCGAGGCCTGTTGGACTTGGCACTTTTTGCAGGGCTATCCCCAAACTTTATGCTTCTTTCTCCTATTTTTTTTCTGACCTGTTGTTGGTGCTAGGACTCTGGGGTCTTTACCACTGCTGATCAGTGCTAAAGTGCATATTCTCTCTCTGTTAATTGTGAACATGATTGGTTATCCATGATTGGCATATTTGACTTACTGGTCAGTCCCTATTAAAGTGCACTAAGTGTGCCAGGGTTGGTAAATCAAATGCTACTAGTGGGCCTGCTAGTGTGATCAAGCACGGCTTGGGTCCGTAATTCCCTGGACTGGGACCACCCATATATGGAAACAACAAACACAGTATCCAGGGAAATTATTCAATATTTAAATCATAATAAACCTTAGACCCTTAATTCTAAAGTTTATGAGCTTTATTCAGTATTTTCATGAAGACATTCAAAAATCAATTAAACGTGTCTTTTGAAAGGAATGACGCATTAATAAATCATACAATAAAACGTGACTCAAACATAATTTAGCATAGATGAAACATTTTTTTTGTGAGAAAGAATACATCACAAAAATGGTGACAAACATACAGCAATAACTCCTATGTACAAGCCTGATACTTGCCCAGTCCTAAATTTAAAGTGATACACTAGGCGGACACTGTCCTGCCTGTGAGAGAATGGGGATACAGATGCCACTAGCGGGTGTTGTCAACACTAACGAGGGAGATGTTATGTATCCAATTCCCTCATGGCACACCCTAACGACGCCCCCCCCCCCCCCCCCCCCCTCAAAGCCAACGCGTTCCGAATCCCTTATGAAGCCGGGACTCTCTTCAGGACTCGGACTCAATCTTGGGCTCTATAGAATTAGAAATAAAACATTTTTGTGAAGCCTGCCCCACTGCGTTCCACCAGTCTTATAATGCCAGAGAAATATAGATTATCTGTACCTTAATCGAGGTCTAGAGACAATCTAAAGGGGGCGCTGTCCATTGCCTTAACTTCTGTCCTTTTTTAAATCAGTGCTACAAAAGGTTAAACATACGGGCATTACATTTCCAATGTATTACAACAGGAGAGGCTCCTCATATTTAACCAAAGGCAGAGGACTTGGATGGTCCTACCTTGAAGCTTTCAAGCGTAATTGATATCACTCAGATGTTTTGATGCGTGTCCAATTTCAACAATCAACACACACAATACTTGTGAGGACTCGGAGTGGTTTAAAAAAAGAAACCCTGCGCGCGTTCGTTGTGCGCAACGCTACGATGTAAACTCAAATGCAATGTCCCTTCTACTCTATGCACGCCGTCAGAGAATGCAGCTGCACTTCTGTTTAGTTTATTTGCAAACATTCTGCCTCTTTCCTGCATAAAACAAAACGTGCGTTCAGTGTGGCTGCTCACTAATTATTACAGCGTGTCCAGTAAATAGCGGCAGGAAATGACTTGCCCGCAATTGAATGATTGAAAGTGGGCTTCACTCCATCGTTCTCATCTAGTAGCAACCGGCAGCGCCGAGGCGGTCTCAGTGAAAGCCTATTATTCGACCTGGTAGAGGAAACTCAGAGATCATGCCCCCCCCCCCCCAAGGCATTATGGGGCATGTAGTCCGTATAAATGCAAAGGGTTTGCCTTTTGATCTACAGTTTTGTTATTTCAGAAAGCTCATTTAAATCGTGCAGCGCTGTGTTAAATTTCATGATTAAAAATGCTTCTTTCTGGGCCAATAATGTTTCGGGGTCACCTCCTCTTTGGTTGTTATTTTTTATTACAGAAAGGACAGTCCATGTGAAATCGGTCGAATTGATGTTTTAAGGCTGTAAAGTGACCATTGGGGCAGTAAGGATATTATTCTTAAGTCGTGAACGTTGTTGCACGATGCGCTGTCGCACTTCTTGAGAGGTTTTTCCCATATACATTTTCTTACACGGACACGTGATGGCGTAAACCACGTATTTTGATTTACAGTTAGTAGAATCATTGTGGCGCCAGTGTCTTCGGCCATCAGTGAACAAACTTCCTTCTTCAGTTGAACTGCACACCGAACACATTCCACATTTATGGTTCCGGTGGAAGGTTGAACATGGTACAGAGCGTGTCTGTTTTTTTGTGTTGCCCTACTGAATTCACGACTTGTTGCCCAACGCTCCTGTTCTTCTTTAAAGCAAAACATGGTAGCTCAACATTGGGAATAGATCCTTCAATTAGATGCCAGTTATTACGTATGATCTTCTTCACGGATTGTGTGTGAGGCCCAAACGTTGAAACACAGACCATGCGGTCAGTGGGAGGCTTAGTTTTATTTACTTAATAGATGCTCCCTAGAAGTGAAACATGCCCTTTTCAAAGAGTGTTTCAACAATTACTTAGGGTAGCCCCTTTTAACAAGTTTATTGACCGGTACTTCTGCATGGAGCTCATAGTCTTCGTGTCTCGAACAATTACGCCTTATGTGTAAAAATTGCCCAAATGGCAAGTTCTTGAGGTTTCTGGGATGGTAACTTCTATAGTGACGGGCATTATTTTTATCCGTAGGTTTAGTGGGCCTGCAGCACTAATTGCGCCACCCACATGAGTAGCTCCAAAAAGGTAACTCAGACCTTCCGCTGCAGTGTCTGCGCAGTTAACTGCCATGCCAACTTGGCAAGTGCACCCACTTGCCAGGCCCTAATCTTCCCTTTTCTTACATGTTAGTCACCCCTATGGTAGGCCCAAGGTACCCCTGGGCAGGGTGCAGTGTATGTGAAAGGTAGGACATGTACTGATGTGTGTAACATGTCCTGATAGTGAAATACTGCCAATTTCGATTTTTGCTATTGACCGAATGAAGAATGCTTTGTAACATTTTACAAGCGTATCTTCCCATAGGGATAAGATAGAAAAATAAAGTTTAGCCTCTCTGAACTCAGAATTTAATAGGACCTCTTTTACTAAAGATGGTTTTTAAATTGTGTGTTTTAGAAAGTAGGCATTTTCTAGTTTAACCATTCTGTGTGCCTCTGCCTGTTTGTGTATTGACAAGGGCTGGGGAGGTGCATTCTCCCAGACAGCCACTGGGGGGTGGGGGTTGATGTGTGTCCTGCCTTTCCTGAATGAGTCAGCACTAGGTTGAATAGGCCTGATCTGCATTTGGAGTGGTGGGAGGAGTAGCACCTGTACCTGAATAGAGCTGTGCCTTCCTTCCACAATGCTGGCTCCGCCCCTGTGGTGTGTATGGTGCCAAGGCTCACACTGACAATGGATGTTGTTGTGCATTTGCAGAGTGCCCCCCCGAACTGGTTTGAACTGGGCTCAGACACCCTTGCACAAAGAGAACAAAGACATTTTGGGGTAGAAGTATTAGACCGAAAACCCCTGAACTTTAGACTACTTCTGGAATCAAGAGGAACCTTTGCTGAGGAGAAGAGGTGGAGAAACTGAGGAGAAGTACTGCCCTTGCTGTGTGTCTGGAGTTGGCCTGCAGTTGCTGTTTCTGCCAAAGAAAAAAGAAGGACTTTGCTGTGTGCTTTGTCCCCTGTTTGAAGAAAGTGTCCAAGGGCTTGATTAGAGCTTGCCTCCTGTTTTGAAGTCTCACGGACACAAAGACTTCACCCCTACCTCCCCTGAACTTCCTTGCTGGGAGTTCTGACCTGCAATGAGTGCCTGTGACCGTGTGGGGCCTCTGGAGGTTGTTTCTGCTGCTGGGAGCTAGAAAGCAAGCCAACAACAAGAAAATTGACGCATCGCTCTTCTTGCAACTGTTTTTCTGACGCAACGCCGTGGTGCCAGAAGAATCTCCCTGCACTGTCGCGCCGCTGCTGAAACTGATGCAGTGCCTGTTGCTGCTGTAAGAATCGACGCATCGAGGGATCGCGGCTGAAGAAATTGACGCAGCGCTGCTCGACGTCACCGCATCGTTCGCCAACACATCCCAGATTTCCACGCATCGTCCCTGTGCGGCAAGTTTTCGCCGACGCATCACCCGAGGATCAGAGTCATCTCAGAATCGACACATCGCTTCCCCCTACAGACTGGACCCGACACACAGCTCCCCTGTGCGAAGGGTATGCCCAGACGTGGGTCCCGTGCTCACTGCGCCACTAGATTCAAGCTAGCCTGGCTGATGAAGGGTGATGCCCTGAAACTGGTACAAGGATGTTTGTTTCTGCTCCAGGGAGGACCTGGCTTGGCAGTTCGGGATAGACTGTTCCCATGAGGCACAGGGGGAAGCCTGATTTGCATATAGCTGGGTCCAAACTGGGGTGTGGAAATGTACCTTTTTAAGGGTACACTGGTACAGGGTCAGCCTTTTGTCCACGGTTCCAGAGACCAACAAAATAGAGATCAGCACTGGAGTTGGAATAAATATCAAGTTTATTAATCACTCATTAGTGGGACCATATCCAAACAGCACTCTCGAGTGCTGCATGAGGTAGTACACTGAATTCACAAACTGTGTCTCTTTTATACCGGTTTTCTGCACTGTAAGCATGTGAACAGAAATAGGAAGAACAAGTTTGAGAAATAGTTATCAGCAAACATGGGCAGATAAATAACCACTTGGTCAGCGAAGTAGGAGGGGGAGCAGCAATGATTATGACAGCAGTAAATGGTTGACAGTTAACATCTATGACCAGGTGTACTGGCAGCTACAAACCCTCAGCACGAACATTGCTTTTAGCTGAGCCAGGAACTCAACTAAAATAGATAACACAAGGACAGTGTAAAGACGAGCAGCAGAGGACGGGAGAATTACGAAGAAAACGAAATGGACACCACAGCCAAAATCGATGTAGCTTATGCCAAGTAAAATATTACACATTTCCACAGACGACCCTTTTAGCATAAGCTAAAACATTTTCTTATGCTTTAAAAGGGGTACGATAAACATCATGTATATCAATCAGCATCACATCGCTGACTTCTCGGTCTATTGCTAAATGGGCATTTACATTTTGGACATGCGTTTTAGATGGTAGACCAGTAGTACAAGTGGAAATACAGAGGGAACAAATCACTGGCCTTCACTGGATACATAAACAACAAGAAAAGAGAATTGCAATCATTATGAACAAGGCCGATATTTTTAAACCCCAAACAGAAAATATTCTCCAGAACCATCCAGCTCAAGTCCTTTTTCCTGAATCTTGATGTATCTCAGTGGCTATTTTGTGTAGTTTGGAGATGACCGTATATACAGATGGTGAATTGTCCGGTGTGAAGACACAACAGCTGGATCCGATGAAACAGCATGATCCACCTCGATCAGCCAGAATAACATCTAGAACAAGTCTATTCTGCAAAGCAACTATGCAGATCGATGCTTGTTCTTCTGTCAAGTACACTAAGGCCGCAGTTGTCAGATTGATCACTGCTTCCATTGTACGGGTGAGGCGACGGACCAGCTTACTGTTCTGTACTGGGCCAACAAAGAAGAAGAATCCTCTGTTAAAGTCTATATTGTTCCCATGTGGTCTCTGTCTGGTCGACTACAGAGACATCGATTGCACGTTTTTCCCTACTACCAGCATGGTGATTGAACAATTGCTAAACTTGATAGTAGGTTGGGGGAGCTAAAAACACATGTGGTAGAAGGAAGGCTATGTAACATGTACCAGACCAGCCTGGATGTAGGAAGTAGTATGCCTTAGTTCCACAAACAAAATAAGTGTGACGCGATGCAAAGAAGCTGCTTCGGCCCCTCGTAGACCTCTGCAACACTGTAGTACAGTTACTGTGGCCCACTGGCACATCGCCTGTACTTTGTACAGAAAGGGGCCCAGTGGCCATGGCAACAGAGATAAGGGGTCCATTTCCTTTAGTCGACCTAGAATTTGGATACATATAGTTTGTTGCTGCCCTTCCTTTACTATATTCTTCCATTTCCAAAGCAGTCCCTTTTGCTTGTGGGTCCCCATCTTCGTTGGGGGTCACAGACTTTGTTCATTAGAGGCATATAGAAGTTTGAACCAAGCTGGGCATGAGCCATTGTGAGCGAATGGCAGCAGTGACAACGGGATTCCTTTTATGTTCTGACGAGGAGGAATCTTGCCGCAAACCCAACAGTTAGTAGCATTGCTTAGCTGGTGTCTGATGCAACATTTGAAGAAATTAATTGTTTCTCAGATTTTGCTGGTATCCCTGTTCATGTTGCGACAAATCAAAATGATGGTGCTCTTTTGCAGCAAGTGATGTAACAGTAATGTTAGGTAAGGAGGCTCCAGGAATTACTTCCTCCAATACCCACATTACAGTAGCGATGATGACAGCAGTCAAAGTCAGACCAAGGATGCAGATTGTACAGCCGTTGCACGTTGTCGCAGCTATCTCCTTCTTAGGCAAGCTCATTTTCATCGGCAAACAACAAAATAGATGATGCCCCAAAGTCCTTGGCAGGCGTTGGTTTCTTCAGTAACGTTGAAACGAGTAGTCACTATTAGGCTACCCCCCTTTGTAGTCAGTCTTTAACCACCTAGGACAGCGGCTCAAATAGTCTCTTTCTGCGATGAAATGTCTTTCTTCCTGGATGGATGCAGATATCTAGATTTACCAGGGATCGTGTGGTCCGGGAAGACTTCCTCAGGTCCTTCAGGTGACGCAGCTCGTCCTCTCTCGGTGACCAAAATGTCGCAATGATCTGTCAGCACAGCAGGGCTCACGAAGGAAGAGCTTCCCGCACCTGCTGATAAATAGAAGACAAGCTGTCAGTTAACTGGGACAAATAGTCACTCATCAACATGTCTGTGGTACCTAATACTGGTGCAGAACAAAGGGCTTGGTGTCACTGTTGGAAGGCACTCTGGCACTCGGCTGTCCATGGGAGGAGCATCGGAGTGTCTTTAGTCAAAAGGGCCAACAAAGGTTTAATATTGTGCGAAAAACTGCCTACAAAAAGAAGTGAGGCCAATCAGTGCACGGACATCCTTCTGAGTACGGGGCACGGGAGTATCTAAAATAGTCTGAATGCGGTCTGGTGTAAGTGCATGTCCCTCCTTAGACAGGAGGTGACCTAAATAGGTAACCTGCTGTCTACAATATTGCAATTTCTTTCGCGAGACTTTGTGATGATGGGAGGCAAGAAATGATAACAATAACAGGTTTCCTTCTTCACACTAGGTAAGGACGCCAGAGCGGCATCCTCATTGATAAAACAGGATCTCTCAACCATTGGATAATTGTTATTTAAAATAATATGCACACTTTCCGGAGAACATCGTTTTGTAGCACGAAAATATTTAAGCATATCGATAGCCACAATTTTGTCCGGCGTGTTAGGGGAAATCAAAAATGGACATGCTGTACTGAATTTATCAAGTCTGAATTCAAATGGCTGTGAAAGTGGGCTAGGTGTAGGTGTCCCATCGAATCCTATCCATATTATCATTGTGCCGGACAGGGGAGCCCTAGGAACCAATTTTTTAGACAGTGCACTACGGGTAGCCCCTGTATCAACCAGAAACCAATCAGTAAATCTCAAGACGTTTGCGTCAACATAAGGACCCATTTGATCTACTGGCACCTCAACCGGTTCCTTACCCCGTCCTAGGCATCCCTATGCATAATCGGAATCTGCAAGGGCGTCAGCAGAAGAATCAGACATTTGGTATTGATTTCGTCTATAAATGGTATTAGAATAATTTGGTCCTTGTTCAACTGCCTCAAACCTGGGATGAGCTCCTGTACCTCCCCTGTTTTCTGAATTCCCTGGGCATCCTCTCACACTACCCCTTCCCCTTTGGTACTGCTGACCTCACAAAAGAGGGCACTCAGAACGCCAATGTCCAGTCTCTTTACAATAAGCACACTGATCAGGGGACAAATTTGCTCAAGGGAGAGGGGGCACCCCAGGTGTATACATTGCACGTTCGCTTCTTCCACCTCTCCTAAATGGTGGACCATATACTTGAGCCAACATAACTTTCGTCTTTAATTCTTTAACCTTCTTATCCTCCCTTCCTTTTGCTTCCTGTTCATGCCGCTCATAATGTTGGGCCATAGTCAAAAGGGAAACTGGGGAAGACGTGGTCCAAGATCTCTCGCTGGCCTTTAAGCGACTAACATATTAGCGACAAATCTATCGACAAACAAATGCTTACCCGTATCATCAGCCAATGACTGATCACTAAAATCATGGAATGTTTCCTCAAACCTTGAAAAGAAATCAGAAACTCATATGTTTTCTGTTTACAGGACGCTAACGTAGTCCAATCTATTTTCTTAAGGGGTATGAGAGTCTGTAACTTAGTCACAATAGCTTTAGGAAGATCTAATATCTCCTTCTGAGGTTTCTGCGCAGGCTCCCTTTCCACATCTATTTGTTCTAAATATTCTCAAGTATCACCATATGCTACAGTATCATCTATTTTATGTATTGTTCTCCACATATCGGGGGCAAAATAAGCCCAAAGAACATATCAATATCTGGCAAGGTCATAATGCAGGAGCTAATGGCTCCTTCCACCTCCTCATAGAAGGCGGCAGGATTTTTCCGGGGGTGGGCAAAGCAGCTTTAAGAGCCATCACATCGGCTCTACTCCAACTAGTGTAAACCCAATTATATATAAAATATCCCTTTGCATCATCCAAAGTTTTATCATCATTGGTTCCCGCACCCTAAGGAGGAACATAGAGGGGTGAAGCTTCACGCATAGGTTTTATAGTCACTGTAGTACTTCTGGGTGCAACCTCTTCCACCGGAGCATCTACGTCCTGTGCTTGAGTTTAAACTGCTTCTATACCTCTGTTTTCTAGCTAATCCTTGCTCCTTTCGTAAACGCAATGTTGCGTCTCATATTTTACGCACTCTTCTAATCATATCAGATAAGGCCAAAAAAGGAAAAGTCCCCTCTGTTAATCGTTTATAATCAGAATTTATATCAGCTGGCTCTAGTTCCTAAGAAATTTGTCTATAATCAAATATTACCTCCCTAGCACATTTTTCTACAAAATAAAATTGCTCTGTATTTTTCCACTGTTGAACCATTGTTACAATGAGCGATGCAGCGTGAGGCTGGCGAGCCACCTCCCTAGCAGCGTTTTTTAATTTATCTTTTTCTGCTCTAGTCAAAGTAGACCGAGTCTGTTGCCCATCATGCTTATCTTTTTCTTTGTCGTCTGAAGACAAATGCTTGTCATCGGAAATCTCATCAGGGGCACTTGGAGTGGGAAATTTATACGGGGTGGGGGGCGTTCTAATAGGACGCAGCCATCCTGAGGTTTATTAAGTATGTGATAAATAGGGCGCCTAATTGGGTACTGGCCAGTTACCTCTAATCGACGTTCCCTATCTTCTTTTTCTATTTTTTCCTTCTTTTCTTTATTTTTTAATTCGAGTGCTTTTTGATATATTGTTTTTTGTTGTTCTTTTTCTGCTAAAGCTTCTGCTCTCTTCGCTCTCTTTCGCACTTCTTTCTCCCACATATGTACACAATCAAACATATCCTGTCTACTTTTTCTTTTAAATAAACACTGCTCTACATATTGATCCTTTTTAAAAATCAAATGACCCATGCACTGGCCATTGCAGATCAGATTCTTTCTTTGTGTATTTGTTCCACATTGTACCGTACATTATGGAAGAAATACCATATTTGACATACATATCTCTATTAGGTGTCCCCTCTGGGAGAGCCGGCTGACTTTTTTCCAAGTTTACTTTGGTACCACCAGAGCAGCAACACCACCTTCAAAGTGTGCTGAGAACAGGCATGCTTTACCAATATGTGTAAAATATTACTGCTCCAAACAAATATTTCAAAAGGAGAAAAATCTCCACATTACCTGCCTTCAAACTTTACAAAGATTGAATAACAAATCTAAACAAAAAGCCCTGGCCAAACAAATCAAGAGTACCACTTCAGCGACCTTACCAAACAGAAGTTCACAGGGGTGGGGTGGTGAGCAAAAGAATGATGGACTAAATCCAGGTCCTTGAGATTGGGGGTGAATGTTTGCATTATTCAGCATTCCGTCCATCAATTGTTTCTTTTGCAGCAGTCATGGAGGGGTACTGCTGAAGGTGTGTCCCTCGTGAGCCTGAGATGCCGCAGTCTCCTCTGCGGGAGCACAAACTCCTCCGTTAATGCCCAGCAGGCTGGGAGGGACGCGGCTGATGATGCGTCCCTCGCGAACCGCCGCAGCCTCAGGGTCGACCAAATTATCCCGACTAACTCTGTTAGGCTACGGCAGCGTGACCGGGTCTGCAAGAAGCTCTGCGAAGAGCTCCAGCAACATGCAGAGCACAGGAACGGTGAGTCCGCACTAGTAGCAGTCGATGGCTGGATAACACCAGGATATTCACCTGAGGGTGATCCCAGTACCCGGAGCTTGTTTGCAACGCTCCTGTTCCTCTTGGGTAGAAGTGGCCTTCACAGAAGATGTAACTACATCTGTTCAGCTTTAAGAATTGTCTGGCTGCAGCATACTTGATTTTTTGCACTTGCTGATTAGATGTATAAAAAGTCCAATCTAAACTCCATTTGCATGATCAGAAACGGACAGCACTAAGCCTGTGGAAGCATACATCCTATGAGAAAAGCCCAGGTACATTAAAATGTCATAATGTTCTCATTGTGTCGAAAGTACCTTTGGCCACATGGTTAACTTGAGATTGGATTTAGGGATACAAGTCCACAATTACAGTCAGACTTGCCATTTCCTTCCAGGTGGTTAGGGGCAGTCTAATATCTCAAGACCATGATGGATGGTCGGTCAACAAATTTACTGTGATTTACAGGTGAGGATCTCCATTTTGGAGGACTCAAGTTTCAGATCAACTGTAGCATCAACTGTAGTGTACAGCCATGAGGCATTCACTGACACAGAGGAGTTGAGGTATGAGATTTTCTAGTTTTATGATGATGTTGGTATTGTCTACATAATTGTAGCAGGTAAGCTTGAAATAATTTACAAGAGCCAGAGGGGTTAGGTATACATTAAATAGAAGAGATGTGGTTGTTTACCCTTGGTGTATGCGGCCAGTGCTTAATTTGAGCCGGTGATGCACGATGCCGGCACTTAATTGTCAACACCGGCCCTCATGACAGTGTGCCACATTAGTGTATGTATTCAATATAAATTAAAAGGGACAGATGCCTGCCGCGCAAGCCATTCTTATAGTGTTGGGAACCTGGAAAAGTCAGAATTGTCACAGTTGTAGGAGTGTGATTGTCAGTAGATGTGTTGATATTGTCATTGGCAGTGCTGCCATGACAACTGGTGGTGCAAGCTGCAGTTGCCGCCTGACTAGGACCCTGGCACTTATTTATTTTGACTAATTAAGCACTATGAACGCCTGTCCTGCGAGGTGATGAGTGGTGTGGGAACCTTTTTGGGAGTCTGATGCCAGACAGGTTTTTTTGGCTCAGAGTGACAATCGAGCCCTTTGTTAATCCTATTGTTGAACCAAAACTGAGCACAAAGTACATCCCTTTAGCACTTCAGTTGGAGATTTACTCAGGGAGGTAGCTCAAAGTTAGATACTCAAACCTCAACAGGCCATCTGGCAGTAAGGAAAGCCACGGTCCAACCAGAGCTTTTACTTAAGAGGAAAAGAACTTTACTTCTACACACACAACACAATAGTGTACATAAGATTCAGAAAGGTGCCGTGACTTCCCTTATACTGGTGCACTTGAGGACACAGCCCTTACAGTTCGTTCTCACCAGTTATTGATAGGATTGTGCAATGTTCTGTTCAGATTCCCCTCTTGGTGGGTTCCCACTGGGGAAATTAGCACTCCCATCTTCCTGTGGGATCAGGTCTACCCCATCTCTCTTCTCAAGAGTTTAGTCATATTCAAGGCTGGTGGTGAAAGTTTGTCACTTTGTGCTGTTGCCCTAGTTGCACTGTACCTCTGGTGTGGCATAGGCCTGGCGTACACTTTCAATCATGGTCAGTTGGCCTCTCTGCCCCAGTTGGAATGATCCATGCTTTGCTCAGCAAACAGGATAGTCGGATCCTCGCCCCAGCCCGGCCAATGTCTTGCCGTTCTCAGTTTCAGTGCCAGTACACATCCTGCCGAGTGACATCAGCAGTGCCTGAACTAGTGATAAGCCAGCTTTGTTCAGGTTGTGCTGTTGGTGGTCCTTGGCTTTGAAGTGTCTTCTATTCCCCGATACAAGCCTGTCATCCAGAGCAAAGCTAGGAGCCCACCTGGCTGCAGTCTGATCTTACGCGGAGGTTGTCGTACTCGCAGGATGGCGTCTTCGAACGCAGGTCAGTATGTAGTGACCACAGGACGTGATCCGGAGTTGGTCAGTGTCTATTCCCTCAAAGGGGTTTAGTGCCAGGTTAGTTTGTGGCATTACGAAGGCTGTTGCTAACGTCCACTGAGGCATTTCACATTTTATTAAGTTAAACATAAGAGCCAACAAGTGTTGATTTTCATTCTGTAAGAAGCACTTTTGAAATAGTCGGTGCTTGTTGCTAATATCCAAGAGCCCAGCCAGCAGAGTTGTGGTGGGCTCAGTCCATGATGGTGAGGGAGTGGAAAACGTTACCAGGGAGTGCAGCTTTGCATTGACTCCTTAGGCTGTGATGAGGCTCGATGGAGCAGACGGTTGAGACACTTTGGTATTGAAGCTAGTTGTTCTTAAAAGTAGCCTGCGGTGAAAGTGAGTGCGGGGTGACCGTGCGGCAGCTGGGTGCACAACTAATGTTCTTTGAAAGGAGGCTTTATCCCAAGTACGGCGCATCTATGCCTAGCTTACTAACAGCAACCCTCTCATCACCATGACTTGACATCAGTTAACCCTTAGACTAGACAGCCAACTCACAGCAGTCTTACAACCAAGAGTGGAGCGAGATGTGCTGCAGACCGCACCTGAAGTGTGAGGCAACGTGCAAATACAACTACAGTACATAAACACATCACTTATTAACAGCAACCCTCTCATCGCTCATGACTTGACATCAGTTAACCCTTAGACTAGACAGCCAACTCACAGCAGTCTTACAACCAAGAGTGGAGCGAGATGTCTCCCACCGAGAGGTGCTGCAGACCGCACCTGAAGTGTGAGGCAACGTGCAAATACAACTGCACCCCTGAGCACATTGCTTACTGCGGTGGCTCTTTTGGGCCCACACCTGGAAATGCGGCTTCCTCGCGTGTGAGCTAAGGGCCCGCAGAGGGGACAGGGCTGGACAACAAGAGGAAGCGGCTACTCCCGGCGGCAGCCTCGCAGGCCATTTCTCCATCCTTGATTTCACATTGCCGCATCCCCTGGTATGGATGCCTCCCATAGTTCCATGAGAGGTTGATGCATGGCTCCCTGCTGCATGAATGACAATGTTAATACATAAATAAATGGAAAATATTCATTAAGAGCCAGTCCCGGAGACAGCTCTGCCATGGATGGCCATGTCTGGCACGAAGACGCAGCATGTCAAGATGCAGTGATCAGGAGAACCCTGACAACTTGTTAAAGTATTGGAAGGAATATCAGAGCACTTCACATAATAAGCTGCATAGACTGAGGATAAGTGATGAATTATAACAAAAAATGAAATCATCCGAGGCTTAAGAAAAAAAAGTGCCGAGTTTGCATTCTCTGCAACTCCTGGCACTTTGCTGCAGCAAAGATCTTTAGGCCTGGGCACGTTTGGGGAGCACACCCCTCAGGCCTGCAGCCCTTTTACGTGCAGTGTTGAAGGGATGCTTGGGCTGAAAGTGACCAGCCTTCAGACTGGAGGCCAGTGAAGGCGGTGGCTGTCTGGAGAGACCCTTACAAGCGGGCATAGGCTAAACTTACATTTTTCTGTTAAACGTCCGAGTTACCAATGTCTCTCATAAACACAGATGCGAGGAGTGTTTGCGTTGACAGGTTAACCTCTGCTGGCTATGGACCGAGTGATGTAGTATTTTACAAAACCCACAGCACACTAGCAGCATTTTGTTTTTCCGTCACAGAAAATCGCTCGATAATGTATTGTAATATGATACTTACTAGGATTGTGTGCTATTGTAACTCAAGGCAGTTTTCAAGACACGATCTAGCACTCTATTTTTTCATTTTGAACATTTTCCTCCTGTTTAGATTTCTAATTTACATTTTGGCAGCAAACTTGTTACAGTCCTGTTTTTTTATTAGAAAAAATACAAATTTCTATTTTTAGTTTCGTGTTTGACATTGTACTTTTTGCAATTTTAAGTTATGATTTGCGTCAGTCTCCGTTAAGAATTTGTTTAAAATTTGGGTATTCTGCCTATTTTGCAAATTTGTAGGGCGGTGTAAGATTAGCAGCCTGTTGGGACGGGTGGATTGATGTCACACCGTCACACCATGGCTCTAAACATTGTCAGTACTGTGCATTGCTGTGACCTAAGGTGCTCGGAGAATGGCCAATCACTGTTTACAAAATAGGGGTGAGGACTCTCCACAGCACAGAGGATAATACAACTAAGGGTAGAGGGCATTCATCTCAAAAGTGGCTTCAATCCTAAACTGCTTTCCAGAGAGAAACCATTGCGATCCTTTCATTGTGGTCTCGTAGACTCCTTGAATCCTGCCCCTATGTCAGTCGCGATGCCTTAAGATACCACCCGGGTCTCACAAAGCCAACTGTATGTTAATCTCCTGTGCCAGTGCTGGAGTAACACCAACACCTACTCGCATGACACTGAGCCTCTCATGCATTTGATAATTCTTGGGTGAAACACAAGAGCCAGCAAGTTCTGAGTCTGCTCCTTTTGGAACCACTCTCAAATGAGTCGGTTGTGTCGCTACTCTAAATGCCTCACAGAAATTAAATGAACTTAAGAGATGTTCTTGATCAGTTCACCCATGCCAGATCGGTATTAATAAGTACCGGGTTGTTTCCTGCCTTATGTAGAATATCAGATTATCTCGAATTCACCATAATCAACAGAGCGCACCTTAGGGCCACAGTGGATTCCCCCGCTCTCGTAACTCTTTGGGTGAGCGCATGGGAAGGCCGGGGACCAGCCTGGTTTGCGCTTCCTGTTACCGGTCTCATGATTCTCGAGGTGGGGGACAGGAAGAAGGACGTTGAATGCATGACTGATGAGTTACTTCTGTCCCCGTTACTTCGATTTGAGCTATTTAGGTCGGGCTAAACCTGGACTCCCCCTTTCATTACGCCATTGCGAAGACTGGGCCAGAATTAAACAGCGGTCAGGGGTGCTGATGGTGCGGACTCCCACCCACTCACCCAGCTCTTTAATATGGAAGTGATTAGGGTTTGAAATCCAAGGACTGTTCTCGGCAGAATAGCAACAGCAACATTAAGTCTTCTCAATGATAGAGGAACTCTCCTTCCAATACTTCCTAGGTCAGTACTGAGGTGAAGGGGCAGCAATCCTTATCCTGAAAAGGACATTCATGCTGGCTTGGGCGCTTAAGCATGCAGTTCACATAGTAGGGTATGGGGCTGTAGCCCCTGGTCTCACATCCTGGGGCTCAGGAGGCAGCCTGGTGTTGGGGGGAGTGGGACCATGGCAGGTGGTCGAGGGTACAGAGAGTTGCGACTGCCCCTCAGGGATACAGGTGGATTCACCTGTGTGGTCCAAGTAGGATGAAGTCTGTAGTGCTAAGATGTCCTCAGTGAGTGCCTAACTGTAAATTTCTGTATGTATTAATCATCCTTACTCTTGACTGTTTTGATGGATGTGCTGAACTGGATGTATTGTAATTTTTGGGTTATTGTCTTCTGATGTTATATTTTAAGCTTCCTTGATATTTCATAATGTGTTTCTGATTTGCTGTAAATAAACATGACCCAATACCCATGGCACTTTCTGGAGTAATGACTTGTCATTGATTCGTTTGGGCGGTTGGGGGCGGGGTCGAGACTTGGGGGGGGGGGGGGGGTCTCTGGGTCCTACTAGACACTGCACTGCACTAGTCCACCAGCTCTGCTCTTACTAATGTGCTTCAAGCTCAGTAAAAGGTTGCTTTTGATACAAAGAAAAGCTACTTTATATTTGACCTCAAGCATAGTAAAGTCTGGTGAATTCTATTGCTATTGACTTGATATCACTACAGAACTGTGCGGAAGCATTTCACATCAACTATACAAATATCCCTAACATAGCATGAGTACCCATAGAGTAAAGAGATGTTGGGCAGTCACCCACACTACTGACGATGGATGTGTTCATATTCGTTCATAATTGTAAAGTATTGCAAGGTAGCGTATTGAGTACCTATGGTTAAAGTAGGGCAATATTGTTCAAGAAATATACAGTAACTGATTCTCGGTGATGTTTTTAATTGTTGATAAAGTCATGACGTTTGAATTAGCTAAACATTCTAGTGGGTTTTCGATGTATCACATGTTGACAAGCTGTAATACACCTTATTTTCTCACAGTAAATATTTGAAACGTATAACACTGTATATAGATTTTAGGGAGGAAATTGACAATTTTAGATACATTTATTGGATGTCCCTTTATTATTATATTGGTGCTTTTACTTTGTTAAATAAAATATTTTATATTTCAAACGCAGTGATCATGTAATTGGATGATAGATTACTGGATTTACCTGAAGGGTGGAAAATCAAGATTCTATTTATTGGCTCAGAGGCTCTGCTGATGATCTGGTCTCACATTTTAGGATCTTCCTCTCCCCTTCAAATGCAGTCCGAACCC
Source organism: Triturus cristatus (assembly GCF_964204655.1). NCBI lineage: Eukaryota > Metazoa > Chordata > Amphibia > Caudata > Salamandridae > Triturus > Triturus cristatus. The sequence continues at coordinate 825,865,896 of NC_140586.1, read as the reverse complement.
TGGGAGTCCTCTAAATTACAAGCCACACAATTAATACTGTCACCAAGAATTATTATTATTTTTTTTACTCCTGCTTCACGTGGGACATACTTGGGGTTCTGCAAACTCAAGCTGGTTTGACTTCATCCTAGCGGTTGGCCCTTCATTGATTATTGTAGTAAAGGTTGCTTCCTTCTTGGCAAACAGGACTACAAAGAGTACAAAACTTTGGCCTCTGGCTCATCCTCCCCCCTTAGAGCTTCTGATCATGCCAATAAAGGATTGAATTCAAATCCCTTAGCAAACATAAAGATTTATACAGCCAACTCGGGTTAGCTTGCTTAACTATGGCTCCAACACCGTCTCAGAGTGGTCTCAGGAATACAGATGCAAGGGGCTGGTCTCTACACACTCAAGGCTCTGGGACTCATGCCCATTACATGTTCACCTTGATGCTTACATAAGACTAGTTTCCAAACAGTTAATGACCCACCTCCTTCACTAAGCGTTTAGTTTCCAAGTTACGTGTTCTCTTACCTCCGCATTTTCCTTATATAACCTAATTTAAAGACAATAAAATAATAAGTACATAAATAAGTTCAGTTTTTTAAAAGCATGTTTTGCTAGTACATTGGTAAACTAATAGTAGTAATTTTTTTTTGCTGAATTTTTCCTTCTTGCAGCTTTTTAAAAAGGATAAACGGTTTCACTTACAACCCTACAACTTTGCTACTGATCATTGTTGGTGTTTTCTCGTTAACGTGCTTCTAGAGAAGTGATGCCAAAGAAAGGGAGAGTTTGTTTTGTGTGAAAATAGTGCAAGTCTGTGGAGGATAGGGGGATATTTTTTTTTTAAGTAAAAACTCAGGCGTGGTGGGAACTTGTATAGAAAGAATCATCATGCTATATGATAAACACATTCAAAATAAGATTGATTGCCTTCTGATCCCGACAGGCCCCGACAATCTGATATTGTCTGCATTTGCTGGTACTTTTAGCAAACCTAGCTTTCAGGCAACAGAACAATGTACAAGAGAATGGGAGGAGATACAGTAGTGAATGGGTTTGAGATAGGGGGAATTGTTAAATAAAATGTGAATCTAGCAACAAACTGCCTTTTCTTTGTTTTTGTTTTTAATATCAATCTCTCTGCTGAATAAATTTCTGTAAATTGCCTAAATCTTCCTTTTGGATGGGCTAGAAAAAAGACTAACTTCAGGCGTAAAAACAAACAAAATGCACATATTGGGCCTCACCGTCTTCACCCAGTGAACCCACTGGGTCTCAAACACACATCCCAGGTAGACAAAGGCACCAGGACCACCTGCAAGGGAGACTGCACATATTTGATTCAAAGGGTAGCTAGTAGCCCACCCCTCCAAGGGTACATGTATCCCTGATAGATTTATTGCTGCCTCAACTGTCTACCACAGCCTGGGTAAAGTGCAGTAGGTACTCTCTGTGAAATAGGGGTGCACTATGCATGCCTCCCCGACTGCAGAGCCAAGCTCATGGGTCTCAATCTATGTAAACGGGGGGACCCTCATTGGACGTGCATGATTGTCATATTCACTGGGGTAGGGATCTATGGGATCTATCAAACATCATTTGTATAGCACAGCATTGTCCCTCCTAGGGGTTTCAGGGCGCTTAAGGTTTCAATGTCTCTGATGAAAAACCAGGTCTGGATGTTCTTTCTGAAGTCTGCCAGGGAGGGAGCTGTCCAGAGGTGGAGGGGTAGGTTGCTCCAGGTTTTGGCAGCAACGTAGGAGAAGTAGTAGCCCCCACTGTGACACATGCTGGGGGTTTGTTCAAGGGCAAGTGAGGGGGAGTGCAGGTGTCTTCCAGGTAGATGGAAGTTCTGTCAATGGTTGATGTAGGATGGTCCTTGATCGTGCAGATCTTTGTAGACGTGCGTAAGGATCTTGAACTGGCATCTTTTCTGGCTGGGGAGCCAGTGGAGGTTTCTGAGGTGGGGATGATGTGGGTCAGTTTCGGGAGTTGCAGTATGAGTCTGACTGCAGCATTCTGTATGGTTTGGAGTCTTTTGAGGAGCCGGGTGGAGATGCCGGAGGAGAGAGCTTTGCCATAATAGAGGCGGCTGTTGACGGGGGCCTGAGTGATCAGTCTTTCTGGTGTTGACTGGGATCCCTCTGAAAATTCTGCAGAGGATGCGAAGGGTGTGGAAGCAGAAGAAGGCGACTGCGTTGACTTGTCATTTCATGGTCAGTTCTCTTTTGAGGATGATGCCTGGGTTGCGTGCATGGTCTGTTGGTGTGGCTCTTGGTCTGAGTTCTGCTGGCCACCAGCTGTGGTCCCAAATGGAAGTGCTCTTCCCAAAGATCAGTATTTCTGTCTTGTTGGAGTTGAGTTTGAGTGAGTTGTCTCTCATCCAGTTGGCTACGTTGGTCATGGCGTTGCAGAAGTTGGTTTTGGCGTAGCAGGGGTCGTCGGTGAACAGAGGATAATTTGAGTATCATCAGACTAGGAGATTATATTGAGTCCATGGAATCGGACGATGTCCGCAAACTGATGGTAATGTAGGCGTTAAACAGGGTGGGGCTGAGGGATGATCCTTTGGGAACGCCGCAAATGATGTCCTTGTGTTCGGAGGTTAAAGGAGGCAGACAGATGCTCTGTGTGCGACCTGTGACGAAAGAGGCAATCCACTTGAGGGCGTTTTGCTCTATGCCAATGTTGTAGTCTGTTGATGAGGGTATGGTGGATACCATGTCGAACACAGCAGGGAGAGTGAGGAGGATCAGGGCCACAGTTGCTCTACGGTTGAGGAGAGATTTGATGTATTCTGTCGCAGCGATCAGAATGGCGTCATTGGCAAGGAATCCTGATTGTGAGGCGTCAAGTTGGCAGTTTTGTTCCAGGCATTTGGTAAGTTGTTGGTTGATTGCTTTCTTGAGTTGTTTGGCCGGGTAGGGGAGCAGGGAGATCCGTCGATTAATTTTTTAGATCGCTGGGGTCGGCAGAGGATTTTTCTTTAGGAGCAGTCTGACCTCTGTGTGTTTCCATCTGCTCAGGAAGGCTGCTGTGGAGATGGCGGTGTTTCTGATGCTGTTGAGTTGTGCGCTGATAGGGTTGGATCTGAGATTGAAGAGACGGTGGGGGCAGGAATCAGTGGGCTCCCCAGAGTGGATGGAAGACATGATGACCAAGGTGGTCTAAGTGGTGAGCGGAGACTAGGTGGTGATGGTTGGGCTGTGTACGCTGGTTGGTTGAGCGCTGTGGGTTGGGGCTCAAAATTGTTGTAGATGGTGGCAATCTTGCTTTGGAAGTAGTCCGATAGGGTGTTCTTGGGAGGGGTGGATGGTGTTATCTGTGGCTGTCAGGTCGGTTTGGGTCTAGACAACATAAAATAACTTTTAAGTGACTTGCCTAGAGAACAGCATAATGCAGGGGAAGTACTCTCTTGAGAGAGACATACAGAAGACTTCTCATCTCAACCGTATGGCTCAAGTTTCACCAGAATTGTTCATAGAGTCTGAGATACTATTGAGAACTAGCAAATTAGTTCTACTTACAAATTTCAGATTACCGTTAATTAGGTTGGCACACAGTGGACATGTGGTTTATGGTTCTAGACAAAAAGGTTGGTAAGAAAAAGATTTTGGTGGCCCTCGGTGGATGGCCAAACCAATGACTGTCTTCAATTGTAAGGAATGTTTTCTTTCCAATTTGCATTGGCACACCTCAGATACTGCATTGTGCCTTGTGGAGCTACCTTAAAGACCATGAGAGAAGGTAACTGTTAATTTTTGATTGCCTTTTTGGCGCTTTTTTTGGAGGAAATTAATGTTTGTTTTAGTTGACTACTTTTCTCATTGTATCTATTTAAGGTTTTTAAGCTCAACTACCACAGAGGTAGTAATTGAGTTTTTGAGCAGTGTATTTACCATTTAAGGTCTTCCCGAATAATTAGTATCATATAACGGGGTTGTTAGTCAACTAGATGAAGTTGTTTTTGACAGAGAATGAGATTAAGAAATGCATAGGCTCACTTTATAGTCCCCACAGTCAACAAAATACTTAAAAAAAACAAAGATTTGCAAACGGCCTTGACTAAGTACTTGGATGCTGATGCCTTTTTGACACACCGTTCTGTAACTGGGGTTAGGTCATTTATTATGGCCAGGTACTACTGAGCTCCAGCCCTTCCCATGGAGTGACCCGGATTCCCCACCTGCCATCCAGCTTCCCCTGCTGCGACAGACATCACAAAACATCACTTTGAAACTTTTGGGTTAGGGGTCGTAAACCCCCAGCCGTATTTATTATGTTAACAAAACATTAAAAATGCACTCTAATTTCACAGAATTATACGCAGAAACACCGTAAAGCAGAGACATGATTTACAATTTTTAATTCATGGCTAACCATAACATAGACTCGAATACATAGCCATTCCTAACCATATTTAACATTGTCCCTGCGAATCCAGCATTGAGCCTACGAGTGAGATCATAACTGGTCAACCTCTGAGAGCCCCTCCTAAGGGGAGAGGCCCAACCCCATGGTAATACCTTCCCAGAGTAGCTTGTGCAGGAGGCCCGTCTGCCCACCAGGTTATCTACCTCGGGCACCTCCATAGACCGTCATTATCGGGTGGTGGGTGGGACAAAAACGTAAACTTTATATGGTCCCCCGGCAGGGAGGGACCAGCAGCAACCTGTCGGTGGAGCAGTAAGTGGAAAAAAGACCGCTTCCCCACTCAGCCACACCTTTTATGCAGGGGACCCGGCACAGGCCGGAACGGCATGGACTCTGAAGTGTTAAACCACTACCTGGTCCCCCCCAAACTCCCCTGGGAACCCAATCGCTTGGGCAGATATTGCTTGGTGAGGTGGCGAAACATGCTGCCACCCCTAACACAAAGGCTTTGCTCCTACGCAGGCGGCCATTGGCGCAGCGCACCCAATTTGGGTGTGCCTTGGCGTTTGCTAAGGGAACGTTTCTCTAGGATTCTACTTTAGCAATCATGGCTGCATGCTTGTAAGTTTCTTTTCTTTGAGTCTTGTGACTTGGGAGGGGGTGTCCAGGGAGAATGGGTGTGCTCATAAAACGCATATGAAAGATTCTGTGATTCTTGCGTTGTAATTAGGCAGCACGATATCAAAACTAGTTCATGGGTTTTATTGAATAAAATTTATGGTAAGAAACCTAAGATTGATTTTAGGTATGATGGAAGACGGCTGCTGGTAATTCGGTTTAGTTAGAGAATGTTAGATGCTGGTCTATTTGAACCCTGGGGGGAATAATACCCAATAGACACCAAGGATATATTTTATTTTATTGATGTGGGGAAAAAAATATGGTGTTAGGGTGGACCACCCTGGTGTTGGGCCTATACTCCATCCTAAAACCTCCAACAGTCTTTCATCCCACCTGGGACGCAGAGCTCCATTCCCATGGCAAGCAAGAGGAATTTTTTTTAATTTTGGCCGTAGTTTTGACATATGGACAAGTAGGAGTAAATGCAAATCTCCTTCTACTCGCCATGGTGTATAACAACATTATTTGGGCTCATGTTGTGCCACCCACGGTAACCAACTAAGCCCAGCCAACGTAGACACTAAGGAAACTCGAGTTTTGTCAGCATTGCATGGATCTCACAATGCTTTCTTACCCAGGATGCCCTGCAAACCTCAAACTTTGCCTAGAATTATGGTCTCTCCTCACATTTCTGTGATGAAAAGTTCTGGAATCTGTGTTGAATCGCCAATTTCCTACCACCCAACGTTCCCCCATTTGTCCCAATAAAAACACAACCTCACTTGTGTTGCTGGCCCTATTGCCCGTGAGAGGGACAGATTAATCCAGGATCAGTGGGCATCCTCACGGGGGACTCCCATTAACCCTGGTTTGATCGATTCCTGTTGTGAAGTCAACAGGTCGTTATTTTGGGTGTTTTGTGCTGCAGGTGCTATGCTCAACCACACAAGTTGGGTACCATTTTTATTGGGAGACGTGAGAACACAGAATAGTAAAACATTTATTGTTAGCAGTTGTATTTCTCTGCATTTGTATCCTCCAATTGTTAGCCAGTTTAAAAGAAAGAAGACAGTTTGCAAAATGCCCTCTGACTCGCATCCTACTATGGGTACCCAGAAATTCTGAGGTATATAAATAACCACCGCTCCTAAAATCAGTACCTGGTGTACATTTCAGAAAAACATAGGCTTCCTTCATATTTATTTTTCATTCTTTATATTTTACCATATGAATTGCTCCATACTTGGTACACAATGAAGGACCATTGTAAGGTGCAGCTCAGTTTTTGGCTTTGGGTACCTCTGGTTCTTGGAGCACCTACAGACCTTGTATATCCTTGTGACCAGAAGCGCCTAGCTGACCTAACAGTACACTGTTTTTGTAAATCGGCCATCATGATAATAAATTACAGATGAAAACATTGTCACAAATGGCTGTGCTTTCCTACTCATTTTCAATATGTTGTATTTCAGTAGGTTAGTTTTTCTTGGGAAAACCTTGAGGAATCTACGCATATGTTCCCTTGATGAATTCAGAAGTTTGTCTACTTTTCAGAAATGTATACCTCTCCAGAATCAACCATGGGTGTCATATTTGTTTCCACCAGAAACTGGAAGTAGGTTGAAAGTACAAAAAATATTTTAAAATGGGCTACCTCTTAGAAAAATGCCAAAACAGTGGTAAAAAAAATGAATTTTTGATTTAGCACTGCTTGTTCCTGAAAGCTGGGAAGATGGTAATTGTAGCACAGGAAACCTTTCATTGGTGCCATTTTAAGGGTAAGACAATTTCTTGTGCAGCACTTTTTTCTACCCCCACCCCCCAAAAAAAACAAATGTGGCTATATTTTGGTTATTTTAATCGGTCCTCGCCATAGTAATCCACAAACGCTCGGTACCCTTAGAATTCCTAATGTTGGGAAAGATGGGTGCACATTTGGTGGGGATACCTTGAGTGGAAAAAAAGTTATGGAGGCGTGAGCGCTGTGTACAGCTAATAGCCATAAGGGCTCAGCATCAGCAGTGGGATGGGAACGCTTCAGCAGTTGTTGCAAGGCCCAGCTTGGAAACGGAAATAGTTGGGCTGGGTGAGCTACGTGTGCATGGAGCGAGGACGCCTACGAGCTCTGCAATACTGTATCTGCCTTCATGACAACCTTCGTGGGTACGTAGCATTGCGTAAAGCCAAGTGCGCGCGTGAAAGGGCTTTTCCTGAATTGCTGTGTACGTCAGCGGAGCCCAGGCTGGGCGGTAGCACAATTGTGAAATGAGAGTCGAGGCTCTATCAGTGGGCTGATGGTGAAGGCTGAGGAGGCCTCGCCTGGTCCTGCTGTCAACAGACATCTCGGCAGTGACACCCCAAGGTGTCGCTGACACTGACTCGCCCCCACATTAACCCGCTCGGAGGAGCGGGGGGAGGCTGCATTAATTGTTCATGGGCAGGGCCCACCTGAGAGACGGGATTCAATTACCCGCCTCCCAGGCCTCTCTCTGCAGAGGCGGGCGAAACTGTTGGAAAAACGCAACCCTTATTTCCTGGGCTGACCTACCGGGTAATTAGGGTTAAATTGAACGGTTATCAGGCCCTGGACACGCGTTATCTGCCCCTGTTTGTACAAGAGCACACAATGGCGTGAAAGGGAGCCGGAGCTGCCCTCCTCCGGCTCGGGGGCCGAGATAAAGAGTGTCGGTGCTCAGATAAGGCGGGACTGCTCCCTTGGCCGTTGTTGTGCAATTAGAGCCCCTTTCTTCTCCGCCGTCTCCCCGGCCCTCCCCCGCCGCTCCCTTTCAATCGCCCTGCTCATATTTTACCTCGTGCCATCGCATGATAATGATGCCATGCTAAGTGTACCCGCAGATAGCGCTGCGGCTGACAGGCCTCTCTGATAGCCTAATTCGTGCCCATCCATCAGCGCGGGGCTTCACGTTCACTTAAGGGAAGTGATAAGGAGAGGCTGGGCCATCGATCACCGGCTCTGCCCGCGCCTGCAGGGCGAGGACAAGAGGGATGCAGCGTGTTGCATGGAGATCCCTCTCTGCGTGCTGAAAACAGTCCCTCCTGCACCCCCCTCACCCAAGTGGTCTTTGACCCCCGAGCCCACAAGTCTTCCCAACTCATAGGTTTTGCTGCTGGATTCCGTATTCATTAGTAAAGCACATTAAATCGGGAAAGTGGGTGCTGAGGACACCCCCTTACTCTCCCAGACCGGTTACCCCGAGCGACGAGTTAATGTTTCCATCTAGCTGTAGTGCTTTAAATGACCTGGTGCTTTTAGGCTGCGTGTTCCGGCACTTTCATCGACGCAGGGAAAGTACGAGCAGCCTGGGGAACAGGATGGGGTCTTTCCAGCGTGGTCCATGCCTATGAACTCCCAGTCCTCTGTAGCGCTCCTTGTGAGTGCACAGAAACGTTTTTGAACTATGATGCAGTAGATTATCTTATTGAATCTTAGAATGGTTCGGCATTGGTGGAGGGGCACATGTTCATGCTTGCTTAATTTGTGCCGCTCAGCCCCAATTGGACCCCAAGGACTCGCTCCATGAACAACACGTCTACGTGGTGTTGAAAAACTTACTTCAAACACAATAAGCACTAAAGACTGATCAATTTTGTTGAAATCCCTGCCTCAAAATAGCCTTGCGGATGACCCAAGCTGATTCAAGGCTTATCTTGCTAGAATTCTAATTAAGGGTGTGCAGTTCCTATCAGACAACAGACATTGGTGAGTTCCAGATCACAGTGTGCTTTTCTCATTAAATAAATTGACATTTAGCATCGCTATACCTATTTTAATACACTTCGCTTCACCACTCAACCCACACACCCACACTTCACCTGACGGCATCGAAAAAGAACTCCGGCAAAGAGCCCCCTAGCAGGTGCCCGTCAGGCATTGCAGCTCCTGCAGTGCATGGACTGCAGTGAGGTGTCTGCACTGTGGCTATCCAGTCTCTGAGAAATTGGGTTGTTGGTTAGGGAGGGTGACATGCTGCTCAAGCAACAGCCACAATCCTGGTCAGGGTGAACAAATAGTCACTTAATCAACCTGTGCCTAACTCTTTGGAAGCTTGGCACAAAAGCAGTCAGGCTTAACTTAGAGGCAATGTGTAAAGTATTTATGAAGCACGCAAACAGTAATAAAGTGAAAACACCACACAAGAAATATCACAAACCAATCTAGAAAAGTAAAGTACATTATAATAAATTATTTGACTCCAAAACAACAAAAGTCCAACCAGTAGAACCAGAGTTATGAATTTTTAAAATTTAAGGTAAAAACTGTTGCCTAAAAGATCAAACCACCAACCGAGGACATCTAGTCGCGTGAGACCGGGTCAAAGAAAAAAAATAAGACGGATCGAAATGGAGCACGGGTCGCATGCAAGGAGTGGATTGGGCCCGGTAGGCGCTTACCTACGGAAAGGAATTTCATTTCAGGAAAAAATGTCTGAGAAGGTAAATTTCAATGGAGAAAGGCTGCATGCGATGTCCGAGGAAGAGTCATTATCGTCATGGAACTCCTGGACACAGTCACGGTGAAGATTTCCATTTTCAGACTTAGACTGTTTTTTTTGGAAGTGCAAAACCTCCAGCGGAACGAAGCTGCAAGCTGTAGCCGATGAGGGCTCCATGAGTCCTGACACCCCTTCTGTGAAAGACCAATGAACAGGATTTGCTGCTGTGGAGAAGAATGTATTGAGAGCTGTCGTGAAGTCAGTCAGACAGGCGATGCACCTTGGCGGTACGACGAGCAGGGAGGTTCCGATCTACTCTCAGTTCTCAGAGCACTTTTTAGGCAAAAATTATCGAAGTCTCAAGCTTCGGATTTTGGCTATCTTGGCACCTTTAGCACCACTTCCAAGGGTCCAAGTCTGGAGCAGCACAACTTGGAGGGTCCGGACTTACTCACGCTGGGTCCAGGTGTGGGCTCAAGATAGTTGGAGCCATTTCTGTCCATGGTGGCTCTGATTGGGAGACCAGCCAACCAGCCCTAGGAGTCACTCTGGTAGTACTGGGTTCAAGAGGTGAAACAGGGCTCAAGCAGCAGGGCAGGACCCTGAGAGTTCAAGACAGGCTTCAAGCAGCAGAGCAGCCCTTCCAGGTTCAGCAAAGCAGTCTTCTGAAATACACAGCAGGCCACAGCAGCAGTCAGTCCTCTGCGAGTCCTTCCGCAGGTCCAGAAAGTAAACTGAACAGTGGGTCTGAAGGTCTTATTTTTAAACGTGGTGCCGTCTTTGAAGTAGAGACACGTTTCTAGAGCTTCCCTTTGAGGTGCTTGGAAATTCCTGACTCCCTGCCCTGGCTCCAGCCTGGCTTGCAGGCACAATGCAATAGTGTGATGTACTTTGTGTGAAAGCAGTGCACCACCGATTGATTTGCAAGTGGGGTTTTGCCCAGCTCCGCCCCCATCCTACCTGTGATGACTATCCTAACACCACCTAATCCCTCTAGTGTATGGCTGTCTGGGAGGAATTAACAAACTTCAACTGACAACTACACTCAGTCATATAACCCAGGAACAGGCACCAAATAACTAGGGCAGGAAAATGACAACTTTCTAAAAGTGGGATTTTCAAAATTGTATCGGGGGGGTGTGGGGGGAATGGAATTTGCGGAGTTTACTTCACAGAATTCCGCAGAGTTGCATAAAAACGTGAGCGGGCGGAATTCGGCCTGTCAAGCTGCTCGTGCTGATTTTAGCCCCCGGAGCTTGTTCCATGCTGTAAAATCAGTACAAACAGCAGCCGGGGGGCGCTGCTTATTTCTGCTGCTTGAATAGATTGTATACTCTAGTGTCCGCTTTCTCATTGCAAACGGTTGCGACCTGCCGTGACCGCCCGCATTGAGAAATCTTGCCAGAAGGTGTTCTAGCGCCCCAAAATCATGCTAGCGGATGCAAATTTGTGCTCGCCATCTTAACGTTGGTGAGGTGCATGTGAAAAAAACTCCAGTTTGCTGGAACTTCACGGTCCAAATGGAATGCAGAGTGGGCCACCCCTAATTGTAACTTAAAATCTGAGTTTACCATTAAAGAGGATTTTAAATTACAATTCCTCAGACACCAAACATGAAATCCTTACCTGTTCGCAGTCAATAGTAAGCACTTATTAAATGTAATAAGACAACCTAATGTTATCCTATGGGATAAGTAGGCCTCACAGTAGTGAAAAACGATTTTGTGAGTTTTTCACTACCAGCGCATGTAAAAGTTAAAAGAACATATTCAGCCTTTTAATTGCAATGCACCTTGCCCTTTGGGCTACCTAGGGCCTATCTTAGTGATGACTTGTATGTAATAAAAGGGGAGTTTAAGGCTTGGCAAGGGGGTTATTTTGACAAGTCAAACTTCATTCAGGTGGTTGCAATGGAACAAGGAGCAAGTTTTCAGGGGCTGCAGGCGCACTAGTGGCATTTCATTTGCAGGCCATGGTTATATAGTATACAACTTTACTATGGATTTATGAGCCAATTAAATATGCCAACCACATGCAAGCTAATTTTGCACAATCACTTTAGCACTGGACAGCGGCGGTAAAGTCCTAAGGCCATCAAAAACAAATTCAGAAAAATAGGGTGAAGCCAAAAAGTTTAGGGGAAGGCCATCCTAAGGCTGACAGGTCTAAGAAGGTTGTTTCCGATGGCCCTGCAGGTTGGCATTCCAAGATTTGCTAGGTGTAAACCGTACCTCCATCAGTCTCTCTCTCTACCAGGGGGATATTGCTACCTGGCACTCCTTCTTAAGAGACGGTACACTTTTCACTCTTGAAATACCCACCAAGACAGTCACTTTAGGTCTCACCTGGGACAGCGCATGAATTGTCCTTTGCAAGATCTTTTGTAAACATGCAAAAATTTCAAAACACTAAAAAGGGCGTAGTCCACCTATTACTTAACATTGGATGGCTTCAATGTTACTCTTAGCCTTGCTTCTCAATAGTCTCCCGATTTCACTTTCTCTTCTTCCTGTCTGTTCCATGGAGCATAGACAAAGTACTGCTTCCTTTCAGCGCCTAATGTCTGCAAGGCGCGCAATTTTGGAGGTACTTTTATTTTATTTGTTGCACTGCATAAAAGTGCATATGCTTGCACCCCGTCTCCTCCTGCTCCATATCATTGCTTGCCCCATTAATATTCCACCTCTTGCTGTCTATGGGTGGCTTGCTCCCCGCCCCCACCCTCCTCCTGCTGTCTTTGATCTTGCTTTCCCTCTTGTTGCCTGCCGCCCCACCCTCCGGCTACTGTCTATTGTTTTTCTGTCCCCTCCCACCCTGAATACCGGGGGTATTTTCAAATCAACTTTTCTATAACCAAAGAAATAAATATATCTTTTTTTTTTGCATAAGTTTCAGATGCATCATCTTGTATTTTCTAAGATGAAAAACTTGATTTGTAATAGAAGTTCTGAATGTTTCATTAAAGACATTCACCATACAGTCCTGTCAGGTGTGGCCTTCTTTAGATGCAATTGTGAGTGCACAGCTGTAAGATGGTCACCGCGCTTCCTTTGTCCCCCTTTTTGTCCAGGTCTGTGTTGGCACTGGATGAAGAGGGGGCCACATTATTATAAATGGGGTTACAGGAAGTTTGAAAACTGTTCTCCTGCCCTTGCCAGGACTAAGACAGAAGCCAATGTGGAGTTGATTGTCTGTGAAATCGCACTATGAGGACATGAGAGAAATATCTCTGTGTGTGTTAGGGATGCAGGCAGCACCCATGACAGCTGCTGTGAGCTGGTAGATGCCATTTCTAGTCATGCTTCGAATTGCACGGGCTCTTGCCACAAGGGGCCTTTTAAGTGAATAACTGCCCTCTGAGTCCTCCATACAGAAACATTGGACAGCCTCTCTAATAGAACTGTGGAAGTTCACCCTTGTTCAGGTGACGTAGTCTCTGATTACAAATCCACTTAACCTAGGGTGTTAAAGAGAGGAACCTTAGATTTTTCATATTGTGGCCATGTCTATCTGTCCCTTTAGTTTTTTAAACATTTTTTAGTTTTGATTCAAAGAGGGCAAGAACTACAAGTTGTGCCTTCTTCGTAAATATCGATATATGAGCTGTGAGCAGGTTTGTTATAAACTTGGATTGTCAATCTCTGATGAGCTCTTTCCTGTAACTATTTAAAGGCTGTGTTAAGTTTACCAATACAAAAGTTTTCACCCTGGACTTGTAGTTAAAATTGAAAAAAACGTTTTCTGTGTGGATGCTTAGTTATCAACACAAGAACAACATATATAACTTCGATTTAAAACAATAACCAACTATGCTCAAACCACAATATTTAGAATCTCATAAATATTTAAAGAAAATACACATGAAAATAAAAGTGACATTTGTTAATATAGTTTATCATCCACTGGACCAGATTTATCATCAACAACATTTGGTCCAAAAGAACATAGAAAAAAACTGTATACAATCAAAATACTAAAGAAGTTATTGTGTCGACGAAGTGTTTTGGTGGATCCTTGACCTTATGCCACCTTCTTCAGGACTAATAACTCCATTAAAACTATTTCCATACCGCAGGGTTTTATACTATGTATATTGATGGTGTCTTACTTTTTGTGTCCTTCACCTATAATACTATGAACAATCTGTTTCTTTCCCAATGAGATAAGACACTCATATTTAAGACTTTACAGCTCGAGTTTCATATGGGTAAATTAACTATGACAAGTCTACTATTCTTTTCCTGCCCAGAGCAAGACGGTCACATTTGATAATGCAGATGTCCGCAATCAATAAATTGCTCCTTAAAGGAGCATTTTCCATTATCTTTCTGTTCGGCCCCGTTCACACAGTTTGTTGTATCTATTAGTTTGCAAACCAACATAGGTCTTGCAGCGTGCCAATACGGTGCCCCATGCTTGTTCAAATCAGGGTCCAGCACGAACACAAACAGTCATTCCTTTTTGGTGTTTTTTCTTTACTTTCAGCCATGCTGCACAACAGCCTAATATGCCCCACCACTCTGGCCTAGGCATGCTTAACCTACAAAATAGCTCATCCCCTAACTCATGAACATTGCAGCAATCACCTTAGATGTCATTTTCAGAAACTGTGACCTGTTCCAAAGAATTGCTTTAGTCATGTGGTCATACCACCACCTGGTGGCTTTGCAACACAAGATACCAGAACTCACTCAAGCTAAACTCACCTTACCCGAAACAACATACTGACTTTTGAACAAACCGAATTTAGAGGACCTAGAAACCCACCTTTCATCCATTAAGCTTTTAATATCCTAATGACACTGAAAATATCTAAACATGGCAGAAGAAAGCAAGCCGCTTGGATTAATGCAGAAAAAAAATAAAACAAATTGTTATGTTTCAACGCCCCGCCTTCAAAATAAATAACCCTTAAGACAAAATATGCCTACACAAACGTAAGAAGAGGAAAGAGGTGTGGCGCCGCGGCCAGGGTGACTGACGCTGGAATCTGGGACTCACGGTTCAATCCCCGGCACCGGCGGCAGGTCAGCCAAGCACCATTTGATTCTCGGCAATAGCTCACTTAATCTTCCCGACGGTCCCCAGCGCCGGGATGCCTACTGGTAGCTGTTTGCGCTTGACAAATACTGGATTTACATTTACAAATATTGGATTTACATTTTACATAACAGAATGTCGGCAATCAAAAAAGCTACTGTTTAAATAGCATGCACAATACGACATGTCAATAAATTATTTTATAAAATGATCATAGAATTTGTAATCCAAAATTCACAGAACAAACCCATCCAATTTCTCAGGATTTTTGTCACAAACTGTCAAATCATTACACAACCAAAGCAGAGATGTTGGATTTTTACTTCCCGGTTTCGGCGGAGCAGGGTAGGTCTACAAACCACCCTTGGGCGACAAAACTTAGGCAATCTCGCATCCCCAAGAGGCTCGCCTAGTACCGACTGGAGTGGCACTTTCTAATAAGTTAGGCCGGTCCAGCATGTAAGAGTCTAGTTTTTCCGACACTTACTTAGGGTAGTTTTATACATCACTGTAAATAATTAGTATCACACCCTCACAATTTTGTAGATAGTTGTAATCACTGGTCCTGATGAATTGCCGCTGGATCCCCCTGACCTTGTAGGCATGAAACATGTTGACCACCGGAGCAGAGTAGAGTAGTCCCTGACCCATCTAGTCAAAACTACCGCCTCTCTTTTCATTTTTAACAGGGTGGTTTACTGACCGAATAAAATCATTTATTCAGACTAACCAACCCTTTTTAACCACACTCACAAACATCTACACCTTCCTGGCCCTCACTTGCACTCACCCTCGGCAAGGAACAAAAGATCTCCGCCAAAGAGCCCCATCCCTGGGTGCCCGTCGGGAATTGCAGCGCCGACCCGACGAGGAGCAAAACCCAGATGATGAAGCATGACACCTAGCTTGCTGGGTGTGTGAGGGTTTTAGTTCCACCAATGTGGGTTCCCCCACCCCACACAGTCCTTTACCCTCCAGGCTCACTGAACACTACCCCCCACTTAGTCTAATCCCAAGGAGAGCATGCCCCACACTCTCCTTGACCAATAGAGGAACTGTATACCCTTTCCGTGTAAGGATTTTTACTTAACCCACAAAAAACAATAGCACTAATTCATTTCCAACAATGCCCTCCAGTGGTTGGTGATCACAGCCTCTACACTCCTTCAAAGAACTATCACCAAATGAATTTCAGAATGATCTACGCTACTCTTAACTTTTGCCCACCACAACATTTTAGCTGCCATCACAGTCAGAACACTCCTCAACAACCACTTAATAGCAGGATTTTCTCAAGAAACCTAAAAAAGCACACCTATACCAGTTATTAACGAAAAAAGACCAGGACCCTCAAGACTGCAACAATTACAGACCTATAGCAAATGGACCATTCCTGGGCAGACTTATAGAAAGAGCAGGATCACGCAGATGTCACAATTTATTGAACACAACTCCTTCATTTCCAACTTCCAAGCAAGATTCCATCTAAGAAGAGGCACCGAATCATCCCTTGCCTCCCTTTGGGACTATCCTAGAAACACAGTGAACCAGAGGAATTATTTTACTTCGAGGCCCCATAAGCAAAATATTTTGTCATCAGGCCCCTCTCCAAAACGTTTTGGCAAAACTTGGGAGAACACAAGGGGCAGGGTTGATCGCAGGGAGAAGGGCTGATTAGATCATTTAACAGGTACTTTTTCTTTAGCTTACAACCCACACTAAATATGAGACTTGTAAAATAACTAATACATCAAACAAAACAGAAGTTGAACAAAAACACAACTCTCTGCTGTTCCCCATCATGCCTTACCATCGCTCCAACCTTGCTTGAAACAGACTCCCTGTCCCTTTCAGAAAAAGAGGAGCTCCCATGTGTTGCACATCTCTTTTTAGTAAGGGTGCCCTCCACCCTAATGCTACCAAGCAAAATGAGCCCCTGTGTCTCTTTGGTAAAGTAAGACAGTCATAATTTTGATGCACAGGACCCTGCACAACAGTTGTCCTCAGTACCACTGCACCTGCGTCACTAATGAGATAGCGTCCTTTTAATGGACTTATGAAAATGTGTGAATTAGGTACAGTCTGTTTACCCATCACTAAAATGTATTCTTTGAAAGCAAATTATTTTGGAGCAGCTTATTTTATACTCTTGGCCGCTGGAATTATGCCATTTTGCGGCTGCGGCATAATTATGGATTTTTCACATTTGCCACATAAGCAGCCATTTATGCATAATCGGCAGATTTTAACAAAAGAAATGGTTGAACGAATTAAGTTACTAAAAAGGTGGCAACGTGTCCCCATGCAATAGAAAGCTCTTCGCAAAGGTTGGCGGGTGAGCTTTCAATTGCTTATTGCTGTATTTGGGTATTCAGCTGGTACTAAGGAGGTAAAATATTTGCCCAGACAGTTTACCATGTATAAAAATCACAAAAAAACATGAAGTAATACTATCTCTTAATTTGTATTTTGTTGCCACATAAGATGGTCAACCCTGCTGCATAATGTCATCCTTCCCTACCACATATTCCAGTGGCCCTCCTTATACTGTGTGGAATACAATTGAAAAATAATGACATATTCACAATGCTTTTTTGTTATAGGCTAGGACCTCAAAGCACTATAAAAACAAGTCACTATTCCAAACCGTGCCAACCAGGACTCATTTCTCCCTGATCTCACAAACGGACAACCAGAGTGATTACTTTAACCAATTGAGGTATCGTAATGTAAAAGAATGCCTCTCCCACCGATTACTTTACTTTGCATTTATGTTTCTGTTGGAAGGTGGGTTATTGGTAGGGGCAAATGTCGGTCTGCCACTAGCAATAAGGCCACCAACACATGATAGGACCCAGCATAGGTCTTAGAAAATTATTCCTATGCTCAACCCTTGGTAACGTGGCTGCGAGCAGACAGGCTTAACTTCAAAGACAGGTATGTAAAGCATTCAAAAACACCATTTCAGTAAATAATTAAGACACAACACAAAATAAAAATCCAACACCAATTTATAAAAATAGGTAATATTTTTATCTTTTAAATGACACCAAAACGAAAATATTCCACTGTAGGGAACCAGAGTTATGAATTTTTAAAGATTAGTCACTTTCTAGTGCTTAGAAACCAACAGTGCCCCTTTTAGTCATTTCGTTTTCTCTGACAGGGACACACCTTTAGAAGCGGTTCTGGAGAATGTCTCACCACTGTGCAGTGCCGCCTTCTCCAGCAGACGGGTCCAGTTAGAACTCCTTCCTGAAGTTCTGCTTGCGGGTCCCAAAGTATCCAACACACAGTCCAAGGTTCTGGAATCTCCAAGAGGGTCCTTGAAAGTGTGAAACTTCAATTCCGCAATCCACTTGAACAAAACCCTTTCAAATCCACTGGCACTCCAGGCTGGGGATTCTTTGTGGGGATGTCCAGTTGAGCTCTGTTAACCTGTAGCTTGCAGGGAGTCTACTTCTTAGTCCTTTTGTAGCAAGGTAATCCACAGGGCTGCAGTTTTCAGATGGCGCAGTTTTCAGAGGTCAGGCCTTAGAAGTCTTTGCACAGCAGAACTTTTGCAGCAGGGCACGTCTTGCTTCAGTAGTTTCAAGCAGCAGATCTGGCGGGCTCTGCCCCTCTCAGATACTTATTCACAATTCTCTGGGTCAAGCCACAGGTCACTTCTGACCAATGAAAGCAGGGTAACTCCTCATAGTTATGACCACATCCGGCAGAGTGTGGCATTATGTTGTCCCAGAGTGCATCTTTCTTCCAAATCCATAATGGCTGATTTTCCAGCAAGGAGGCAAGAGCTGGCTAAACACACCCCCTGGGATGGCTTATTTCCATGGACTCTCCCCCTACCATCTGCACATACCTTCCTTAAGCCTAGCCCTGACTCTGGGTCAAGAGTGTCAAAATGAAACTGAAACCCAGGCCTCCCCTCTGCCTTTGAAGAGCATAGTTTACGACTCCACCTCCTGGCTTGGTATACATTATAGACTAGCACACTGCCCTCCCAGCAGAGTGGCCCTTTATCACCTCTTCAAAGCAGCCTGGCTAATCCACTTATCTCTGACCAATCAGGGCAGACCACTGGAAGGCTGAATTTGGACTTACAAACAAGAAAGTCTTATAACTTCTTGTATGTACCCTTTAGGAGAAATTCAACAATATAATATTGTTGGATTTACTACTACCATTCTGGGAAGTCTTTGAATGGTCCGGTTAGTCCTCTCCTATCAATATTTATTCATCTTTAACTTCCTACCATGTTAACCTATGGGCCATGGGGTTTGCAATGGGGAAATGACTTGGGCCAGTCTTCTAGCACCAGGGCTTATAAAAACATATTTTATAAGTATTTCCCTAATTTCTACAGGACCCCCCACCCCCTGTGCAACTAGGGGAGACTTTAGGGGTTCTGAATCTGTAGAAATATTGGAGATTCTCCTTTTACTGTATTCCTAGCATCAAAGTCGAATTTGGACAGCAATTTACTGTTTCAAAGCAGTCCTGGCACCCAGTGCTGCTTTTAAACTGACCTCAGGCTTCAGCACTGCACACATGCTAGTGCAGAAAAAGCTGCTGGCCTCTATACTACCATACCCCAGGGTACTGGGAACCTCTAGGTAGTTTCAATCCCCTGCCCTATTATATACATCTAATGTGTTCCTTTCAGCTTGGCACTGGCCCTGGGCCTGGTTAGGCAGAGCCCAGGGTCAGTCAGAGTCAGTTACCACCAGTTCCAGTCAGCAAAAAGTTGGGGGGTGCCCAGGGCACAGGGTGACTTTGCAACATAGCCCCCCCCCAAACGAAAGGTGATGGGTTACTAACCTACACCCTGGTAGTCCTCATCAGCTAAGTGGAAAAACCTGGAAAGTCCATCTGCATTGGCATGGGCAACCCTAGGTCTGTGCTCCACTGTAAAGTCCATTCCCTGTAGGGAAATGGACCACCTTAACAGCTTGGGATTCTCCCCTCTCATCTGCATGAGCCACCTGAGAGGTCTGTGGTCAGTTTGAACACGAAAGTGAGTCCCAAACAAATAGGGTCTGAACTTTTTCAGTGACCACACCACAGCAAAAGCCTCTCTCTCAATGGCACTCCACCTCTGCTCTCTGGGAAGAAGCCTCCTACTAATAAAGGCAACTGGCTGATCAAGGCCCCCTTCATTTAGCTGTGACAACACTGCCCCAATCCCTTGCTCTGAAGCATCTGTCTGAACTACAAACTCTTTTGTATAGTCAGGGGCCAGTAACACTGGTGCTGAACACATAGCAGCTTTCAGAGTGTCAAAAGCCTTCTGACACTCTGGGGTCCAAATCACCTTTTTGGGCCTCTTTTTAGACGTCAGTTCTGTTAGGGGCCCCACAATGGTCCCATAACTTTGAACAAACCTTCTATAGTACCCTGTCAGTCCAAGGAATGCCCTGACCTGAGTCTGGGTAACAGGAGCTGTCCAATCCAAAATAGTTTGGATTTTAGCTTGGAGAGGCTGTACATGGCCCCCACCTACCAGGTGGCCCAGGTACACCACAGAACTCTGCCCTATTTGGCACTTGCTTGCCTTAATAGTCAGGCCTGCCTGCTGCATGGCCTGAAGCACTTCCCTTAGGTGGTTTAAGTGATCCCCCCAGGTAGAACTGTATACAGCTATATCATCCAGGTAAGCTGCACTGAATTGTTCCAACCCAGACAAGACCCTGTTCACCAACCTTTGGAAGGTGGCAGGTGCATTCTTTAATCCAAAGGGCATTACCTTGAACTGATAATGTCCCTCTGGGGTGGAGAATGCTGACCTCTCCTTTGCTCCATCAGTGAGGGCAATCTGCCAGTAACCTGAAGTCAAATCAAAAGTACTCAGGTACTTAGCAGCCCCTAACCTATCAATGAGCTCATCAGCTCTAGGTATAGGGTGAGCGTCAGTCTTTGTGACTGCATTCAAACCTCTATAGTCCACACAGAACCTTAACTCCTTGGGTCCCCACCGAGGATTAGGTTTAGGTACCAGCACCACTGGACTGGCCCATGGGCTCTCAGACGGTTCAATTACCCCCAGTTCCAGCATCTTAGCAACCTCAGCTTTAATGCTGGCTCTGACATGGTCAGACAACCTGTACAGTTTATTTTTGACAGGTAGGCTGTCACCAGTGTCAATGTGGTGCACACACCACTCAGTGATGCCTGGGGTCAAAGAGAACAGGCCAGTAAACTGCTCCAGCACCTGCTTACAGTCTCTGTGGTGCTGGTCTGTCAATTTGGGAGAGAGTACAACTCCCTCCACTGACCCATCTTGCACATTAGTGGAGAGGAGGTCGGGCACAGGCTCAGTTTCCTCCTCAACACCCTCATCAGTGACCAGTAACATGGTCATGTCTGCCCTGTCATGGTGGGGTTTCAATCTATTCACATGCAGGACCCTGTGAGGGTTCCTGGGGGTGCCAAGGTCAACCAAATAAGTAACCTCACCCTTCTTTTCTAAGACTGGATAGGGCCCACTCCACTTGTCATGGAGGGCCCTGGGAGCCACAGGCTCCAACACCCACACCAATTGTCCTGGACTATACTCAGGCATAGTAGCCTTTTGATCATACCAGTGCTTCATGAGCTCCTGGCTGGCCTCCAGTTTCCTGTTTGCCTTGTACATGTACTCTGCCATTCTAGATCTCAGGCCTAGCACATAATCAAGCACATTGTCCTTTGCTTCCTTAAGAGGCTTCTCTAAAGACTCTCTTAGCAGGCTCAATGGCCCCCTCACAGGGTGTCCAAACACCAACTCAAAGGGACTGAAACCAACCCCTTTCTGCGGTACCTCCCTGTAGGCAAACAGTAAGCATGGGAGGAGAACATCCCATCTCCTCCTGAGTTTCTCTGACAACCCATTTATCATGCCCTTCAGGGTTTTGTTGAATCTCTCAACAAGACCATTTCCTTGTGGGTGATAGGGGGTGGTGAACTTGTAGTTGACACCACACTCATCCCACATAGCAGTCAGATAGCTGGACAGGAAGTTCGTGCCCCTATCTGACACCACCTCTTTTGGAAAACCCACTCTGGTGAACACACCAATCAGTGCTCTAGCCACAGCAGGTGCATCAATGGTTCTAAGAGGTATGGCTTCAGGGTATCTAGTGGCGTGGTCAACTACCACTAAGATGTACCTATTCCCTGATGCTGTAGGTGGGTCCAGGGGACCAACAATGTCCATCCCCACCCTTTCAAAAGGAACCCCAACCACTGGCAGTGGTATGAGGGGAGCCTTTGTCTTGCCCCCTGCCTTGCCACTGGCCTGACAGGTGACACAGGAGCTGCAAAACTCCTTTACCTTTTCAGACATTAGGGGCCAGTAGAAATGGTTCACCAACCGGTTCCATGTCTTTGTCTGTCCCAAATGTCCTGCCAAGGGGATATCATGACTCAAAGTCAGGATGAACTCTCTGTACTTCTGGGGCACCACCAACCTCCTGGTGGCCCCCTCCTTGAGGTTTCTGGCCTCAGTATAAAGCAGTCCATCTTCCCAGTAGAGTTTGTGAAACCCACTGTCATCCCCCTCCTCTTGCTTAGAAGCAATCCGCCTCAAGCTCTCAAGGGTGGGACAGTCACGCTGTCCCTGACTGAACTCTTCTCTGGAGGGTCCACCTGCTCCTGTCAGTTCTGCCAAATCTGACAGCTCTGGCAGGGATGGAGTCCCTCCCTCAGAGGCCAGATCCTCCCCATCAGGGTTAGATTCTTCCTGCACCTCTGGAGTTCCCTGGGCTGGCTCACCAGGCCCAGTGCCCTTGTCATTGGATGCTTGGCCCTTTGTTCCAGGGTCCAAGTGTCCAGCCCCTCCCTTCTGGCTAGTCTGTGACCTAGTCACAGCACATACCCACTCAGGGAGCTCCAATATTTTCATATGGAGTCCCCTCTCCACCTCTGACCACACAGAGGCTTCAAGATCATTGCCCAGTAAACACTGGACTGGGAGCACCTTTGACACAGCTACCTTCATAGGGCCCGTCACACCTCCCCATTCCAAATCCACCACAGCCATTGGATGGAGTTTGGTAGTGCTGTCTGCATATGTCACCTGGTGAAACTCACCAGGTAACAACCTCTCTGGAGGCACCAGTTCATCCAGGACCATAGTTACACTAGCCCCAGTGTCTCTGATAGCCTCAACCTCGGCCCCATTCACTTTAGGCCTCTGCCTGTACTTGTCCATGTTTGGAGGTAAGGCAGCAAGGGTTGCAATATTCACCCCACCCAGGGACACTAAGGTTGCTTCCACCACCTGACTACCCCTCTCTGGGGCACCACTCTCCACCTCTACACTGACACTGGCAATCCCTGTGGATGGCCCCTTAGGGGGGAGCTTCTTGGCGCAGACAGCATCTCCCTGTTTGTGCCCTGGTTGGTTACAGTCAAAGCACTTACCCACCTTTGAGGGATCAAAGAACCTACCATTCTTTCCCTGATACCCCCTCCCTTTGAATTTGGGTTGGCTCGGGGCCCCCCCTCCTTGTGCAGGTTTTTGTGGGTCTTTGGAGGACTCTTGGTTTTGACCTTCCTTTCCCTGGGCTTTCCCCTGGGGAGGGACCTGTCCTCCTTTCTTCTGGTCACCCCCCTGGTGCTGAATGGAAACCCGGGTTCTCACCCACTCATCAGCTGCTTCTCCCAGCTCTCTGGGGTCTGTCAGCTTAGAGTCCACTAGATACTGGCGTAACTTCTCTTCTGCGCAATGAGTCAAAATATGTTCTTTCAAAAACAAATTATACAATCCCTCATATGAGCCAACTGTGTTACCAACAATCCAGCCTTCCAGTGCCTTTACTGAAATGTCCACAAAGTCTACCCAAGACTTTGAACTCAATTTCTGGGTGCCTCTAAACTTCACCCTGTACTGCTCTGGAGTCAGACCAAATCTCTTGACTAAGCATGCCTTCATCTGCTGGTATGATTCTGCATCCTCCCCCTTCAGGGTCAGGAGCCTATCCCTCCCAGCTACTGGAATCAACTCCCACAGGAGTGCACCCCAATACCTAGAGTGGACCCTACTCATTTTAAGGGCCCTCTCAAAAGCTGCTAGCCACTTGTCAATGTCATCCCCCTCAGTGTACTTAGGTACTATGCCCTTGGGAAGTTTAGGTTCAAATCTACCACCCCTGGACATCTCAATATCCTCTTCACTTTCGCTGCCACCATTCCTCTTCTCCTCCTCCCTCTCCCATCTTCTCTTAGCCAGTTCGAATTTCTCCTTCTCCAAGGCAATCAGCTCTAATTGAGCCTGAAGCTGTCTCTCTGCAAGGGACAGTAGTGGTACCTGAGTAAGGGACCCTTCCCCACTCCCACCACCACCTTGATTCACCTGGCTATCACTAGTCACAATGGGAGAGGTCTCATCCTCACCCCTCTCTCGGGTGAGGTTGGGGGTATCATCCTCCCACCCCCCTTGCGTCTCCTCAGCTACCCCAGCCCAGGCCATTAGGGACTTAAGCAACGCTGTCTTCTTAATCTTGTTGGAAGCAGGCAGCCCCCTAAGCCTACACTGTACCCTAAGATCACCCACTGCGAACTGGGACAGTTTAGCCAGGTCCAGCTCCATGGTTCCCTAGTTTTGGGTCACAAAAAACTAGGCACAACAGACTTAAAACAATTTGGAAAAATCAAAACAATGGATTAAAAACAGTTAAGTCCAAATTCCAAAAATCAAACTCAAAAGTCTTGTTCTAAGGCAATTTAGAGGATTTTTATAATCTTAAATCATTCACTGAAAGGTGTACTTTTTAAATGCAAGTCCACATCCACACCGCTGAACACCAAATGTTGGAAGGTGGGTTATTGGTAGGGGCAAATGTCGGTCTGCCACTAGCAATAAGGCCACCAACACATGATAGGACCCAGCATAGGTCTTAGAAAATTATTCCTATGCTCAACCCTTGGTAACGTGGCTGCGAGCAGACAGGCTTAACTTCAAAGACAGGTATGTAAAGCATTCAAAAACACCATTTCAGTAAATAATTAAGACACAACACAAAATAAAAATCCAACACCAATTTATAAAAATAGGTAATATTTTTATCTTTTAAATGACACCAAAACGAAAATATTCCACTGTAGGGAACCAGAGTTATGAATTTTTAAAGATTAGTCACTTTCTAGTGCTTAGAAACCAACAGTGCCCCTTTTAGTCATTTCGTTTTCTCTGACAGGGACACACCTTTAGAAGCGGTTCTGGAGAATGTCTCACCACTGTGCAGTGCCGCCTTCTCCAGCAGACGGGTCCAGTTAGAACTCCTTCCTGAAGTTCTGCTTGCGGGTCCCAAAGTATCCAACACACAGTCCAAGGTTCTGGAATCTCCAAGAGGGTCCTTGAAAGTGTGAAACTTCAATTCCGCAATCCACTTGAACAAAACCCTTTCAAATCCACTGGCACTCCAGGCTGGGGATTCTTTGTGGGGATGTCCAGTTGAGCTCTGTTAACCTGTAGCTTGCAGGGAGTCTACTTCTTAGTCCTTTTGTAGCAAGGTAATCCACAGGGCTGCAGTTTTCAGATGGCGCAGTTTTCAGAGGTCAGGCCTTAGAAGTCTTTGCACAGCAGAACTTTTGCAGCAGGGCACGTCTTGCTTCAGTAGTTTCAAGCAGCAGATCTGGCGGGCTCTGCCCCTCTCAGATACTTATTCACAATTCTCTGGGTCAAGCCACAGGTCACTTCTGACCAATGAAAGCAGGGTAACTCCTCATAGTTATGACCACATCCGGCAGAGTGTGGCATTATGTTGTCCCAGAGTGCATCTTTCTTCCAAATCCATAATGGCTGATTTTCCAGCAAGGAGGCAAGAGCTGGCTAAACACACCCCCTGGGATGGCTTATTTCCATGGACTCTCCCCCTACCATCTGCACATACCTTCCTTAAGCCTAGCCCTGACTCTGGGTCAAGAGTGTCAAAATGAAACTGAAACCCAGGCCTCCCCTCTGCCTTTGAAGAGCATAGTTTACGACTCCACCTCCTGGCCTGGTATACATTATAGACTAGCACACTGCCCTCCCAGCAGAGTGGCCCTTTATCACCTCTTCAAAGCAGCCTGGCTAATCCACTTATCTCTGACCAATCAGGGCAGACCACTGGAAGGCTGAATTTGGACTTACAAACAAGAAAGTCTTATAACTTCTTGTATGTACCCTTTAGGAGAAATTCAACAATATAATATTGTTGGATTTACTACTACCATTCTGGGAAGTCTTTGAATGGTCCGGTTAGTCCTCTCCTATCAATATTTATTCATCTTTAACTTCCTACCATGTTAACCTATGGGCCATGGGGTTTGCAATGGGGAAATGACTTGGGCCAGTCTTCTAGCACCAGGGCTTATAAAAACATATTTTATAAGTATTTCCCTAATTTCTACAGGACCCCCCACCCCCTGTGCAACTAGGGGAGACTTTAGGGGTTCTGAATCTGTAGAAATATTGGAGATTCTCCTTTTACTGTATTCCTAGCATCAAAGTCGAATTTGGACAGCAATTTACTGTTTCAAAGCAGTCCTGGCACCCAGTGCTGCTTTTAAACTGACCTCAGGCTTCAGCACTGCACACATGCTAGTGCAGAAAAAGCTGCTGGCCTCTATACTACCATACCCCAGGGTACTGGGAACCTCTAGGTAGTTTCAATCCCCTGCCCTATTATATACATCTAATGTGTTCCTTTCAGCTTGGCACTGGCCCTGGGCCTGGTTAGGCAGAGCCCAGGGTCAGTCAGAGTCCGTTACCACCAGTTCCAGTCAGCAAAAAGTTGGGGGGTGCCCAGGGCACAGGGTGACTTTGCAACAGTTTCATTTAACATGTATGCATTACTTTGTATGCAGTTGTCTAAAGATGAGAAAACAACAAAATACTTGTAGAATATTTTGTCAGGATCACAATTGCCATACTTTTTATGCACTTCAAATGCTTCATGTAAATGATGACAGCCTGTAAATGTGGCAAATAAGCAAAGTCAGACTTGCAGACCATCTACATTTACAAGTACTTACTGAGTCATTTGAGCCCCCTGTGAACACAGCCAAAGACCCCCAGGGGACGTGCGCCTTTGTTTGAAGGCCTATGCAATAGACCATTGTGAGGTTGCTACCCTACTTATCGTGGACCTTTCATTTACCTTTGCTACAGTTGATCATTACACGCTCATCCAAGACCCGAGGATTCCGGCATGGACAGTACTGCTCTTACTTGGATTATGCCCTACCTACATAGTAGAAATGTCAGCCATTCTCCTCCCTGCTCTTCAAAACCCTACACCATAAAAGCAGGAATCCCTCAAGGCTCCATGATCTCACCCACGCTTTTCAACATCTACTTGTAATCCTTACCTGAACTGATCAATGTTTTTCAGTTCATCTGCTATAGCTATGCAGATGACCTGCAGATACCTCTTGAACTGGAAAGTCCTAAGAACTCTCTAAACTCCAAAATCCGTTGATCAGTGGATGACATGGAGCCACCTCAAACTGAAATCATCCAAAACTGAAAAATCCATGTGGTGACTGGAAACCGTATAGCCCGCTTTGCGCCTGGCCTAGTACCTCAACCAAAAATATACAGAGCGGTAAGAAACCTCAATTATCATGGACTTCAAACTGTCAATGAAGTGGATAAGTTAGCCAAATCAAGCTTTCTTACCATGAAAACAATGCAACGGATAGTGCCGCAGCTAGGATTCCCTGACAAGGTCCAAGCGATAATCTCTTTTGTCCCATCTAATCTTTATTATGCTAATGGTCAATATAATGACTATAGATGACAGAGAATTCAGAACTCCCCTTCCTGACTACTCCTACATGTAAATCCACAAGCAGGTTTCTTTCCCGACTTGAGGGCTGTACACTGGTTACAAGTTGTCAGAAGATCCATATTCAAGCTGTTTTACATCACCTACAAAGTAATATATAGCAAATGACCACTTTCAATCAGGAACAAAATCACAAAATACATACAACAAAGGAACCTTCGCTCTAGAATGGCACCCCCACGTCCGAATTCTAGCATACAAGAAAAAAACATTGATGGAAGATCTTTCTCTGTTCAAGCAGCCAATCTATGGAATTTGTTACTCCCAAACATAGGATCCACTGACAACCATTTCAGCTTCAAAAGATTAGTCAACAGCTGGTTCTTTACTACATGTTCACAATACTCACACCACAACAATGTGCAGCAATAGTACGTACAAGATATTAAAGCTATGATTTGAACTGTAATAATTCTTGCTAGAATCTCATCTTGTAATAAAAAAAGAATCAAATGATACTGTGATGATGTCTCCTTCGAAAACGGCTCCGACCATTCCAAGATGGCCGCCGCCGAAGAGCGACCAGGAAATGAAGGCGGCGCTCTAGCGTCTAACCAGGATGGGGTGAGCAAGCCTGTTAAAAGCGACGGACGTCCGGTGAACGGGGTGGCAGGAGAGTCGGAGGCAGGGAAAGACGCGGAGGAAGCCGAACAGGACGACCAGGAGAGTACAACCCTCTGGAGAACGGCGGGAGGAGCGGAGGAGCCTGAAGTCGGAGGAGCCGATCCAGGAACCACCGCCGGAAACCCAGCGAGGGAACACAGCTCCAGGAGCACTGCGCCCGGGACCACTGCACTCCCTGACGAGATGGAGGCTTGGTCTCCCAACACCTCGGCCCCGGAGGGTCGGGGCTCGAGGCGAGTACCTATTATCCAGCCGGGGCTTGTTCAGGGGCTGTGGGCTCATTTTAAGGGACGTCACTGAAGTCACCAATTGTTTTCCCCCACGTTAGGCACATTCACTAGGGACTGGTGACGGTACACTTGCCCTCCCCTTTTTACGCTGCTGCAGTCTGGTAGAAGTCTAAAACCAGTTTGTTCTGTTTCTTTTCTTTTGGGTCCACGCTCACCTATTCCCCGAACGGAGCCGGGAAACGAGCAAGGGAGACGAGAAGTCGGACCTGGAGGACCCCACACCTGTGTTGTTACCCTTTATTTTGACTTATTGCCAACTTTATTGTACCAAAGAAATAAAAAGAAAAGTGCAACAGTAACCCAGTGACTGCCGGGGAGTGACTTAAGGATAGGAAGAGGGAAGGGGGTAACGAACGGTCAAGGGGAAAAAGACCACAGATACATAATTCCATATATAAATATATATCCATATAGATACATGGGGGCCTTTGGGCCATCCATGTTCTGCCTTGATCTGTCTTAGTGTCATTTACACTCAGCTTCCATCCATGACAGCACACTACTTGGGGTAATGATTTAGTTCACACCATTCATTTTTTACTTACTCTGAGAATTATGTATGGCACAGTGTCCGGGCTAGCTGGCCAGTCCTTTAGTTTTCAATTCTCTCTTTTTAAAGTCCCCCTTTCATTCCTTTGCTTCTCCTCTTTTTTGTCTCTTAAAGGAATACTACAGCTCAAAGGGCAGTTCTAACAGGTTGTTTGCTTGCTGCTCAAATCTTCTGCAGTGTACCGCATCGCACGGTGCCACTCCCTGTAAACTAGGAGGACATTATGGAATGTTGTTGTCCTTTGCATAATACTATTTTACCATTCCAATATGGCCAATGTGGCAGTGTTGGAAAACGAGGCAGCATCTGTGAGGCCTGCACAAATAACATGACTACATTTGTCCTTCACTGGGAACCAAACACCCAATTGTAGCGCCTGACTCTCAGAGGGTAGCGTTGCAGAGCAGTCTGAGGGGGGGGAGGGGTCTAGTACCACCACTCCCATGTATGCACATCAACTTGCTCCCAATGCAGATAGTTGAACATAACCTGGAGCGAGGACCCTGCGCACTGGCACCATCCCAGTGGCGACCCACCCCATTACCTCAACAAGCATTAAAAAGGGGGAAACCTGCATTGGTGACACATGACCCTGACTGAGCATCTCCTACTGACCATAAAGTATGCACCTCTATATCTTAAGGGCTAGCAGTCTGGGGACTTCACCTAACCGCAGCAGTAAGAATCCATGTTTATGCACACTTTAGAATGACAGTACTCATCACATTGGTTGATCATTTGAATGCTTTGCAATTACAGCCCCTATAGGCATCACAGATGAAATCACAGGATTGCGCATATACAGCCAGACACCCTAGCAGGACTGTCTGGCAACATAGCCCCACTTGGCTTATGACATCTCCTTACACATGTGACTTACAGTCCCTTCAAAAGAAGTACCCCTGGCAACTACACTTATCCTGCAGGGCGCCTCTTCACTTTAAAAGGAATCACAGGTAAAAGCATGGGATTACGTAAATACAGCCAGACCCCCTATCAGGAAGGTCCAGCAACATAACTCCATTTAGCTTAACATCACCTTACACAGGTACTTCACTTTACACATGTGACTTTCAGTCCACCTAAAAAGAAATAACCAATAGTTAATGCATTTCGGTGCAGTTACACCACTTCACCTCCAGGGGATGCCCTTCTCCAGACATCCCCAACTCAGCCCTTCACTCCATGATGCACTTCATAGTACACCCTCAGCTGTAGAACATACGTTCCAGCCTAGAAGGTGTTAAAGGCTGGCTGAGCCCTTGAGGGGTTATTCTTTCAGATGCCCCGTGAAACTTATGGGTGGACTGTTCTGCTTTATGCTGGGGGAGGCTGCGGTGCTCCTGCAGCCCCCCCTGCACCCCTTTTCACACTTGAAGGTGACCCCCTCCTCTGGGGGCCACCAGGCACCAAAACGGCAGATTTCTTCGTGCTGGGGGAGGGGAAGACTGCGCTTCTCCAGCAGTTTCCCCAGCACCTTTTCACAAGTGAGGGTGACCCCCCTCCTCTGGGGGCCACAAAACACCAAAACGGCAGATTTCCAAATGCCTGGCGAGGCATTATGGGGCGCTTCATGCTCCTCTTTACCAGCCCCAGCCACTGGGAACACTCTCCTCTGCCCTCGGGGTCTCTGATTCAGCAGGGTGCTGTTTTCACTGGCTCCCTGCGCCAGCCTTTCACTTGGCTCTCCTCCGTGGCCTCTCTTCTCCCTGCGCAGAGGCCACTGCTCCTGCGCACCGGTCCTGGGCTCTTCTTCTGGTGCTGTTAGGGTCCTGGGGGCAGTCAGGGGGTCTCTCCTTCCAACTGCCCATTGTGCCAGGCTCCAGCACCTTCAGCCTCAGCAGACAATACCCCAGAGACAGCTTTTCTTCCTGTGCAAGCATTTTTTAAAAGTTGAGTAGGGGGCTGGCAGGAAGTCCCTGTTGGTCCTATCAAACAGCGAAACATCACTTTCCTGCCCCTGCTCCCTCCGTCTTGTCCAGCCTCTGGGTTTGTTAAAAATGGCGTTGTCCAGTGTCTCTGGCCACATGGCCTCTGAAACCCAACTCCTTCCCTCCTTGGTGCAGCCTGGTGCCTGGCACCTAGTGATGGATGAGTCTGTAGCCCCACCCATCATCTCTTCATGGAGAGGAGGCCCTCGCTTGTGGAAGAAAGGTTATCAATCCATCCAGCTGAGGTCAGCCCTCAGCCTGGGTCTGGTCATGGCTGGCTCAGAGAAATATGACAGTTCTGGATGACCCAAAAGCAGTACAAATGTGACTTTGGACTCTGCAGAAAACTTCTTTCACATTTGCTACATTGGACTTAAGTGCGTGTCTGGAATCTGTTGGCCTAATGGAAGTTAATCTAGCCCCTGGCTCCACATTCCCATAGGGGAATAATGAAGTGAAAAAACAGTAAGACACACTGACTTTCCCTGGCATGTTTCTTTCCAATGTATAAAGCCTATTCCATGTCACCACCCAATACTGCATAAGTCCTTCCACACCATTCGCTTTGTAGCTGCTCCTGGACTGCGCACGCTAGGAATCTCCCCTGCGCAGCCCGTACACGTGTGCGCACGCATGTACACATGTCTGCATGTAACCAGCCCGGTGTCCCTTACTCCAGCTGCTGAACAGCGGCCTGGTCAAGCCAGGGGAACACCAGTAAAATCCCCATGCAGTCTCTTACATCCTGAGTTCACTGTGGGCGAGTCCCAACTTATGAGGCTCCCCCACAGTAAAAGCTCAACAATTAGGTGCTCAAAAAGCGAAAAATCAGAGCGGCCCATAGTGTCAGAACCACCTTCTAACAGGCAGCCACGCTGGAACTATAAAACAATGATAGACTGTTTACACTGTCTCTGCATGAGGAACAGCCACTGCTTTGTTTAGTTTTGGTTTTGCAAGCATATGCCCACCACGTTTAGATGGCAGCATGTTTTCCTTTTCTACTTGTATTCTTTTAATTTATTGTGTATCTGTTGATGGGTTTGTGTCTTTTATTGCAGTTTCAGAGGGGGAATGCAAGAATGAGTGAATGAATGTGTGTGTGTGTGTGTGTGTGAGGCTTTAATTAAGAGAGTTGATGCAACAGATTGTGACTGACTGAGTCTTCATAAGTTAGTCCAAGGTTGATAATCAAACCTGTGCGAGATAAGATTCCCAGTTAAAACCTTATTGGTTTATTAAAAAAATATGATTAGAGAAGCTAAAATGTAATTGGTTAATTAGGAATTACCACAAACAAAATAATCAGAGTGTAATTCTGCTAAAGGACTACTATAACGTCTCCCTCTGAAGAAAATCCAAGGAAAGGCAATACAAATAAGTAAAGAGACTGACATAGTCTGCTCCATAAGTGCAAAAATCTAGATATAAATCGAATAGACAGACTGACATAGCCTGTTCCCAAATAAGGACCAGAAAGAACTGATACTTCTCCGAAACCAATGCGCTTTTGAGAGTGCAGAAGCCACCACCATTTCATGGTGTGAAATTACATAACAGGGTTTGGACTACCAATGTTGCAACACATAAACCAATCAGTATTCTGGTAAACAAGATACTTCTAGAAACACCTACTTTCTAAATCATTTAATTTGTTAGGCTGTGCATTACAAAATAAAGAAACAAAAGAACATTTTTTGTTACACAGCAATACAATGGCTTGTTCGGCTAATGAATGGCATGCACAGTACATCAGCAAGCAGCCTTGGAAGGTTACAAAATAAAGGAACATCTTGAGCATTACTTCCCCGAGAGACCGGAAATATTATAATGTATGCTTTTACAGACACAGCAATTTCGGCTTTGTTTTCAATAATTTTCCTGAAATGGAAAAACACACAAGCGCAAAGAGAGAGAGAGAGAGAGAGGTTCATTCATAAAAAAATGAATGTGCACTATTATTCAGAAAATATGAATAGCGGTCAGTGCAAGCTGACTGGAGCTTAATTACGCTAACTGAAACATGTTTAATAAGGCATTATTTTCAAACTTACAAAAACCCTTCTGCAAGTGCAAAGAGGAGTGACATAGTACATGTATGAGTTATTGAGTGACTAAACCCATCAGTGACACAAAAGGCACTGTCATCCATAAGCCATAAATATTGCCCTTGCCAACGCCTGTTTCATTCTGAAGTCTGAAGGCCGGGCCATCAAAGTCATGTGACTCTGCAGACCATGCCACATAGTACATTAAGCTAACACTGTTATCCCCTAGACGTTAAGCCACCTTGAACATGCAGTAAGCAGTGCCTAAACTGAAACTACCGTACCACAGTGTATCAAACAGGTTGACACACGTTGTTAGACTTGGCATCTTTGGCAAAGTTTGCCCTGACGTTTTGCCTCTACCTCCTGTATTTTTGATGCTGTGCTGGATTTCGTTTTTGCTGGCTTAGATGCTTTGGACACTTTGCCACTGCTGATCAGTGTCAAAGTGTAAGTGCTCCCTGTGTAAATTGTTGTTACAATTGGTTCCCCCTGATTGGCATACTTTTTTACTGATAAGTCCCTAGTACAGTGCACTGAAGTGTGCTAGGGCCTGTAAATCAAATACTACTAGTTGTCATGCAGCACTGATTGTGCCACCCACATGAGTAGCCCTGAAAGGTATCTCAGACCTGCTGCTGCAGTGTCTGTGTGCAGTTTTGAACTGCCATGTCAACTTGGCAAGTGCACCCACATGCCGGACCCTAACCTTCTCTTTTCTATACATACATGTAAGGTACCCCTATGGTAGACGCTGGGTAGGGTGCAGTGTATGTGAAAGGCAGGACATGTACTGGTGTGTGTGACATGTCCTGATAGTGAAATACTTCCAGTTTGGTCATTCATTATTGAAAGGCTATCTTGCCCCATTGGATAGAATGGGAAATGCTCTATAACATCTTACAAGTATAACTTCCCATTGGGACAAGATCAAGAAATAAACCGACGCATCCAGGGATCGTGGCTGAAGAAACAGACGCAGCACCGCTCAATGCCACTGCATCGATTGCCGACGTATCCCGGATTTCCACGCATCACACCTGTGCCGCAAGTTTACCCGACCCATCACTTCCCCCTACAGACCGGACATGGCGCATCACTTCTCCTTTGTGCAGCAGAACTAGTGCATTGCCTCCCCAAGGTCTCAGGAACTAATTCAGCTCTTTATGTTCTCAACGCTTCCCATCTCTGCGGCTGTATGTCCATTTGTGGTGTTATCACTGTACTACTGTGTGTTTTGAGTACAAATACTTTACGTGTTACCTTTGGCACAAGTCTAGCTGCTCGTGCCAGGCTACCCCCAGGGGGTGAGCAGGGGTAATGTAAAGTGTGTATCCCCCTTACCCTGACTAGAAGCAAGAGTCCCTATTTAGATAAAGGTACCTACCTCTGCCAACTAGAGACCCCCATTTCTAACACATGTTTAGCCTAAAACTGCTCGTTTCAGAAATTGAGAGATCTGCTGATTTGCTTGTTAAGTCTAAGTCAGGACGTTTTATGCATGTAGCACATCAAGCTACTGAACTGATGTACCACCTCCACAAGGAAATGCAATATAAATACCTATATGTCATTGTTTGATACAAAGATGGGGCGGGCTTTGGAGGAGTGCCACTATCTGTAACCCATACCAATATGGACAAGTGATCTGCATCTGTGAAACTCATGACACAAGTGGTAGATTGTTGCATTCCTGCAGGTGGACCGGTGGTGTGTGTAACAACTGTTGTGCCACCCATCTGTGTCACTCTTGGTGCTGGAATGCTGACCGTTGCACATACACATAGGTCCGTCACCTGGGCCGAGAGTAGAATCCCCCACTCAAGAAGTGGACTTCTCTGCTTGCCTGAGCCTGTGCCACCAACCAGGTAAAATAACATATTTAAGTGTCATTATTACTAGGCTCCAAAAGTATGATTTGTTTTCCACCCTGAAAAGGAAATTAATACTCTGGAAACCCACAAATAGGGTACGGAGGATGGGGGAGGGGTTAAAAAATTGGTGGCGTCCGGGATGGACCGTTGGGTTCCAAAGCAAAGGTGGCTCTTCCGCTAAGGCGGAGGAGCGTCGACCCAATGCTCGCTAAGAGCAGGAAAAATAAAATCATAATAACTTAGTTATTATCATTTTATTTTTCGCAGGTTTGAGCTGGGTTAAGGCGGGGCTGGAGGCACAGGGGGAGGAGTGGTTTTGCTCACTGCATGTGCATATGACTTCTTGGCCAACCATATTGGCCTGGCTAAACAGTCATGCACACTTTGCATGTTCCCCACTAGGCTGCATTACACAGCCTGGTGGGGAAAATGCCCAAGCCTCCAGTTTCCATCTGAGCCCCGATCCACAGCGCTCAGACTAATCACAATGCTGCATTGCAGCGTTGTAATTGGCTATGGAGAGTCTGAGATCTTCCTAGTTCCGGGACTGCAGGGGAAGCGGAGGAAAGATGCAGCCAGCGGAAGAGGTACGTGTTTTTTGGGGGGGTTTTTGTCACCCCCTTCCCCTCCACACTCATTCCCTGCCAGCCGCTACTGGTCCAGAGTATTATGATGATGAGCACTGTCATGATAAGCAGGAGGTTCAGTGGAGGTCTGCGCGTAGTGAGGGCCACTGGAATTGTGTGGCAGAGGAGGACCACCTTTTTGCGACAGGGTTTACTACATTATGTGGCAAGAAAAGGCAGTGAATGTGGCACTGTTTTTTTTGGTTTTTTAGTATTGCTTTCTTATTTCCTCTTTTACCCATGTTAACACAATCTGAGCAAAGATTTCATTTCATTAGTGCAGGCTGACACCCAAGCATATCAATAAGCAATATACTAGTAAACCTTTGTGGATGGCCTGCCACTGAACAACACATCTTGCCACCTTTTTAGTAGCTCTTTATCTATTTGAGCTACAAACCAATTGTTTTGTTAAAATCTGCAGATTATGGATTATGTGACAAATGTGGCAAATACTGCAGCTGCAAAATCTGCTTATTGCCTGCCAGAACATATGGATCATATGGATTTTTGTATGGCTGTCTGTTTTCTCATGATTCTTCATCTTCAAGTATGTGTGTGTATTTAGTCTGCATATTTGGTTATAAACAGAAGGAATATTAAAATAGCCTACTAGATTAAATGGCATGCTGCACAAATGCCAGTGTATCCAGCAAGTCTCGGGCTCTAATTCTGTGAGATAACACAGGTGGTTAGTACACTTGCTGTAGAGCTCTGTGTAATCTGTTCACTGGCTTGAATCATAAAACTGCATAAAAGATTAATGTGCAGCTGCAGAGCATTGCGTTAAACATGTAGGTCACACTGATTTGTATTCTGTGTAAAATAGCACAGAGGACTAATTAGTATCCAGTGTAACCTACAGGTGATAAGTTACAAAAGAGGTAAAATAACTTGGTTCAATATGCACCAGCTGCATATAAACTTCATGGCTTAACTTTGAATGTTTACGATTTTAACTCAAGTTTTCGTTAGTCTAAGAGTAAGGGGAGGAACAAAACACTCCAGCGTGTGCTGTGGAGCTGGTTATGCCTTGTTTAATGACATTTACACACACCAGGGCTGTATGACGGAATAACACAGGAAAATACGTTGCATGCCTTTATCACATGGTTTACCCCGTATTGTTTTTAGAACACATATGATTTTACAGCGCATGCCATTACCATGCATTGTTTATATATTTTATATATATAAAACAATTATTTATGGGGAGCGACTCCCCACCCCCACGACTTACATTAAATAAGTGGTAAAGGCATGCATTGTAAAGACATGTATGTGGTAAAAACGTGTGGTAAAAGATGTGTGGTAGAGGCACACATGGTAAAAACATTGTAAAGGCTGTTTCCCATACACCTGACACGGCCATAGATGCATGGATTACGTATTGTACATAGATATAGAACTTGAGAAAATAATACTTTCAAATATTTTGACATCTTCTCACCTTGTGGAGTGTGATTTTTTTTTTTTTCTTGTCACTAGGAAGGCAAACATCAGCAGAGTGTCTTCCATTTGATCTCCATCAACTGCTCCCAGCCCAGGACACCATTAAAAAAAAGAGAACATTGCTGGTCTGTCTGTGAAGTGAGCTATTTGCAAGCTGGAGAGATTAAGAGTCTCCCATGCCTTGTTCAGGGCCAGACTGGCCGTAGTGGGCACCAGGCGTTTCCCCGGTCAGCCGCCAAGGTGGGGGATGGTTTTGGATACGTGGAGGGCCGGTTTTGCATCCCAGGGGGGATGCGGGGGGGGCGTTTTTGTTACCGGCTGCTGCAAGCCGAGTCCAGCCGGTTCACACTCTATTTTAACTCTGATTCCAATAAAGAGTGTTGTGGTTGCCTGACCTACTGTTGGCTGGTAAATACCCCACATCCCTCATGCCAAATGCCACCCAATCTAGCAAACCAGTGGAGGAAATGTGGAAGCCCCAACATAGGCAAGGAGTGATGGCATCCTAACAAAATGTTTGTGGCCTGGGAGAAGTTGTTATTATTTTACAAATTAAGTGCACTCCTGAATATAGTAGGTAGCACCCAGCCCATCCCGTCATGCCCACTGGTTTCAAACCCGCCAAACTGGGTGCCTAGCAAGACTGTAGTCCTGGTCTTTGCCAAACTTCCGATCATCAGGTACGTGGAACCAACATCTCGATTCTTTCAGCGACCCTTGTGCACAAACATATCGATTCTTTCACTGCACTTGGGAACTTGGGCTGCACTATAGCTCCATTTCCTTACCCATGGCCCTTATTGTGCAGCTCCTAGTACACCGGCCTCAGTAGAACAATAATATGACAGGTTTACAGGACCTATCTGGACACTGTAACCTGACCCGTCTCCCTGATTATGTCATTGCATCTTTAGCGACTCTGCACTATCAGTAGCGGCGCTAACTGTAGATCCAGAATGTCCCCTCAAGCTTTCACAGTTAAGACGCTTATTGGACGTCTGATGCCTTCACTACAACAGACACCAAAAAAATTATTAGCAACTGGGCCAGCACTGACCCTCCCAGGGGAAGACGCATATGGCAAAATGCCTAGAAATTGACCTACTTCATTTATATTCTCTCTAAACATAATATCTTGGTAGATTAATCTGCATGGAAGATTAGGCGTGGACACCCTCTGTCCAGTACTACAGCTGGTAACCTCTCTTAAAGTTTTTAAACTAAACTCTAGAGTAATTTGTTTCATTCTGCATCACCACCTGGTCCTAGAGGCGACCCAGGTGGTACAGCTAGCTGGACTATGCTACTGCGCCCACATTCTGTACAACAACCTTACAAGGTGGGGTACACTAGAATATCATGGTTTTTTAGGATAACCTGTATACAATCTAACTTTCTGCTACAGTTCCTTTGTGCAGCACTGTCTTTTAGGGGC
Organism: Triturus cristatus; assembly: GCF_964204655.1. Lineage (NCBI taxonomy): Eukaryota > Metazoa > Chordata > Amphibia > Caudata > Salamandridae > Triturus > Triturus cristatus. Next base: position 825,827,774 of record NC_140586.1, on the reverse strand, counting down.
GGTATGTCTACTTTGTAGGCTTTACATTGGAAGTGTTTACATTACAGGCTATTTTTAACTAGTCTAAGTGACCTAAAATCAACACACACATATATATCAGATATATAGTGCTAAGTGCTAGTAAGGGGTTTTTATGGTTCAGACCCGGGTAATTTTGGGGTATAAGTATCAGACCAAAAACCCCAGACTTTTAGACTACGTCCGGAATCAGGAGGAACCTTTGCCAAGGAGAAGAGCTGGAGAAACTGAGAAGTACTGCCCTTGCTGTGTGTCTGTGGTTGGCCTGCAGTTGCTGTTTCTGCCAAGGAAATGAGAAGGACTTTGCTGTGTGCTGTGTCCCCTGCTTGAGGAAAGTCTCCAAGGGCTTGAGTAGAGCTTACCTCCTGTTTTGAAGTCTAAGGAACACAGACTTCACCCCCAGCTCCCCTGAACTTCCTTGCTGGGAGTTCTGACCTGCCAGGAGTGTCTGTGTGGGGCCTCTGGAGGTTGTTTCTGTTGCTGGGAGCTGGAAAGCAACGCAACAAACAAGGAAGTTGACACATCGCTCTTCTGGGGACAGTTTTCCGACACAATGAAGAATCTCCCCGCACCGCGTGCCGCTGCTGAATCCGACGCAGCGCCTGTCACCGCAGCAAGAATCTTCGCTTCGAGGGATCACGGCTGAAAAGGTCGACATGGCGCCGGTCGCCGCCGCTGCATCGTTCGCAGACGCATCTCGGATTTCCACGCATCGTCCCTGTGCCGCAAGTTTTCCCTAACGCCTCACCCACGGATCTGAGCCGGCAAACAACGTTTACCCCAAAACTTTTTCCCCGCTTGGAATCACAACGCGGTTGTTACAATGACCGCGTTGTGATTCCGCATACCATTACTCCGCAAGTCGGAAGAACGACTTGCGGAGGGGGGGGGGGAGGTGTTGGATTTAAAATCCATCACCTTCCCTAGTGTCCGCACAGACTGGAGTTGGAATAGTAAATTATACTATTCCAACATCCAGCGCCCCCCCTCCGCAAGTCGTTGTTCCGACTTGCGGAGTAATGGTATGCGGAATCACAATACGGTCGTTGTAACAACCGCGTTGTGATTCCAAGCGGGGAAAAAGGCGGCGGAATAATGTCGTAGATTCATCTGAGCCATCTCGGAACTGACGCATCGCTTCCCCCTCCAGACTAGACCCAGCGCATCGATCCCCTCTGTACAGCGGAACTGTCGCATCGCATCCATGAAGGTCTCAGACGCATCCCTGTTTTTCAACGCTTCTCATTGCTGCAGCTGTCTGGCTTGGTGAACTTTGTCGCAACAACAGGTACTTTGCAAGAAATCATGCATCCATAGTTTTCTATGAACTCAGTTGCTAAAACCTTTTGAAAGTCATTTTTCTTAATACTTGTATGTTGGATTTTTGTCGTTTTGATCTTGTTAAGTTTAGATAAAGAAACTTTCTTTTCTAAACCAGTGTGGTGTCCATTTGTGGTGTTAAACCTGTGTAACTGTGAGAGTTGGTACAAATACTTTACACATTGCCTTTGGGATAAGCCTGTCTGCTCGTGCCAAGCTACCAAGGGGGTGAGCAGGTGTTATCTAAAGTGTGTATCCTCCTTACCCTGACTAGAAGCAAGGGTCCCTATTTGTACAAAAGTAACTACCTCTGCCAACTAGAGAACCCCATTTCTAACAAGTGTTGAATGCCTCTACATGGGTAATATATAACAGCCATAGCTGCAATGCCCCTGCACCAAGGTAACAATATGAGCCATAAGTCTTCTCAACTCCACATGATTTATCACTCAAAATGTGCTTTACATATATTTTGGAAATGTAACCTTTTTTCCACAAATATCAGCTTATGATTTTGGAAAATGCACACGTTTTCATCTCAAATACACTTTTCAGTTTTGATATACATATATTAATTCAACCAAGCAGAAGCTAATTTAGAAGGCTGAGCTGCACAGAGTAGTTCTATTTACAGGTAGCTGAAGAGCTACCAGTAGCTCACAAGCTTTGTAGGTTAACCTGCATTAAAATCCAGTGTCTGTGAGTTGTAATGCACAATATTGGGGTACAAAATATTGACAACAGGACATAGACTACCATTACATCATCTAGGTACATGCAGATGTACTGTTCCTAACTCCTCATATATTAACTCTATACTTATCCTAGCGATGTACCTATAGTTGAAAATCTGGAGTATGTATTAAAGACTCAGTATTGTGGTAGAGCACCGTTCTCCAGTGTGGAAACCGCAGAGGGCTGGACGAGTTATTTACCTGTACCTCCGCAGAGGGCTGGACGAGTCATTTACCTGTACCTCCGCAGAGGGCTAGACGAGGTATTTACCTGTACCTCCGCAGAGGGCTGGACAAGTTATTTACCTGTACCCCCGCAGAGTGCTGGACAAGTTATTTACCTGTACCTCAGCAGAGGGCTGGACAATATATTTACCTGTACCTCAGCAGAGTGCTGGACAAGTTATTTACCTGTACCTCAGCAGAGGGCTGGACTAGTTATTTACCTGTACCTCTGCAGAGTGCTGGACAATATATTTACCTGTACCTCAGCAGAGTGCTGGACAAGTTATTTACCTGTACCTCCGCAGAGGGCTGGACGAGTCATTTACGTGTACCACCGCAGAGTGCTGGACAAGTTATTTACCTGTACCTTCGCAGACGGCCAGACAAGTTATTTACCTGTACCTCCGCAGAGGGCCAGACAAGTTATTTACCTGTACCTCAGCAGAGGGCTGGACGAGTCATTTACCTGTACCTCCGCAGAGGGCTGGACGAGTTATTTACCTGTACCTCAGCAGAGTGCTGGACAATATATTTACTTGTACCTCAGCAGAGTGCTGGACAAGTTATTTACCTGTACCTCAGCAGAGTGCTGGACGAGTTATTTACCTGTACCTCAGCAGAGGGCCGGACAAGTTATTTACCTATACCTCAGCAGAGGGCCGGACAAGTTATTTACCTGTACCTCAGCAGAGGGCTGGACGAGTTATTTACCTGTACCTCAGCAGAGGGCTGGACAAGTTATTTACCTGTACCTCAGCAGAGGGCCGGACGAGTTATTTACCTGTACCTCAGCAGAGGGCCGGACAAGTTATTTACCTGTACCTCAGCAGAGGGTCAGACAAGTTATTTACCTGTACCTCCGCAGAGGGCTGGACAAGTTATTTACCTGTATCTCAGCAGAGGGCTGGACGAGTTATTTACCTGTACCTCAGCAGAGGGCCGGACAAGTTATTTACCTGTACCTCCGCAGAGGGCTGGACGAGTTATTTACCTGTACCTCCGCATAGGGCTGGACGAGTTATTTACCTGTACCTCAGCAGAGGGCCGGACAAGTTATTTACCTGTACCTCCGCAGAGGGCTGGGTGAGTTATTTACCTGTACCTCAGCAGAGGGCCGGACGAGTTATTTACCTGTACCTCCGCAGAGGGCTGGACGAGTTATTTACCTGTACCTCCGCAGAGGGCTGGACAAGTTATTTACCTGTACCTCAGCAGAGGGCTAGACGAGTTATTTACCTGTACCTCCGCATAGGGCTGGACGAGTTATTTACCTGTACCTCAGCAGAGGGCCGGACAAGTTATTTACCTGTACCTCCGCAGAGGGCTGGATGAGTTATTTACCTGTACCTCAGCATAGGGCCGGAAAGTTATTTACCTGTACCTCCGCAGAGGGCCGGACGAGTTATTTACCTGTACCTCCGCAGAGGGCTGGACGAGTTATTTACCTGTACCTCCGCAGAGGGCTGGACAAGTTATTTACCTGTACCTCAGCAGAGGGCTGGACGAGTTATTTACCTGTACCTCCGCATAGGGCTGGACGAGTTATTTACCTGTACCTCAGCAGAGGGCCGGACAAGTTATTTACCTGTACCTCCGCAGAGGGCTGAATGAGTTATTTACCTGTACCTCAGCAGAGGGCTGGAAAGTTATTTACCTGTACCTCAGCAGAGGGCCGGACAAGTTATTTACCTGTACCTCCGTTAATGCAGCGCCACAGGCTGTCATCTGTGATCAGGGTCGGGCTGGGACCGCTTCATCTATAGATTATTAACTGGGTGAGGACTTTATTTCGAGGACCGTCGTGATTAAAAGGATAATCCAGGAATACATGGCAGTAAGGGTGACTGTACAAACTGGCGTTTGTTCACTGCTGTGTCAGAAGAGCAGTGCACTGTTTGCTTTTGTTTGCTGTGTTTCCAGTGCTAAAGAGGTGCTTGTTAAGCTTTCCATTGGAAGGAGTCGTGGAAAGCTGCCGTCTCCATAAAAGGAAAAGGTTCTTTACCGCCTCCTGCGCGCTCGCAGGTTGCAGGTTGAGATTCAGCTTTTGGTTTTAGGACCAGTCCAGACTATGGGCCTCAGACCAAGATCTCATCATTTCAAGGCTGCTGAGGGGCCTCTGCTTGCCACTTGTGTGCCTCGTGCCTTATGACCAGTGCAGAGAAAACCATGCCAAAGAAAACATAATTATATGCCCACATTGAATGGTAACCCATATTTCAAAAAGTATTTATTTCAGTTTTAGGTTTAAAAAAATGAACTCTTAGAGTTAAAAGCACTGCAAGGGGTAGGTGAAAGCTTAGTAAAAGGCAGGTCAGTTTAGAAGGGCAAGGTTAGGATTGGGTCAATGGTTAGATTTTGGGATCATTTTCAGGTTAGATGGGACTGAGGGTGTTGGAGCTCGGTCTATAGTTAGGCTGACATTCAGACATTGCATTGTAGTGGTTTCTCTGAGAAGGTGTTTTGTCTGTGCACAGCTGTCTTGTGGCCGGCGCTCTGCTGGCCAGTTCCATGCAGGGTGAATGGGTCTTCTTGCTCCGTTCTCCAAGGGGTGGCCAGTGCTGTGCAGGGTTGCTTGTGTTCGTAGTGCGCTCTTCCCTTAACTACTGTGAGTTCTTCAGCAGTGGGGCTCAGAGCTGTGTAAAATACTGATCACTTGCGTGCGTGCTCCTAGGCACGTTTCCCAGTGCTGTGTATGTCGTTTTACTTTGCTGGGGGGTGGGCGCTGTCCTGTTATAGCCGAGTGCGGGACTAGAGAGGACACAGGAGCAGCAGTGAGCCCTCGCGGTCAGTTGCATGCTTCTTAAGCAGGTGCAGCAGTGACCCCTAGCGGTGGTTGTGCTACTTCATGCACCGCCTCAGTCAGAAGCAACAGACAGTGAAGGAGGAGTAACCTCCTCTGCGGGCCCAGGGAGTAGTAGTTTCCTGTACAGCCACAAAGGAAGGAAACAGCCAGAAATGTAACAGAACTTACTCCTAGCTGCGAGGGTGATGCTTGCTGCCCAGCAGAGCAAGATGCAGCAGTGGCCTCTAAAAGAGTCTGCGCAGGAGGGCGGCAGCTGCCAGAGGAGCAGCAGTGATCTTTACAGGCTAGAGTGGAGCTAGCAGGCAGATATGCAGCAGGCTCTTGCCCCACAACACTTACCCTGTAGCTTCCCCAGCACTCCCCTAGAGAAAGAGAAAAGCGATGCAAAAGTGTGGGCCAGCCTGCAGCTCTCCATCTGCCCCTGAGAAAGAGATTGAAGTTCATCAGTGACCGCTAGCAGTTAGTTTGCAGCTCCCCATCTTGAAGTTCCCCTTCGTCCCTGTGTTTGAGACAGAGGTGCAGCAATGGCACTTGGTAGCAGGCCTGCAGTTTCCCTCAGTCCCTGAGACGCAGACAGAAGTGCAGCAGTGACCTTTAGTAGGAGGCCTGCAGTTTCCCTTAGTTCCTGGTGTAGAGACAGAAGTGCAGCTGTGACCCCTAGCAGCAGGCCTGCAGTTTGCTTTATTTCCTGAGATGCAGACAGAAGTGCAACAGTGACCCTTCCTAGTAGGCCTGCAGTTTCCCTTAGTCCCTAGGGTAATGACAGAAGTGGAGCAGTGACCCTTACTAGTAGGCCTGCAATTTCCCTTAGTCCCTAGGGTAGAGACAGAAATGCAGCAGTTACCCTTACTAGTAGGCCTGCAGTTTCCCTTAGTCCCTGAAATACAGACAGAAGTGCTGCAGTGACCCCTAGCAGCAGGCCTGCAGTTTCCATCAGTCCCTGAGACGTAGACAGAAGTGCAGCAGTGACCCTTAGTAGGAGGCCTGCAGTTTCCCTTAGTCGCTGGTGTAGAGACAGAAGTGCAGCAGTGACCCTTAGTAGCAGGCCTGCAGTTTCCTTTATTTCCTGAGATGCAGACAGAAGTGCAACAGTGACCCTTCCTAGGAGGCCTGCAGTTTCCCTTAGTCCCTAGGGTAATGACAGAAGTGGAGCAGTGACCCTTACTAGTAGGCCTCAAATTCCCTTAGTCCCTAGGGTAGAGACAGAAATGCAGCAGTTACCCTTACTAGTAGGCCTGCAGTTTCCCTTAGTCCCTGAAATACAGACAGAAGCGCTGCAGTGACCCCTAGCAGCAGGCCCGCAGTTTGCTTTATTTCCTGAGATGCAGACAGAAGTGCAACAGTGACCCTTCCTAGGAGGCCTGCAGTTTCCCTTAGTCCCTAGGGTAGAGACAGAAATGCAGCAGTGACCCTTCCTAGTAGGCCTGCTGTTTCCCTTAGTCCCTAGGGTAATGACAGAAGTGCAACAGTGACCCTTACTAGTAGGCCTGCAATTTCCCTTAGTCCCTAGGTTAGAGACAGAAATGCAGCAGTGACCCTTACTAGTAGGCCTGCAGTTCCCCTCAGTCCCTTAGATGCAGAGTGCAGCAGTGGTCCTTAGCAATAGGCCGCAGTTCCCCTTAGTCCATGAGATGCAGACAGAAGTGTCCCTTAATAGTAGGCCTGCAGTTTCCCTCAGTCCCTGAGATGCAGACAGAAGTGCAGCAGTGACCCTTATCAGTAGGCCTGCAGTTCCCCTCACTCCCTTAGATGCAGAGTGCAGCAGTGACCCTTAGTAGTAGGCCTACGGTTTCCCTTAGTCCCTGGGGAGAGAGAGAAGTGCAACAGTGACCCTTAGCAGTGCAGTTTCCATCAGTCCCTGAGATGCAGACAGAAGTGCAGCAGTGACCCTTACTAGTAGGCCTGCAGTTTCCTTTAGTTCCTGGGATGCAGACAGATGTGCAGCAGTGACCCTTAGCAGTAGGCCTGCGGTTTCCCTCAGTCCCTGAGGTAGAGAGAGAAGTACAGCAGTGGCCCTTAGCAGTAGGCCTGCAGTTCCCCTTAGTCCATGAGATGCAGACAGAAGTGTCCCTTAATAGTAGGCCTGCAGTTTCCCTCAGTCCCTGAGATGCAGACAGAAGTGTAGCAGTGACCCTTACTAGTAGGCCTGCAGTTTCCTTTAGTTCTTGGGATGCAGACATAAGTGCAGCAGTGACCCTTAGTAGCAGGCCTGCAATTTCCCTCAGTCCCTGAGATGCAGACATAAGTGCAGCAGTGACCCTTAGTAGCAGGCCTGCAATTTCCCTCAGTCCCTGAGATGCAGACAGGAGTGCAGCAGTGACCCTTAGTAGTAGGCCTGCAGTTTCCCTTAGTCCCTGGTGTAGAGACAGAAGTGCAGCAGTGACCCTTACTAGTAGGCCTGCAATTTCCCCTCAGTCTCTGAGATGCAGACAGAAGTGCAGCAGTGAGCCTTAGTAGTAGGCCTGCAGTTTCCTTTAGTTCTTGGGATGCAGACAGACGTGCAGCAGTGACCCTTAATAGTAGGCCTGCGTTTCCCTTTGTCCCTAGGGTAGAGACAGATGTGCAGCAGTAACCCTTAGTAGCAGGCCTGCAGTTTCCCTCAGTCCCTGAGACTCAGACAGACGTGCAGCAGTGATCCTTAATAGTAGGCCTGCGTTTCCCTTTGTCCCTAGGGTAGAGACGGATGTGCAGCAGTGACCCTTAGTAGCAGGCCTGCAGTTTCCCTTAGTCCCTAGGGTAGAGACAGAAATGCAGAAACGACCCTTACTAGTAGGCCGCAGTTTCCCTTAGTCCCTAGGGTAGAGACAGAAATGCAGCAGTGACCCTTACTAGTAGGCCTGCAGTTTCCCTTAGTCCCTAGGGTAGAGACAGAAATGCAGCAGTGATCCTTACTAGTAGGCCTGCAGTTTTCCTTAGTCCCTGGGGTAGAGACAGATGTGCAGCAGTGACCCTTAGTAGCAGGCCTGCAGTTTCCCTCAGTCCCTGAGACTCAGACAGAAGTGCAGCAGTGACCCTTACTAGTAGGCCTGCAGTTTCCCTTAGTCCCTAGGGTAGAGACAGAAATGCAGCAGTGACCCTTACTAGTAGGCCTGCAGTTTCCCTTAGTCCCTGGAGTAGAGACAGAAGTGCAGCAGTGACCCTTACTAGTAGGCCTGCAGTTTCCCTTAGTCCCTAGGGTAGAGACAGAAATGCAGCAGTGACCCTTACTAGTAGGCCTGCAGTTTCCCTTAGTCCCTGGAGTAGAGACAGACGTGCAGCAGTGATCCTTACTAGTAGGCCTGCAGTTTTCCTTAGTCCCTAGGGTAGAGACAGAAATGCAGCAGTGACCCTTACTAGTAGGCCTGCAGTTTTCCTTAGTCCCTAGGGTAGAGACAGACGTGCAGCAGTGACCCTTAGTAGCAGGCCTGCAGTTTCCCTCAGTCCCTGAGACTCAGACAGAAGTGCAGCAGTGACCCTTACTAGTAGGCCTGCAGTTTTCCTTAGTCCCTGGGGTAGAGACAGACGTGCAGCAGTGATCCTTACTAGTAGGCCTGCAGTTTTCCTTAGTCCCTAGGGTAGAGACAGAAATGCAGCAGTGACCCTTACTAGTAGGCCTGCAGTTTTCCTTAGTCCCTAGGGTAGAGACAGACGTGCAGCAGTGACCCTTAGTAGCAGGCCTGCAGTTTCCCTCAGTCCCTGAGACTCAGACAGAAGTGCAACAGTGACCCTTAGTAGCAGGCCTGCAGTTTCCCTCAGTCCCTGAGATGCAGAGTTCAGCAGTGACCCTTAGCAGCAGGCCTGCAGTTTCCCTTAATCCCTGAGATGCAGACAGAAGTGCAGCTGTGACCCTTAGCAGCAGGCCTGCAATTTCCCTCAGTCCCTGAGATGCAGACAGGAGTGCAGCAGTGACCCTTAGTAGCAGGCCTGCAGTTTCCCTCAGTCCCTGAGATGCAGAGTGCTGCAGTGACCCCTTAGCAGCAGGCCTTCAGTTTCCCTTAGTCCCTGAGATGCAGACAGAAGTGCAGCTGTGACCCTTAGCAGCAGGCCTGCAATTTCCCTCAGTCCCTGAGATGCAGAGAGAACTGCAGCTGTGACCCTTAGCAGCAGGCCTGCAATTTCCCTCAGTCCCTGAGATGCAGACAGGAGTGCAGCAGTGGCCCTTAGTAGCAGGCCTGCAGTTTCCCTCAGTCCCTGAGATGCAGAGTGCGGCAGTGACCCCTTAGCAGCAGGCCTGCAGTTTCCCTTAGTCCCTGAGATGCAGACAGAAGTGCAGCTGTGACCCTTAGCAGCAGGCCTGCAGTTTCCCTCAGTCCCTAGGATAGAGACATAAGTGCAGCAGTGACCCTTAGCAGCAGGCCTGCAGTTTCCCTCATTCCCTGAGATGCAGACATAAGTGCAGCAGTGACCCTTAGTAGCAGGCCTGCAGTTACCCTCATTCCCTGAGATGCAGACAGAAGTGCAGCAGTGACCCTTAGCAGCAGGCCTGCAGTTTCCCTCAGTCCCTGAGATGCAGACATAAGTGCAGCAGTGACCCTTAGTAGCAGGCCTGCAGTTTCCCTCAGTCCCTGAGATGCAGACATAAGTGCAGCAGTGACCCTTAGGAGCAGGCCTGCAGTTACCCTCAGTCCCTGAGATGCAGACAGAAGTGCAGCAGTGTTCCCTAGCAGCCTGTAGCTCCCCTCATCCAGTGAGATAGAGACCGGAGGCGGAAACGCAGCAGTGACTTCTAGTAGTCCGCAGCAGGCCCAGCTTTATGTACGACACTAAAGAGAGAAAGACAGGATAGTGGTGAAAAGAATCCTCCCCTTCCTAGCAGGTTAGATGCGTTGTGGCGAATCCCCCTCGCCCCCCAAAGCTGCCGGTGAGAGGCCTCGGCGCGGATTGTCTTTGGTTTGTAAAGTGCGGTCGATGAAGCAGTGACGGCAGCTGCCAGCGCCGCTAGTACTGATGCTGTGGCGAGGTGGCCAGAGCAGGATTGTGTGCTGGAGTAAAGTGTGTACCGCCCCTCAATGACCCATTCTCTCTCTCCTCTCTTGCAGGCTGCCCGGACAGTGCGAGTACTTAGGACTGCAGTTTGCTGATTACTTCAAGCAGTGGATTAACCTGAAAAAGGTACCGTCCCCCCGAGCACTCCGGCTCCCTGCTCGCCCACCCCACCCCCGCCCCGTCCCTCGAGTATAATATCCAGGCCCCTCATTTGCATGTAAATTAACAGGCCTTCCTCCCCCTGCCTCCTTCCCATTGTGTGCCCTCTAATAGCCTTCCTGTACCCGAGCTGTGTGCGCATCTCCTGTCTGAGCCCGGCAGGGGCGTGAGTGTGGAGCAGTGGCGTAACTCAAATTAACCCCCATCCTCCCCGCTGTAGAATGGGATGGCGGGGGCCCCGAGCCTCCTCACATAGCGACTGCACTAGCGATTCATTGACCTTGGACCCAAGGGGCTACCGCCCCCGGGCCCCGCCCAAAGTGCCTGCGTTAGGGATCTGGTCTGGAGAGGCCTGCTTGAGGCGCGCGCGCGTGCGCAGCAGCCAAGGAGAGGCCTGCCATAGAGCAGCCAAGCGGCGCTCGCCATGAGAGGCCTGCCATAGAGCAGCCAAGCGGCGCTCGCCATGAGAGGCCTGCCATAGAGCAGCCAAGCGGAGCTCGCCATGAGAGGCCTGCCATAGAGCAGCCAAGCGGCGCTCGCCATGAGAGGCCCGCCATAGAGCAGCCAAGCGGCGCTCGCCATGAGAGGCCCGCCATGGACCCGTTAGTTACAGTTTCAGCACATTGACTTCCTCAAAATTGTAGTGTTTTTCCAAGTTTGTTCTCTATCATGTGAGTAAAGATCTGGCTAGGCATCTGTACACTCACCTGTCTGAGTGGACTTTTTTTGGTGCCTTTCTAGCGTGTTTGTATGTAAAGATTTATACACGTATATTCATAAAGGCACTGCTGTACACATTACAAAGATCGTAATGTATATATCCAAGCACACAGATATATAGTTCCTAAATTGTAGTCCGACTGATATATGTACACGGCGAGTAGTCTCGATGTTTTTTTGCATTTCCAGGTGTTACGCCAGGTGAGGTTCACATGTGTTGTAAAGGGTGTTTTACGTATTTACTCATTTTACATACCCATTTTGTATATTTGTTTTTCTGTGGTAATTTTGTTTCAGAAATCTGATTGACTGCCTTTCGCAATCATGCAGACATTTGTGGGTGAGGCGCAGTGTTTCAATGGAAAGTTTGGCCATCCCAGAGAGCCAGGGAAAGTTGAAGCTTCTGCGGTGGAAAGGGACACAATGGCATCATTTCCAAGCTAGAGTGGAGATTACCAGCCATGTTCTTTACTTTTTGAAGTGTTTTTAGTGGTTCAGCTAAGGGGCCAGTGTAGAGAAACTACAATATTGAAGGCGCGTGTGGACAAGCATGCCTAGCACAGAGGGGTTATTGTCCGCATAGATTAACTCCATGGCTTGTTGAGGTGATTCAACTGGAAGAAAGCATTTTAATATGTGGCATATATGTCGAGTTCTGCTTCTCAAATGGGTCACAGGCTCTTTACTTTAAGTTTGAATCCTGATGGAGCAGCTTTGTTGAAGAAGGTTGGAGTACATTAGAAGTTTATCTCTTGTGCGGGTGTCATCATACCTGGCAACTCACACGGTGCCACAGTGTGACACACATCGGCTCCCATCACACAGTCACATGGTGGAGAGCCGATATCACAATGTGGCAGGGAAAACGAGCTGGAAACTACTGTAAATAGTGGTTTTCCAGCTAGTTTCGAGGGGCTCTGAACTGCTGACGTCCATTCAAGTGTGTGAAAACACACCAGGATATCGGCACCAGCAAGTTTTTTTTTTTTTTTTTGGGGGGGGGGAGGGCTTGAGCTCTGGGTGTGGTTCAAAAGTGCCTCCTAGGTACTTCTTGACACAAGGCCCCGCCCCTTCAAGGCTCCACCCCCTCCTCACACTGTGAGGTTGTTCTTCATGTTGGCAGGGTATGTATCATTGACAATGGGCTATTGTTTCCAGATTTAGAGCCATTTGCTTCCAGGACTCTTGCTGTTTGAGCAGAAATGGTAGTGGTGTAAATCCATCGATGTTTTCCGATGTTCTTTAAAGGGGTGGGAAAGAGTGGTCTAGGGTAGGAGAGTGCCATGAGAGACCTTGCAGGTGATGGGACTCGAGGACGAGGACAGGTCTGTGACTCTTATATTTTGGTCCCAGCCGGGCAGGAAGAATTTTAACCATTTGAGAGGTCGTTTTCATACCATGACAACAACTGGTGAAGGTGATGTCTGGCTGGTAACCATATCCTGAACTTGTAGGGACCTCTTAGCCGTATCAGAGGTAAAAAGAGTTCTCCTCTTATCTGTCAGTCAGAATGCTGGTTTCCTGGCTCTCTTGCTTCGCGCTCCCAAAATACCACTCCAACACGGTGGCTGAAACACGACGAAGCAAGAGACATATAACACAAAAACACCTAGTTTCACTTTACAAAATGAAACGCATCAAAAACCTTTTTTTTTTTTCTTAGAATAAGGCTTGGGGTTTTATTTATGCAATGCTCTCTAACAAAGGCTTTCCCAGATATCAAATGAACAACATTGTTAGATGGGAAATGTCAAGGTGCCTTGTTTATATATAAAGAATTCTTTGTAAAAATATTTAATAAGAGTATACATTTTAAAATGTAAATATAAAAAAATACATATACCATTTCGATATGAATATGTATTGAGACAGTTTGAGACAGCATGCATAATGAGGGGGACACGTTAGTAACGGATGTTGTTTCTTCTATGTGTCTATGCGCTGTACCTTTAATTTTGAAAAAATCGAACAAAAAAATGACTTTGAAAAAGGCTGGGACCAGCCGAAACTAGTCAGGACGGATATTGTGATGTGAGAAATTAATAAATAATTTTCTGCTTACCGAGAGTGCCCACTTCTGCTCTTTTTGTACGGGCTGTGAAGGAATAATCACACTTGGCAGATGCAACTGTTAGATGCATGAATAATAATATGAATAAACAAGCAGCAAATAATACTGGACGTCCTATAAGAAATCAGAAAGATATATACACTAAATACATCAAATGATTACTTTGGATGTGCACTCTGACTCACTCACACATCACAAAGAAAACACCTCAGATGATTGTTGCCACTAGCCACACATCACAATGGCAACAATCAAAAATCAAACACTACACCTGGTGCAATCTTCATCCTAACCCACTCCAGACTGGGGGATTTACAGCCGAAGCCAGGAGACTCAGCAACCAGATGCCTGCACTGAACATGCGCCCATCGTTCAGGCTCAAACAATCACGATTTCCAAGTCAACAACCTTCAGCTTTATAGTCTCAAAACACACTAGAAGGTTTGAGAGTCTTTCCTTCTGCACCAAGGAAACTTACTGGAATTGGCCACCTTCCATGCAAGCATTCCAGGGCAAAAGGAGTTCCCACGTTCCTTCTACATTCTAACATGTTCCAGCCTTTATCTTAACGAAGCTTACAAAAGCCTTCGAGGGTACATTCAACAATCTCCTCTCCAAAAAACAAAGCAACCTTGAACATGAGTAACCCAAACAACTTGAGCACTCTGTAGGCCTGCCTTTGCGCACAAAAAAGACCAGGCAAGACATAGTCAGAATTCAGGATAACATGAGACCTTGTCAAAGCCAATAGTAAGAACTTCACAATATTTCCCAATGTACAACACAATGCACATTTGTGCACCACTGCCTGTAGCATCACACACTTCATCTCTCAATGTACAACATAACGCACATTTAAGCACCACTTCTCATAACACTGCACTTCGAGACCAAAACGCGTACATTCTCTCTCTCTCTCTCTCTCTCTCTCTCTCTCTCTCTCTCTCTCTCTCTCTCCCTCTCTCCCTCTCATCCCCCGCGTGCTGTTCTACTCTGTGACAGCTCCCACTTCAAGACTGCAAGATTAAACCTTTAAGGGAAAAAAAGGCATATACGCTGGACGTACATTAAGGCTAGGGTAAAAAGACAATTAACATCATGGTAGTCAAAGGTCATCACGTGGTTTCAAACCAGAAGAGTGCCTCTAGCACCACACTGGCCTGATGTGGAAAGTTGGTCTTGATAATCACCTTGATTCAGACTGAATAGCTTGGCCGAGCATTAGGAGCATAGCTGATAGGAGATGGTGTGAAGGCTACGTCTCAAAGTATAACATAACAAGAGACAATAAATACAAATGTTCTGTCATGGTTATTATCTGAAAAGAAATAAAACTTTGATTCACACTGCAAAATTATACTAAAGTAGGCATTAGGAAGAAAGTTTCTGGTCTTGAGTCCTTAGCCAGAAGCTGTCAGGGTGGCTCTAAGTTAAATGTTTACTTTACTGATGAGATGGATATAAAGACAAGGTATTAAACATTGCAAAAGACTGTTGTATTATGTCCCTCTTTTGTTGCCTATTTGTGATTCCTTTTAATGGACTGCTTCTCACAGGAAATAACAGGCTATTGTTATCTTACGTGAATTTAACACCGTGAATAGGTCTAACACTGAAGTATACTGCAGTGCAAATTGAAAACATAGATGTTAACATTTAAAATATAACCATGGGAGATGCTCTGCTAGGCATCTTCCAAAAGTGTCTGCTCCTTTCTGTGCTATTTTTTTTAAAAGGTGATCCTAAATAAAGAACTTAACTAGTTTAAATGTCTGATTACAGCAGTTTCTGTTTGAAATCCTCGGCGCATAGATGGAAAGGCCTTATGTCCTGTTTTTTTCTTTTTTACACTTCTTATTTTGAAGTTTTCTGGTGTCCTGGCTGGGGGTATGCAGAGAACCACCAGTGATGGTGAGCTTGTCTCTTAGATACGCAGGGGTGCGGTTGGTGGTGACTTTGTAAATGATGTAGCTGGTTTGATGATGGTGCAAGCTGCAAACAGGAGACAACGGAGGTCAATCAGGAGGATGGTGATGGAATCATATTTGTTCAGGCTGTGGATGAGATGTAGTGCAACATGTAGGATGCCTAGAAGGGGTGCTAGTGTGGAGTAAGGAAGGCCACGGAGTAGGGCATTATTGCCCTCTAGATGTGAGGGTATGAGGGATTGAACAGTAGCTCTGCAGTTGCTTTCTAGAAGACTTTCTTTCCAAGAGAGAGCTGGTACAAGGCCATCTTTGTTTATAGGTCTCGCTAGCGTCGCAGCACATAGCGCATAGCTTGCGAGATCTATTGTCAGTTTTCTTTTGGAAGTGGGGTGGAAGCTCCACCTCTGCTTTTCATTCACGCACATCACACTTTATGGTAAATGCACGCTTTTCATTTGCAGTGAGGCTTTTTGGTCCCCTCCCTGTCTCCTTTCAGGCTCACCCACCCGGACTGTATATTTTACATGCGCACGGCGTCTTTTGCTTGCGCACAGCGTCTCTTCCTCTACCGCCTTGTTTTATTTTCGATCTGTTTTCCCCCCGAGTTGAATTACTAATCGTTTGAATTGCGCTTAGAGTGTTGAGATTATAAGCGATGCCCGCAGGTCTGTCTTGTGCACACTTCTCCCAATTCTGGTTTCTTAAGTGGGTGCTTCATTTGAAACCATTTAAAATTGCTGTTACAGTCTCTAAGGCAGATCTACATACAATGTAAAAAGCGCTGTTTCTCCTACGTCCCGGATGATAGTCTTGTGACAAGCGCCGAAGGGGTGCTGGTCCCAGCACAGAATATGGAGACTCCCGAACCTTATAGAAAGAAGTAATCCCCGCTGTACCGCCAGGCACTTTCTATTACTACTTTCTCTGGAATTGCGGTAGTTTTGCCACATGACCTTGGGACAGCCATATGCAGGACCATGAAAGCACAAAATGGCATATTTTGCAACCTGACCTTCACGCAGATGCCACCTGTCCGGAGTACATCTGCTGGCATGTATTCCTCCTCTCCCCTGTACAAAGACAACATCGTGAAACCAGCAGACATGCAGATTTTTTTTAATACCCGGACTCAAATTTGAGCCACCTTGGCCCCAAAACACCGTCTGTCATGTGTTCCACCCCGCCCCTTAAACATTGGTTTGTGTTGTGTGACACTTTCTCTTAACGCACATTGAACAGGAAGCGCGTTAAGTCTACTCGGGCGTGCGTGGCATATGTCCTCAATGCAACGACTGCGTGTCAAACTTTTCTTTATAATTACTCCTTCTAAAGAAACTGACGTGTGCCATCCCTCTGGAATGCCGATTTAGCTTACATGATATCTGTCTGTAATTCACCATATGCAATTGAAAAGACCCGCATGTGTTCTATTTGTGCTTTATTCACCAGTTGGCATGTGCTCCACTTATTGTTAATTCAGATGTTGGTGCGTTTGTAGGAGGTGTTTTTTTGATTGGGTGTGAGATTTCTAGTGCAGTAGAGTTTGGTTTCTGATGCGCAGTTTTATGATCGTAACAAAATATTGTGCCTCTATTAAACCCACAATGTGGTGGAGCACTGGAAGGAGGGCACATACGATGGCTGCAAAGGCTTAATCATTTTTTTTTTCAAAATTATGTTTCTAACATTTTTACAGCTTACAATCTGAAATAGCACCATCACATGTTCCCGCGCAGGGGATCAAAAAGTCTCAGCAAGACCATAACAGTTGAACAAAATGCATTGATCAAATAAACCAGCTCCGCTCCCCATTAAGTAGGCCGAATGGTGGATACAGTCTATAAAAGTACTGAAGCTTAAGAGTCTTTGCAGAAGTACGATGCAGGCAGGCAATTCTATAGAGAGCTCAACTTCCTCCTGCGACGGTAGTTTCCCCAAGGTGCTCAATTGAAGTGCTCTACATTAAATGCCAAAAACATGTACAAACGGATCCCAACGTGGGATAATGTAAGTAAGAGGCAAAAAAGAGACAAAAAAGGAAGTAAAAAAAACACCCACCCCCCAACCTACCCGTGGTGGTGGCGGAACTTATACAACCAAGAAAGTGTTCGACACTGGGACCCTAATCAACATTGAAAGAGATGGAGGGCTCTTATGGAGGAGGGACACACAGCCGATGGGAGGCCTCTGGAGAGGAAGGAGACAAGGGGTCCCTATTTAAATTCTTATAGTTATCCCTGAAAATGTCAGCCATACGCTCTAAGCTAAGCAGTCTCCATAGACGGGAATGCCAGAGGGAGATAGCTGGGGCCTCCCTCCTCTTCCAAGCGGCTGCCAGAGTAACCAATGCAAAGCCACATAATCATTTTATCAGCTCGAGTCTGGTGTTCTAAGGAGGAGTAACGAAGCCCCAAAAGGATTCCCCCCAACCCCCCTCCCCCCTCCCCCCCATGATAGTGGGGATGGGATAACCCAACATATCTTCTATATGAGCCATGATTTCTTCCCAGAAGGGGCGGATAACCGGGCAGTCCCACCATATGTGCTGGAAATCCCCAAGGAGTCCACAACACCTTCAACATCTATCCGATGTGGTGGGAAAGATCTGCCGAAGCTTGGATGGATGCAGATACCAATCCATCATGGTCTTCAAGTGTGCTTCCCTGAGTTCAGTGGAATGATTGAAGCGTACCATGTCGGACCATAGGTGCGTCCATTCCTCATCGGAAATAGGACGGTGAATCAGATCTTCCCACATGGACATATATCTGAGGCGTGGGGATAGTGCCGTTTTAAGTAGGAAGCTATATATAAACGAGATCACCCTTTTCATATTAGTAGTCTTGGTGAGGAAGGCCTCAAATTTAGTGAGAGGCCGAGTTGCAGCGTCCCGCACCTGAGGGGTAAGGGCCCAATGCATCAATTGCGCATAATGGTAGCTTTCTGTGTTCTCTAGGTCATAGTCCTGCTTACAGTGATCGAAAGTGAGAGGGTCAAAATTATGGAACAAATGTGTTAGAGCTAAGCAGCCACCCTTTCTCCAAGCATCAAAAGGTCTCTCATGCTGGGCCGGGGGGAATGCTGGATTAAAGTGGAGCGGGGTAAAGGGGAACGGGAATGAGGTCCACCTATCGTCACCTGAGATCGAATCCCAGACCTTAAGAGTGGTGCGTGTGGGGGTGCTAATGTATGCCTTCTGGGGCCTGTCCCTTCGTGAGCGCCACACTAGATCCCATATGGTCCGCCCCGTCACGCTACGATCCACGTGTAACCAATGTTTTTCGGACTCCCGTTGGGACCATTCAACCAGGACCTGCAGCTGCGCCGCTTTGTAATATAGGAGTATATCTGGGAGGCCTACTCCCCCATCAGTACGGGGGCGGTGCAGCAGAGAGTAAGAGAAGCGTGCTCGTCCTCCCTGCCATATACAGCGCAGGATCATGGCCTTCACTTTCCGAAAGAAATCCTTCTCTAGTTCAATGGGTAAGGCCTGAAATAGGTAGAGAAGCTTGAGCAAGAGGGTCATTTTCACGGCGTGTATGTGGCCCAACCATGACAGGAAAAGAGGGTTCCATTTCGTTAGGTCCGTCTGGATGCGCGCAAGTATGGGGGGAAAGTTAGCAGCATAGAGACCTTCGATTCTCGCCGTCATCTGAACCCCCAGATACTGGATGGATGAGGTAGCCCAAGACAGCAGGGTAAGAGGCTGGAGCCTGAGGACCTCCGAAGGTGAGAGAGTACGATTAAGTATGTACGATTTGCCCAGATTTACTTTAAACCCCGACACTAGTTCGGAACGCTCGAGTTCCGACTGCAGGTACGAGAGAGACGACGCGTGCTCAGACAGAGACAAAAGAACATCGTCTGCGAACAAAGATATTTTATGGGATTCTCCTGTAAATGGTATTCCCTGGATGCCAGGGTTATTCCTGATCGCTAATGTTAAAGGTTCAATGCTGAGTGTAAAAAGTAGAGGTGAAAGGGGACACCCCTGACGCGTGCCTCGTGAGTGGGGAGAGTATTGTATCCCGTTAATCACCACTCTAGAGCGAGCGAGGGAGACAGTAATTAGCTCTTATCATATTGAAAAATTTGGGCGCAAAGCCGAATGCCGTAAGTGTGTGAAAGAGGAAAATCCAATCCACGATCGAAGGCCTTCTCGGCGTCCAAGCCCACTAAGACCGCAGGGATTTGGCGTCTATTGGCCTTTTCTATTAGGTGTATGATCCTACGGATATTATTGTGCGTTTGACGGCCTTTGATGAACCCCGATCCGGGTGAATGAGGATAGGCATGAGGTCATTTAGGCGTTTGGCAATAATAGAAGAATACAGTTTAGCATCCAGATTCATAGGGCGATCGGTCTATAGGAGGCGCCACGCTGGGGGTCTTTCCCCGATTTGAGAATCCCTGAAATCACCGCCGCAGACATGGAGCCTGAAGTTGTACGGTCTTCTGCCATTTTGTTAAAGAGACGTACAAGATAGGGGTGAATATCGGGGACAAATGTTTTATAAAAAAGAGCCGTATAGCCGTCCGGCCCGAGCGCTTTGTGAGGTTTCAGGTTTGTAATGGCCATGGTGACTTCATCTATGGTTATAGGAGCGGTGAGCAGATCATTCCATGCATCAGACACCTGGGGCAGAGGCAATGACTGGAGGTATTCCTGTTGAGCGTCCGAATCTAAAGTATCCCCAGCATATAGGTTCCCATAGAAATTCCCAAAGATCTCAGCTTTGTCCTTGTCCCTATGTGTAATTTCCCCCGCAGGGCCCAAAATGGCGCCTATGTATTTTTTCTCCCGCTTATCTTTCAATTGTCTAGCAAGATGTTTACCAATTTTATTGCCCTGGGTGTATACGTGTCGCAGCTTGAGAAGTGTGAATTCTGCCCTGTTGTTATAAATGGCCCTGAGTTTTCCTCGGAGGGCCGTGAGACTGCGTAACGTTTGTCGCGTGGGATTAGTTTTATGGGTACGTTCAAGAGCCATCAGTTCAGTCTCCAAAAGCTCTCTCTCGCAAGCGCGTTGTTTATTTAGTGCCGCGTTGAGGGCGATACACTCCCCTCGATTAACCGCCTTCAAGGTATCCCAGGTGACAAACTCCGAGGTATCTTCTGGCTTGTTAGTATTAAAAAATTCAGTAATGGCGTTGCTTAGCTTGGAGCAGGATTACTTGTCTCGTGTAAGCGACGGCGGGAAGTACCATCTGGGAGTGGTCGGGGCGCTCCCCAGCCAGTTAACGCACACAGAGAACAGGCTATGATCGGATACTGAGAGGGGGAAGATCTTGGCGTCCTGTAAAGCACCCTGCAAAGACTGACTGATAAAGATGTAATCCAACCGGGAATAAATACGATGGACATGTGAGTAGAACGTGTAGTCTCGTGTGTGTGGAAAAAGAGTGCGCCATGTGTCTAAGAGGCCCATATCGCGTATGCGTTGTCTCCTCCCCGGAAAAAAAGCCCATGTCTGACCGCTGAGAGGATGTACTGTCCAAGTCTTTTTGCCATATCAAATTAAAATCACCCATGAGAACCAGCGGCCCTTTTGCAAAATCTGTCAATTTCCCCAAGAAAGCGTGCAGGAAAGTCATCTGACCAGAGTTGGGGGAATATATTGTCTCAAAAGTGCAAACTTTCCCTCTCAGGCGACCTTTGATCATGACCCAGCGCCCATCCCTATCACTCTGAACTCCCATAGGTTGGAATTGTGTAGAAGAGCGAAACATAATAGCCACCCCCGATGTTTCGTGTGGGGCGAGGACCGATAAATTAGTGGAAAGTGTTTGTGTTTGAGACGAGAGTCTTCGGCTCTAGCTAAGTGCGTCTCTTGAAGGGCCACAATGTCAAGGTGGTAATCCGTAATATATTTCCATACTTTGTGGCGTTTTTGGGGAGAGTTGAGACCCTTAACATTCCAGGTTCCAATAAGGATCGGCATCACCTCACATGGAAAAAACTACCACGCTCCCCTGGCCCAGAGGGTCCCATAGCGCCTCCGCACCACATCGGCCCTCCTGCGGTAAGATCCAAGCCCGCCGGTTAAGCCTGCCCAAAATTACAAAGGTCCCGCTGAAGCAGTGTTAAAAAGCCACCACCACTACCCACCCCAACCCCCCCCCCCCCCCAGTCCCCCTAGAAAAATAGAAACATGTAAAAACAAATAAACAATTCGCACATGACTTGAGGTCCCTCTATGGGATCGGGATGACCCCTTTGAGACCATGGGGGACAACAGGTCCGAGGACCCCGTCCACGCCCGTCCCGACGGGAAGTTGGACCAGAAGCATAAATGTGCGGCTCTTCGAGAAGAAACAGATATAGAAAAACCAAATTGAATGTTAGCCCATGCCCAGAGGAACACATGGAGAAAGCATTCACATTGATAAACTATTACCACCATTGCGGATCACAGATAATGTTTGAGAGCTAGAGAGACCTTGACGGATAAGCCCGCTGTGCTATAATCAAAAGGAAACAACATCAGTCTTACTTGAAAGGTCCACAACGTCCAGGAATCCTACTTTCTGAGAGCGAGTCTCCGCAGCCTCAGAGATAGGGGCTGCAGCGGGGCCCAAGGAGGAGACCTTCCCGACTCTCCCGGCAGGAGCTGCCCCCTGTAGTGTATCAGCGGAGGCTTCTGGGGACTTCAGCCCTCACTGCTGGTAGGCCGAAGTCCGCGATGCGCAGACCCGGAGTTTCCAGCAGACGTTCAGCGCCTCTCCCTGCGCGAGCAGGCTGAAGATGATGACGCTCCTCGGGATGATTTTCCAGCTTTGCCGTGGGCGGTAGCATCTTCTCCAGAGGCCATGCCTAGCAGATTCAAGCCTTCCTGGAGGTCGGTGATATGGCGTTGTTTATTCTGGAATTCGAAACTGAGCCCAAAAGGATAGGTCCATCTGTACCTGATCTTGTCGTCTCGAAGCTTAGTGGTAATGGGTCTGAGCAATTGTCTCCGAGCTAAAGTCAATGGCGCGACATCCTGGTAGATGGAGCAGGAGTGGTCTTGGAATGAGATGGACTCCTTAGTCCTGGCCGCCTGCAGAACCACCTCTTTGACCCTGTAGGAGTGGAACTTTGCCAGGACATCGCGCGGCCATTTCTTCTCTCCCTGTTGCAGAGACCCCACTCGGTGGACTCTGTCCAGTTTTATTTTGAGAGACTGTGGAAACAAAATCTCCGAGAAGAGACCCACCACAAAGGCCTCCAGATCTGGCCCTTCAGCTCCCTCCTCTAGGTCTCTGATACGTATATTTTCCCGCCGAGCCCTATTCTCGAGATCCTCCGCCTTTAGTTGGAACTGGAGTAATTGTTCCTTAAGTGAACGCACATCATCCCGGAGTTCGGTAGAGATTTGTTCTTGCTCCTGATGGTGGGCTTCGAGATCAAGAACCCTTGTGCCGACGGAATTCACGTCCTGCTGCAAGGAAGACAGACTATCTGACAGGTCGGAGCGCAACTGGTCAATGGAGGATTTGATGTCTTGGCCAATGTCCTTGCATAATTCAGATTTGAAGTCTTGAAACATGGACACAAGGTCCGCTTTTGTAAGAGCCATAGTGGCAGCGTTTGCTTCTCCCCGTACCGTTGATCATGATTCAGTGGTCGAGAAAAATTCTGAGACCCTATTGGGAGTCTTGGCCGATGGCTTCTTGGGCGGCATAGAGCGTCTCCCTCAAAGTTGCTGTAGCGTAGTGGAACTCTGGGTACCAGCCTCTGACTGGGAAACGACCTCCGGTAACCTCTAGTGGGTCATCCTCCTCGTCACTCCGACCCGCGCCGTGCAGCCTGTGGATGGGCCCTCTCTGTAGTTCAGCCAGGTAGTCCCCGAGGACACGGAGGCGTCACCGCCGCGGCGTGCACGTGGGAGGATCAAGTTTGCATCCGAACCCTTTGTGTACCCTCGAGGGTCGGCTCCTGTGGACCAGCGCCGCCGCGGAAGTATGAGTGCGACAGCTAGACCGGTCAGTAGTGATTGCTGGTGGTCCCACAGATTGGGGAAGGCACAAGAGTCCAGTGATGTCGAGCGAGGGTGTGCAGCAAGCCCAACTCCCCAGGTCAGAGCTAAAGCACTCCCACAGGGCCCAGTGAGGAGGAGCCACTGGTTGCAGCGTTCAGAGGGGCCCTCGTGTCAAAAGCCAGCAGGCAGTGGGCGCGAATAGCAGCCGCCATTAACTACAGCACGGCCACCATCTTAAAGTCAGGCACTCGGGAGAGAGGCGAGGCGCAGCAGCTTTAGCCAGTGGCAAGAGCTATTGGTAGTGCCCCCAGGACGTCCAACACTTGCCTTTCATGCCGCTATCCAGGTGGGGGGGTCCGAGGTCTTCACCGGAGACACGCGATCGGGAGCCGCCGTACAGGTCTTGCCACCATTTTAAGCCGGCGCGTCTTCCACCGATCAGGCAGCAGAGAAAAATCCCGCTATTCCCGGGGCGATCCGCGCCCGCCACCACTCTCCGCTGATGCCTCACATGTTCACCCGTTAGCGGCCTCCGTTGACGGTGAGTGAAAGTCGCCGCAACCGCTACAATCCACACCGAGACAGCGCGTGGACTGGGAGCCGAGACGGGTTATGTCCATTCGGCCATCTTGCCCGGCCACGCCCCCAAAGGCTTAATTTTGAGTTATTAAACTTAAAGAAAAAAACATAACGGGGGAAAAATAAAATGCCTGCATGATTGTGGTGTTTTGTATTATCTTATACTCCACATTAACAGCCCACTAAGACCCAGGGCACAAGTCCTAAAAAAAAAAAAGCACTCGGCATGCATAAGGCTAAACTTAGTTCATTCATGGATCAGGATTTCCGGAGCAACTCCATTGTCTTCACTGGACCTCTCAACATTACAGTGTTCTAATTTGGGTGTAGAGCTTTGTAGATAACACATTGGGTTCAAATTTGGCACAGTATGAGCATCATTAGCAAACTGGGTGATGTGTTATAGGTGCCATTGTTCAGCTAAAGTGACCTCAAACACACATCTGCTTGGAAGACTTCATGTTATCTAGCCTTTAAAACAAGCATTTGCAATGCAATAGGTCTCGCATTTACGCAATTTGAGCTATTGGCATTGTAACTAACAATGCCTTTTATTTATGTTTTGGTTCTTAACCTCTTCAGTGCCCCGCCCTTTCCCCGCCCTGTGCCGGGCGTTGCATTAGCGGGCGGGGTTCATGACGAGATAGTCTCGTCATGGGCACAGCGCAACCGCGCTCCATGACGAGACTATCTCGTCATGGGCACTGAAGGGGTTAAAACATAAATAAAACATAAATAAAAGGCATTGTCATTTACAATGCCACTAGCTTAAACTCGCGTACATGCGAGACCTATTGCATTGCAAATGCTTGTTTGGCAGTGTATTAGGTTGGTGTCCAGGGTGACTCCAAGTGACTTGGCATTCAGTGAAAGTTGGGGTTTGAAGCCTTCAAGGCCCATGCCATTGAGCCACGTTTGTACGGTATCTTTATTGTTGGTGGCCAAATAACAGGAATTAAGACTGTGCTGGGTTAAGCTTCAGGAAGATTCTGGGATAACGGGTCTGGATGAAGTGCACCCTGTGCTTGAGGTGTCGAATGTTTGAAGTAAAGGTTCTACATAATAAAAATTGTCGACAGCTACACTCGGTGCCCTAGACAACCCAAACATTTAAATCAGCTGCTACCAGCGGAAGCTTTAGCACAATAGGCTCATTGGGAGATACCCCCTTAGGGCTACTGGGTGGGCAGACCAATGGAGTGTCTCCTCGTTCACCTAAACAGAAATGACCCTGAGGTGCACCAGTCTGCAGTTTAGAGGGTCACTGGGAATTAGGGAATCCCTAAAAGTGTTGGAAAAAGAAAAAAAAACAAGGAGGAAATTCAGAGATAACGTAAACAAGGGTGGGGATGGCACTGCACCACAGTGCGTTATCTTCTTTCGTCCGTAGAAGTTCTTTGATGCAAGAAGTGCAGACTGTCTCCCGGCTACAGTTAAAGACACTTTGGAGTTTGAGTATATATTTTTTTAGTTCTATGCATGGCTACCACTTGGAGTCAATGGTTGTGAACTCAATTGAGACCTTTTTGAAGATGCCAAGATTAATATTAGATTTAACTCGAAACAATAAATTGTAATGCATGCCCTAGACGACCAAAGTTCACTCGGTGGCACAAGGGAGCCAGTCCCTAGCTGAAGCTTTTCAAGAGTACAGTCATGGCCCCAAAATAGCGAGGGTACAATCTTCTATCGCCAGGGCCTAAGGACAACATGTGGCACATGGTGAGATCCAGGCAGAATCCCCTTTTACCATCCTTCGTGTGTACCCCAGGCTTCACTCTGTGTCTCATCATACAGGCTGCTGGTGCTGCAAGAGAGCATGCTGGCCAAGCACAGTTACAACTCCTGGGGATCAGCATACCTGCACTTTGCCCTCGCGTGTAGGGTCCATCTGCAGAGTCTGCAGAGTCTCTGGGATAGTTGTTCTTGATGACCTCTGAGCACTCTGAATCTCGTCTGACTGGATGGTAGCTCAGTGCGTTCAGCACTCCAGGTAAGTGGGTGGACCGACGCGGAGTTGTCACATCAGGGTTGCTCCAGGCGAGTGGGAGACATGCAGCTTATGTGCGGAGAGTCCAGTTTAGGGTAACTCTGGCTTTCAATGACTTTTGTGCCAGTTTGGCCAATCAAGCCTTTTGTAGTTTTCAAAGGTGTGACAAAGCCGATCAGTGTGGTTGCATCTTTGCAGGCTCCTCCTGCTGTTGGAGTGAGATGTGGATTGCTAAGCAAACGCCAGAATTTTAAATTGAGGGCAACTGCTGCTGGCCAGAAGAGGGCTTCTTCTGCTCTTGTTGTTTCAAAGGTGCTGAGTAGATTGCTATTCCGTGCAGATGATTGGCGCTCCTTTTTGAACGCGTTTTCAAGGTGGGAACGTTCGAGTGCTCCTAAAGAGTGAAACCGAGGAAAGGGGAACGATTGGGGGATGGCCATGTACTACCGAGTTAGTCACTTGCACATCATTTCATGTCTCACACATTCATTGCAGCAGGGGCTAAAAGCCACACCTGGGTTGAGGGTGAAAAGGGTCCCTCTTACAAGGAGTCACTGGGCTATATATGCGGATAAGTAAGCATTACACTTGTACACCTAAACACAATAAATGTACTCCTACCAGCTTGTAGCCCCATAAAGGGGTGTGTGGTGGGGTGTTGGGCATTGTTTCCGTCTCAACAACCCCTCTTTGAAGACTTACCTGGAGGCAGATGTTTTGGGAGTTACTTTCTTTTCCAAAAGAGGCAATAGTTCTGCTGGTGAGTGCTGTGTCTGGGTGAGTCCTTGGTTATGGGCCACCTGTTTCTGCAAACCTCTAAAAATAGAAACTCGAGATAGTACACCTGGTACAAACAGTTTTCAGCTCATCCCTACAGTTCTGAATACTGCTGTGATATAGTATTGAAGGCAGCAGAGGGCTTTAATGGCCTGACCATGATGAGAACTCCAGTACGTTGATTCTAGCAGACCAACCCATAGATCACTAGGGATGTTTTGGTTCCGTACCTGGAATGGTGTTTGGACACTGTTGGTAGAGACCAGCAGACTAGTAAGACCTCACGTCAGGAGGTTTGGGTTCTTGCAGTGATGAGTCTGGCAGTTTAGCATCTGGATAGCACTGTACCTTGTACCTTCTGATCTGTGGTGGCCATTGGTGTAGCGCCTGCTGCCTGGCTTGGTGTAGAAGTAGAGTTTTAAGACCGCTTCTACCTTTGTACCTGGAAGCGGGTGTTTGTTGTTTTGTGGTCCTGTGCACTTCCTGTGTGTGGTAGGTGTTAGAGCAGTGGCAGATCAAGTTGAAATTAAACTGTATTGTGAGGCACCTTGTGACAGGTTAGTGCTGCTCAGCACTGTGCATATAGGTAACTTCATTATATTGATAATCACATGATATTGATCAGTAGCCAGTGGTCCAACGCGCAGATTATATTGAATCCTTTATTTTTTCATTCTTCATATAACATCGATTTGATTGTGGCCAAAGATCACATCTATCCTGAAAGCCAGCAGGTTTTGTTCTCTTGGAACATTTTCAGGGCTTATAAATCCATGTTTGATAGTCTCACTGAAGTATTTATCATCCTGCATGCATGTCCAAATCAAAAGCATTTTAGAAATTCGATGCCTCGGGGGTTTGTGCTGTGAAGGCGCCCCGGGAGCGCGTTTGAGGCACCTCCTTCCCATTTCCCTGGGACACAGGGCAGCAGAGTAGTGGGTCTGGCTAAGAAGCAATATTGTAAGTGGTCTTGTTCTTCTTCTAGGTGTGATGCTTAAGAAGCATTATTGTAGGTGGTTGGGTTCCACCTGCCCCGGGCACTCTTAGTGCAGGCCTAGGTATGGTTGAGAAGCAGTACTGTAGGGCACCTTGTCCCTCCTGCCCTGCCCTGCCTTTTAGTGCATTGTCCGGTCTAGAGGATTGGAACCTGAACTGGAAGATGTGTTATCTTTGACCCGAGTTGGGTCTTAGTGCAGGGCTTGGCCCGTTTAGTTAGAAGCAGTATTGTAGGGCACCTTGAACCTCTTGCCCCGGGGAGCCGGTTGGTGGAGATTTAGGTCTCGTTAAGAAGCTGTGTTGTATAGGACGTTGTCTCTCTTGCCATTCTGCCCTGGTGTGGTTTTAGTGCAGCACTAGGTGACGGTTTAGAAAAAGAAGGGTTTTGAGTCACCCTGTTTATCCTGCTTTGATGTGTTTGTAGTGCAGCAGTAGGCCTGGTTAAGTTGCCAGATTGTAAGGCACCGTGTCCTTCCTACACCAGAGCGCCTGTCAGTGTAGCACCTGTTAATGTAGCACCAGGTCTGGTCATGAAGCAATGTTATAAGGCACATTATGCCTCCTGCCCTACGGCGCCTATTAGTGCAGCACAAGGTCTGTTGAACATGCACTATTGTAAAGCACCCGGGAGCCTGTTGGCAGAGTGTTGGCTCTGGTTGTCAAGCAGTATTGTATGTCATCAGGTCCCTCTTGCCATGGAGTGCCTGTTAGCGCAGCACTAGATCTGGTTTAGAAGAAGCAGTGTTGTAAAGCACCTTGTCCCTTCTCACACACTGCCCTTGCATGTGATTTTAGTTTAGCGCTAGGTGTGGTTAAGAAGCAGCAGAATTGCAGGGCACCTCGTTCCTCCTGCCCAGACATGCGTGTTAGTGCAGCGGTAGAACTTTTTAAGTTGAAGTATTGCAGGGCACTTTGTGCCTCTTGCTCCGGGGCACCTGTTACTGCAGCGCAGTGCTTTAAATGGACAAAAATAAGTGCAGGTACTCATCAAAAGGAGGGATAGACTGGGGGTGGAGCTTGGGGCGGGCTTAAGGGCGGTGCTAAAGGCGGAACAAGGGGCAGGGCTAAGTTTTTGACCTTTCCAAGGTTTTTATGAAAGAAACCTGCATGCTTTGTTAGAATATAGGATGTATCTGTCCATCAGCTTTTTACACTAATAACCATTTATATAGCACTTACTAATAAGTGTGTATTACTACCCAAAGTAACCCTTTTTTAGCAACCTTAAAAATGAAAAGATTGAGAAAAAAACAGCAAGTATGTGTGTGTGTGTGTGTGTATATATATATATATATATATATATATCTCCTTGCTGCGGGGGCATAATTCACTACGATATATGCTAAGGAGGTTAACTTGTGACCTACAGGGAAGACTAGGATCTATGCAACAAAAACCGTATCCAACTGAGCTATCTACATAAAAATCGCAAATCTCTGATCTACATGTTGCGTGTTATGCTTTCCAGCAGACACAATGACCCTCTATGCAATTTTATAGTGAGTTGAACGTTAGATTAGAATGCATACAGATCTTTCTAGCAAACGCATTAACCACCAAGGTTATCCACTTTATTACTACTTATGGTGCCCCAATCTTACTTAAGAGAAAGGCACTGGCTTCCTGTTTCATACTTAGTAAATGCTTAGCTGCAAAAAAGCGAGCAATTCATCAGACACTCTTTTCATTCTCGGCACTAGTGGGTGTTTCTGTCTAAAATGGAAACCAGAGTTGCTTTCCAAGGGTCATACTTTGTGTAACTTCAGTAAGCAGCACATTCTCTCTCTCACGCTGCCACTGGATAAGAAATGTTGACACAGACACACTGGTGAAGTTGCTGCTGGTGGCTCAACCTTTCAACATTCCATTTTATGTGATTGAAAAGGAGTGTTGGACAGAATAAACAGATTGCACATGTGATTTTAGATGAATAAAGGTATTTAACTGGGTTCCCTGAATACTCTGTCAAAATATCCACCCATATATGTAAAACAGCACACATGTTGAAAAAACGTCTGTTGGATAGTTTGAATTGCTTTAAAATCTTTTGTTGACATTAGTTTGCAGTATTTATTGCAATCTCACGTATACTAATTTAGATAACATATTATATGCCTCATATACTTAATATAGTAAATGTCAAATGTATTCTTGCATTTTTAACTGTCGATGAAATAAATGTTTAAAAAAGCAACAGACATTCACATCACGTTACAAATGGCAAAAGGGTCTGTCCGAATCGAAATATGGCCACTGCCATGAAGTCCCAGTCAGGAGATGAGACTTATTACAAATAAAATGTTTCCTGTGCTTGTACTCAAATAACTTGTACCAATGACCACCTGGGGGTGCAAAATAGATGAAGCGTTTCAGTTTTCCTGCTTTTGCCGTCCGATCACAGTGTGCAATAAATTGCAACCATGAGTGTGAGTTAGATGCACGTACCTAGTCATGCATTACATATAGTGGTTTTGATTCAAATACAGCCGTATACTTCCTTGTGGTATGTAAGCCCAGATGGTTTAGAGCATATCGCATTTTTCACAGGGATCAGTGAGTTTGGTACCAAGATCCCATTATATTTACTCATGCAAATAGGCAATTTAGTTGTGAAACGATGGTTAAAGATTGTGTAAGTAAGCACAAACCTTTTGCTCTGTCCAGGCCCATTGAAAATACCCACCACAGTCAACAGTAACTGGGAAAAAGGCTTGTATGTGTTTTATAGATGCACAATATCAAGTATTTGACTTTTACCTAGTACTCAACATCTTGTCTTGTGATGGATGTACTGGCGAATTTGTGTTAAAAAGTCTAATGGCAGCAGCTATATAGCGATTTCTGCAACAGAAGCGTCATTGCAGCACTGACTTACCCTGAACAATGCCTCTCACACCCTAGTCCATTAGTTTAATAGCCACCTCTCTGCCCCTGCTGTGTAAAAACAAAGGATAAAAGACCTCCCTGCAGCCACACCTCTGCTCTGATGGCTTCAAGAGCAGTACATGCAGAGCACTGTTCTCTAGTACGAGCCCGGCCCAGGCTTCCACTGTGATTAAGAGTGGAAAGTGCTGCCGAGGTACGAGGTGATTGATGAGAACGGAGCGCCACCTGCATCAAAGCCAGGCCCTCGTAAGTACCGGTACTCTCCTTCTTCAAGGAAAAGTGCCGGTACTCGATGCGAGAAAATGAAAAAGTGCTGGTGCTCAGTACCGGTGAGTACCAGCCCATTTAAAGCACTGCTGCAGCGTTAAGTCTGGTTGAGCAGCAGTATTGTAAGACATCTTGTCTCTCCTTCCCTCCGGGACCTGTTAGTGTAGCACTAGGTCTGGTTAAGTGTCGTAGGACACCTTGTCCTCCAGCCATCCTTCCCCAGTTTGCATTGTGGTGCAGTGCTAGGTGTGGTTTAGAAGAAGCAGTATTATAGGGCAACTTGTTCCTCCTGCCCTGGTTCGCCTGTAAGTGCAGCACTAGGTCTGGTTAAGAAGAAATATTGTAGGATACCTTGCCCTGCCTGCCGTGCAGCGGATGTTTGTGCAGCGCCAGGTCTGGTTTAGAATCCGTGTTTTAGGGCACCTTGTCCCTCCTGCCCCGGGGTCCCATTTAGTGCAGCACCAGATCTGGTTAAGAAGCAGTATAGTGAGGCACCTTCCACCACCGCTCCCGGGGAGCCTGCTAGTGTTGCACCAGGTCAGGTTAAGTAGTAGTATTGTAGGGCACCTTGTCGCTCTTGCCCAGGGATGTGTTAGTGCAGCAGCACGAAGTATGTTTAAGAACCGTGTTGTCAGCCTCCTTGTCCTTACTAACGTGTGGGCTCTGTTAGTGCTGCACCAGGTCGGGCTAAGAAGTGCCATTATAAGTCACTTGTTCCTCTTGCACCAGGGAGCCTGTTAATGCAGCACTAAGTTGAGTTCCGAAGTAGTATTGTAAGGTGCCTTGTCCCTCCTGCTCTGGGGCAGCTCTGGTTAAGAAGCAGTGTTGAGGCTTCTTGTCTCTTCTACCATGCAGGGTCTGTTAGTGCAGCATCAGCTCTGGTTAAGAAGCAGTGTTGTAAGGCGCCTTGTCCCTCCTGCTCTGGGGCAGCTCTGGTTAAGAAGCAGTGTTGAGGCTTCTTGTCTCTTCTACCATGCAGGGTCTGTTAGCGCAGCATCAGCTCTGGTTAAGAAGCCGTGTTGAGGCTTCTTGTCTCTTCTACCACGCAGGGTCTGTTAGCGCAGCATCAGCTCTGGTTAAGAAGCCGTGTTGAGGCTTCTTGTCTCTTCTACCACGCAGGGTCTGTTAGTGCAGCATCAGGTCTGGTTAAGAAGCAGTGTTGAGGATTCTTGTCTCTTCTACCATGCAGGGTCTGTTAGCGCAGCATCAGCTCTGGTTAAGAAGCCGTGTTGAGGCTTCTTGTCTCTTCTACCACGCAGGGGTTAGCGCAGCATCAGCTCTGGTTAAGAAGCAGTGTTGTAAGGCGCCTTGTCGCTCCTGCTCTGGGGCAGCTCTGGTTAAGAAGCCGTGTTGAGGCTTCTTGTCTCTTCTACCATGCAGGGTCTGTTAGTGCAGCATCAGCTCTGGTTAAGAAGCAGTGTTGTAAGGCGCCTTGTCCCTCCTGCTCTGGGCAGCTCTGGTTAAGAAGCAGTGTTGTAAGGCGCCTTGTCCCTCCTGCTCTGGGCAGCTCTGGTTAAGAAGCAGTGTTGAGGCTTCTTGTCTCTTCTACCATGCAGGGTCTGTTAGCGCAGCATCAGCTCTGGTTAAGAAGCCGTGTTGAGGCTTTTTGTCTCTTCTACCACGCAGGGTCTGTTAGCGCAGCATCAGCTCTGGTTAAGAAGCAGTGTTGTAAGGCGCCTTGTCCCTCCTGCTCTGGGCAGCTCTGGTTAAGAAGCAGTGTTGAGGCTTCTTGTCTCTTCTACCACGCAGGGTCTGTTAGCGCAGCATCAGCTCTGGTTAAGAAGCAGTGTTGTAAGGCGCCTTGTCCCTCCTGCTCTGGGCAGCTCTGGTTAAGAAGCAGTGTTGAGGCTTTTTGTCTCTTCTACCATGCAGGGTCTGTTAGTGCAGCATCAGGTCTGGTTAAGAAGCAGTGTTGAGGCTTCTTGTCTCTTCTACCATGCAGGGTCTGTTAGCGCAGCATCAGCTCTGGTTAAGAAGCCGTGTTGAGGCTTCTTGTCTCTTCTACCATGCAGGGTCTGTTAGTGCAGCATCAGCTCTGGTTAAGAAGCAGTGTTGTAAGGCGCCTTGTCCTTCCTGCCATTTGGGTTCTCTTAGTGCAGCGCCAGGTCTAGTTAGGAAGCAGAATTGTAAGTCGCCTTGTACCTTCTTGTACCTTCCTGTCCCTGGACCAATTGTTATGGCAGCACCAGATCTGGTTAAGATGACCAAGGGAGCTGCTCGCACGCGCCCCACCCCTTCAGCGCCTTGAGACCCTCACAGGTGAGTAGCACGCTCTAAAAAACCCTGATTGATTGATGCAGGGTTGTAAGACACCTTGTCTCTTCTACCACGCAGGGTCTGTTAGTGCAGCATCAGTTCTGGTTAAGAAGCAGTATTATAAAGCACCTGTCCCTCCTGCCCCCAGGAGCCTGTTAGTGCAGCACCAGGTCTGGTTAGGAAGCAGTATTATAAAGCGCATTATCCAGTCTGTCCCTGGGGCAGCTGATAGTGCAGTACCAGGTCTTGTTAAGAAGCAGTATTTTAAAGCGCCTTGTGCCTCCTGCCCCCAGGAGCCTGTTAGTGCAGTACCAGGTCTTGTTAAGAAGCAGTATTATAAAGCACCTTGTTCCTCCTGCCCCAGGGAGCCTATCATTGCAGCAGTATTGTAACCTTGTCCCCTCTGCCATGGAGAGCCTGTTATTGCAGCACCAGGTCTGGTTAAGAAGCAATATTGTAACCTTTTCCCTCGTGGCCGGGGGCAGCTGTTAGTGCAGCATCAGGTCAGGCTAAGATGCAGTGCTGTAAGGCACCTTGTCTCTTCTTCCCTGGGGGAGCCCGTAAGTGCAGCACCAGCTCTGGTTAAGAAGTAGTGTTGTAAGGCACCTTGTCTCTTCTACCCTGGGAGAGCCCGTAAGTGCAGCACCAGCTCTGGTTAAGAAGTAGTGTTGTAAGGCACCTTGTCTCTTCTGCCCTGGGGGAGCCCGTAAGTGCAGCACCAGCTCTGGTTAAGAAGCAGTATTATAAAGCGCATTGTCCCGTCTGTCCCTGGGGCAGCTGTTAGTGCAGCACCAGGTCTGGTTAAGTAGCAGTGTTATAAAGCACCTGTCCCTCCTGCCCCCAGGCGCCTGTTAGTGCAGCACCAGGTCTAGGTAAGATGCAGGGTTGTAAGGCACCTTGTGCCTCCTGCCCCCAGGAGCCTGTTAATGCCCACGTAGACCACTGGCATCTTGGGAGGAGGCGGTTGCCTTGTGCGTGCACTCTGCCGCCGATAGTACATGAGCAGAGAAGCTGCAGAGCGCTGTGGGCGGGCAGCGCGCCGTCGCTCTGCGCCCCCTCCTGCCGCCCCCTTTCAACTCATTGAACCTGTCAAGAGGTCTCCATCTCCGTGTGCTGTCAGAGCAGATCTTTTGACTGATTGCTGGTCTCTTGTAATGCAATCTGAAGGCACACTGGGGCATTGTGCAGTTCAGCGACCATTAATGATCGCCATTTGAAGTTCAGTAAACTTTTGGGGAATGGATAGCAGCTGTAACCGTCATCCCACGCATGATCAGACTCTGAACACCACACTTCGACCTTCCTTCCCCCTCCCACCTCTGCCGCGGGACCGATCCGTGGCGAGTGAGCACGGCCTCCTAGTGCTGGGCTGGCAGGCGCGAGTCTGGAATTATGCTAATGAAAGGCGACACGGAAGATCTGCGCAGGGATTTGTAAATCTTGGGTTAAAGTTGTTGTGCGTGGGGAAGAACTGCGCACCATCGACTCCGAGCCTCAAGCGCTCTCATCCCACTGCAGCCCCAGCAGGCGCGTTCGTGCCTTCCCATCCCTCCATGAAGACCTACTTTTTGGCTTCTATCCTCTCACATTTTCAGTCCCCCCCCTTCTTCTTGTTCTACCCCCTTCTTCCAGGACTCGTCCCTGCCCACTTAATCCGCAAAGTGAACTGTAATGTAGAGCCATGGATGCGGGAAGTCCTGCTGCGGAAGCATCTTGGTGCTTGGGCAGTGGCTCTCAGGTGAGCATCAGAGGAGTGTAGGAAGCTGGCGCTGCAGACCCCCCGGCAGTGGGTAATATTGCAAAGGTATGAGCTCGCTGGAAGGGATCCAGTCTTTTCTCCACACTTCGCATGTCCTGCTTCCATTTCGCCCTCTTATTATAATGACATCGTTCTGCTTTACTGGGTATTAGTCTACCCCGGTTTAGTTGCAGTATCAGAAAAGCAGAGGATTGGAAGTAAAAGGTGCTCTCTTCAAGGTCTACTTTCTATGTTTACATTGGTTGCCTACTTTTGGGGTGTTCATATAGCAGGACAGACTGGCTAGGATGGAGTTGGGGAATTTTTCGCTCTTGTTCAGTAAAACTCTACCCCAACTGGTTGACAACCTCCTGCCCACCGTACAGAATGATAGTAAGAGCATCTGCGTGCTCTTCATGCAAGGTATAAAAAGATGGGGATTCTCGGCGCACGCTGTGCTCACAGCGCTGTAGGGCTTTTCAATTGCACGGGTCTTGCAACATGTGCGGGATGATATGTGTCTGGTAGGAGTTTAAGATGTTTGTGCTCACCTGCACTGATAAAGAATTCACATGAATTACAAAAGAATGTCAAAGGAAAGAACTACAAGCATCATCAAAGTGCTGAGCACGATATTCAATTTCAGATTTTACGGTGAAGGCCTTTGAGGTTCTTGAAATCTGTGAAGCACAATACCAACAATATAGTTTCAGTACACAAAGGATGAGTACCAGGAACATTTGAAGGCCTTTCATTCATAACAATATATTTTAATAACACCAGCAAAAATTTTTTTAAATGGATAGGAACAGGTAACAAGCAAAATCTTTTGGGAGGAGAAATTGATTAAAATGCAGGGATTTGCCCTTGAACTACTCTAAGAATAGTGAAAGCAACTCCTAAGGCTAGTGAGAGCGTTTTCCAAGCCCTGAGAGCGGAAAGTAGATTGTAGAGAGATTTTTCTTTGTAGCTTACAAATGGGTATGATAATACTGAGGCCTTACCTTTGTAGCAAAACTAGAGTTTAGCCAACCCGACCAGAGTTCTACAGTTAATCCTGTATGTGGGTTCTTCATTCTGTGCATGAAGGCATGTCCTACAGACGCCCTACCTCATGTTTGAAACAAGTGTCCCCATTCAACACAATTGAGTGTCTTTTTGGCATCCAAAGAGAAGGCGATGTTTTGAGCCTCATCTGTACTGGCTATAAAATATGAGAAAGAGTTCTGGTATCAGCTGAGGAGTGTCCGGGACAACCCCCACTTGTGAGGGATTTATGAGGTGTGGCACAACTTTTAACGATTAACCAACACTTTGACTAATACCTTAATGTCCGTTTTTCAAAAGAGTGATCGACCACTAGCTTGAGCAGTTCAAAGGATTCTATCTAACTTTCAGGAGTAGTGCAGTGATTGCCCTGTTAAATTTCGGGTGCAGTAACCAAGTCGCGACTGCATCCTAAGCAGCACCTGAAGTACTCATCACATGTGGGTCTTGTTGACTTTTTATATGTAATCCGTCCTTCCCTAGTATTTTGTCATTGGGCATGTTTCCTATGGCCATCTGGCTTTCCTTCAGCATTATATCTCCTAATTCCTCTCTCGTCATCTGGTAATCTGGGCAAGCATTTATTTATTAGAACATATTCTGCCTATTTTGGGAAAAGTGCATTTATGTCAAAATGAGCCAGTGAAAGTTCTTTTAACAGTGTCGGTCCTGAGGACAAATTGTAACTCGATGTAAGAATCCTCACCTTGCTCTCTACCAACGCTTGTTTCACCTTGTCCTGTTTTCAATTCAGGGCGGGCTACTGTATAAGGTCTTCTAGCAGTGAAGCCTTACTAGATGACCATAGCACCCGTGCCAATGTCATCAACCCCTCTTTGGAAGGCAAAACATCTGCTAGACTGTCTGTAACTTACATTTTTCCTCAGGATGTGTATACTTGTAGGAGTTCATGCCACATAGTTTGATCTGAGGTGCCACCATAACCAAGGCGAGATGCTGAATTTCTGGGGCATGGTCAGATATACTCCTTTCCAAACTTTCACACAAAGCAACATTCTGAAAAACCCTTGAGACCCCAAAAATTAATCAGTGCTTGTACTTGTTCCATGCACGCAGGGCACAACGACTCATTTCCTATCTCTAGGGTGGAGCAACCTCCTGACATCAACCAATGTCTGATCCCCATAACATCGATCCTGTCCCCACCATTGTGCTGAAGTCCGAACTGTCTGATCTGTCCAGTACAGGTGAAACTAATGCTTCCATCCCCTCCAATAACATATTTTGTTTGCCCAAATTAAGAGAAAACCCTTAAACTGTTCAAAAATACTGATTTGGTATCTTTGGGAGAGTAAACCAAGCCCACTATTAGAGGAGTTACTTTAAGCTTAACAAACTTGAATCTCCCTCTTGGGTCCATTAAAGCTCTAAGAAGGCAGTAGTGGATGGGTA
The DNA here is from genome assembly GCF_964204655.1 of Triturus cristatus. Taxonomy (NCBI): domain Eukaryota; kingdom Metazoa; phylum Chordata; class Amphibia; order Caudata; family Salamandridae; genus Triturus; species Triturus cristatus. Next base: position 825,790,922 of record NC_140586.1, on the reverse strand, counting down.
GACCACCTTTTCTGAATGTTGAGGTTCTCTCCCCACCCTCTGAGAGCCACTTGAATTTCTGGTGTAAACTTTTTATTTTCAGTCCCTTTTCTGCTTGTTCAATTGTAGTTGAACTTTAAGGGCTATGTTTGGGTGTTTCGAGGCCATGAGGCCATGTAATTGTGTTGTTTTACCTCCATTTAATGGGTTAGCCTATTGATATTAAATGACGTAACCACAAGATCATTGGGGATAGTGTTTGATGTCATGGTCTCCTCCTAGTCCTTGTCCAAATGAAATGGCACAAGCGCATGGTATTACCTGATTTTGTAAGCAAGGAATGTGTTGGGTCACATTTTTGAATGGAAGGTCAAGGGTAAAGGCTGAATAGAAAACTATTCATCCTTTTAGGGTTTGTGTTCTCAAAGGGGGGGAAACACTGTGTCTTATAAAATTCAAGAAGGGTCAGAACAGCTCCCTCCACTGCTAAAGAGCTCCCCAAACAACACTATAAATAGTGGGCTAACACCCTCCAACCCTGACCCACCCTCACCACTCAAGAAACCGCAAAGATCATGCAGTCCATAAATTCCAGAGTACCGTCAGACCTCTGCCCTCCCCACATTTTCATCAAAGAACTGGACGCCATCAGCGCATCCCTCACCCAAGCCTGAGCAGATACGTTATCACAGCCACCTATCCAGATGCCTGGAAACATGCCACAATACTCCCCCCTCCTTAAGAAACCCTCAGCAGACCAGAAGACGCTAGCCAGCTACCGGCCTATTTCCCTGCCACTCTACTCAGCAAAAATCAGGGATAAAGATGATAAATGCTAACCACACACCTCACTGACAACAGCCTCCTCCACACCAGTCAATATGTGTTGAGGCCGAACCACATTATAGAGACTGCCCTTATCACTGCCACTGGTGATATTTGGATGACATGGGCAAAGGTGACAACACGGCCCACATTTGGTGTAATGCAGTTTAGCCATTCTTTTCTGTGTCTCTTCCTAAAATCTCCTATGGCAATTAACATGTGAAAATTAACATTTTAGACCTCCTGGATCCTACTGAATCTTTCTGCAGCCTTCAACACCGTCTTTCACCAAATCCTCATTCAGCGACTGTGTGACTCTGGCCTCCAAGGCCCCGAAATTCACTGGATTTGCTCCTTCCTGACAGGGCACACCTACCTGGTCAGTCAGGCCCCCTTCACCTCAGATTCAGATAACCTCTTCTGCGGAGTTCCACAAGGATCCTCCAAAAAACAACTCCTTTTAATGCCTACATGACCCCATTCACCAGCATCATCTGTGCCTATGGAGTCAAGCTCATATCCTATGCAGACGACACCCAGCTAACACTCACCCTCCCCGACAAGACTCCAAACACCAGAACCAATATCTTTGCCTGCATGAACAAAGTCACCAGATGGATGGGAACAAACTGTTTCAAGCTCAACACAGACAAGACCGCAAAAACACCTCACTCTGGGACTCCATCAGGTGGCTTGCCGATGTCAGACTCATACCCTTTCTGGCAACCCAAGCAAAGAACTTCAGAATAGTAATTAACACAAACTCACCATGACCAACCAAGTAGATTCAGTCTCTGCCTCTTGCTCCCACATACTCAAGATGATCTTCCAATGGCTCCCCGCCAACACTTGCAGAACCTTCACTCAAGCCCTCATTACAAGCAAGCTGGATAATGGCAATGCACTCCACCTGGCCCCTCTGTAAAGAAAAGGAGGAGATGCAGGTCCTATTTGTTTAAAGGTGTCGCACCTTAGATTCTGTAGAGTGTACATTACCTAATATTGGGACACCCAAAAGTTAGTTTTATTTCAAAAGCAGATGGCAACAACACTTTTTTGCTCAATAGTGTCTTGGCCATATTCTGACCTGGTCATCATTTTGTCAACAAATGTGGAATTGCTCCCCCATTCCCCACAAACTTCCTTCTAGTGCTGTCTTATTTGACGTGCCACTAGGCAATATGGGTATGATGATTGATCTTTTTTGTATGCATTGGATGGGGTTTAGCTCTCTCACTAGTCTAAGAGTAAGAGACTTGAGCTTGATGGTAGTGACTACGATTTTCCAGCGGAGGAACTTCTTAAGCTGATATATATTGGCTTGGGTAGTTGTATCCCATCTAAAACTGTACTGACAGTGTACCTATGCTGTGTCAATTTATTACTGAATTTGGTCAAACATGGATGAGCTAGGCTTTGTCTAAATATCTGGAAACACTTAAATGAGTCAACCAACCCAATACGTTGGGTGACCAATGTTTTATTCCTTTAGTCATACTTGTAGCTCATTTTTAAGATACTTCTGCAGGCACCAGTATTCGTCCCCTTTATCTATATAAAAAATATAATTTAGTATCTCATTGTCATAAATCTTTATAGAATAGCACCTTGTCTACCATCAGAGCTGAATTCACAGTGGTTTTCATACACCTAGTTGAATATTTGCTGGAGGAGCTGCCATTTTGAAGTCCATGGTCACCTCCGTTGGAGCCTACTCCCAATGAAAAAGTATCTCGGACAGGTTTTCGGAGGGTGGGCACCTTCCACCTCAGAGTGGACCAGGACTTGTCATAGACAAAAGGGCATCATTTGGCGCTAAAATGTTGGATATTTTGTTGCGTGTTTTGTGGGCTAGTTAGTTTGGGTTCACAAACTGAATATGTAGATTTTGGGAAACTGTTTCATACTTAGGATGGCCAAAATATGTGAGCATCTTAAACAAAGGCTTCTAAATGTCTGCTTTTCACATTTTTATGATCAAAACAAATCAAGAAGGAGGCTATATGTGTTAAGAAAATTGGTCACACAACAAGGCTAAAGAATACATTCTCTGCCAAGTTGCGTTAGGGCATGACAGCAGGCCAAAGGCCTTGCTGAGATGCTTATTGGGCCGTGGGCATGGAACCTCTACGGAGGCCATGCACTTTGCTCAGTAGACCCAGAACATGACCAAGGATGCCATTCAGATGTGCATGGTTTACTGCCATGACATGGAACTCGGCTAATATACAGTAGGAATCTGAAAATACTTTTACTTACTTGCAGTTTTGTGTAGCATGTATCTGACTTGGCGGTGTGATCCATCACATATATGCCAACCCTCCGATTCAGTTATGAGATTACCGATTTCATGGCTCCCGCCTCTTCTGCCTCCTGATTCCTGCGTGCAAAAATCTGATTTGAACCGAAACATGATCTGCTGGTGACAGACAAGGCAACTTGAACAAGGAAAGGATTCCAGCTCCAAGTACTTGTCAGTGCCGTATACATGAGCCCACCCTACCAGATACCAGCCTCCTATTGGTTTAAATGTGAGGCTTGGTGGTCACAGGGGCGAGGACTCCAGAAAGAAATGAATTCGTCTGCTTGCGCCTTGTGTAAATGTATTCCTCCATTTGTCGGAGTTTCATCCGACAGGGACTGGCCTCATCTAACTCGAAATATGCACTACCGGTGACCTGCTGCAGCATTGTAGTGCACAACCCCTGCTTACCACAAAAACAAAGTACATTTGTCATTGAGCTGATCTCTGATCCTGCAGCAGCACACTTGCAAGGCAGATCCCTCTACTGCGCCAGTGGGGATGCAGGTTTGAATTACAGGCCTCAGCTTTAATACATCCTGTGAACCCTTACATATGCCCTGGGAGAAAAACGTGTATCACACACAGTTTATTTGGTAAAGTAAAACTGTCATAAAATGAAAGGTTGATGCCTCATGCATGCCAACAGACCCGATTCAGGTTGGAGGCTCCCAAACTTTGCAGGCAAAAATGGCTTTATTTTAGGTGTCTTTTGCCCGAAATTGCCTCTGTTTCAATAGAATTCAATGAGGAATTCCTGATTATTTTTTTTCCGAAATTTCCCTTGTTCCAGTTCTGAAATGTCGACCTGTATAATCACTGTGGAGTCCACTTCAACGTTTTTGGGTTGCTGGCTGAGATCGGCATGTGGTTCTTTATTTTTTATACCAGCGTGGTTCCTGGAACATTGATTGAGCTCTTCAATGAGAGAGCAGCACAATACCACAAGCAAGTTATTAGTAGTGCTGTGCATTTCAGGATGACATGGTACTACAAGGCTTTGTGCTTTAATCATCCAATTTTGAGTATACTCATATACTCCACGCATCTGCTTGAGTTCATTGAGGATCAGATGAAGTGATCAGTGTCTTCAACTGGAGAGAATACATAGGAGCTTTCATAAGTTCACCAAAAATCTAAAAACCTATCTTTACCAAACTCGTTGGTAACTGGCCGAATCAGATTATGCTAAAAACATTGCCATTTTCACTTCCCCCACTCAGATCGTATCCAGGCTCATGGCTACTCAACAACATTGAACAGATATCCTTCTGTTGTTTCCAAAAATCTGTGAACCTAACCTGGCCAGTCTAAAGTTGGCATTGTCCACCTCCACCATACTTTACCAGGAGTTACACTGTCATATCGTTCTAAATCATGAATGTGGTGGATATTGTAAATTGTCTCATAATATCAACTTCTCCAATTTGTCAGCCAAACTTTGTACTGTATCTTGTTAAAATCAATTTCTTGTATCATTTGCCTTTGACATGAAGGTTTACTCCTGTGAGAAATTGTGTTTTGTGTTGAAAAGGTTGAGAACCCTTCTCAAGCAACAACCACAATCCTTGTTGGCGTCAACCACAAAAGTCACTAAATTAACCAGCGATTAACCCTTCGGTAGCTTGATACAAAAACAGTCCTTAATTTAGAGGCACTGTTTTAAGCATTTATGTAGCACACAAACAGTAATAAAGTGAAAGTACAATACATGAAAAAATCCCAGACATATTTAGAGCAATAGAGTAAAATTGTAAGAAATTAAGAGACCAAAATGACAAAACTCCAATCAGTAGCACTGGAAATATGCAATCTAAAAATGTAAGTAAAAAATAGCATTAAGAAGCACAAAGCGCTAACTGGCGGTATCTGGTTACACTACATTGGGGCAAAGTCACAAGTTCAGGCTGACTGCGATACAGTGCGGGCTGGAAACTGGGACCAGGTTAGTCCACTGAAAATGTTACGTTCTCGAAGTCTGGGGCACAGGGTTTAAAACTTAACGATTTCACAGGAGGAGCTCAGCTGATGCCAGCAAAGGGCCCAGACCTGGGGCACCGTTTGAAGATAAAAAAACTCACTCCAGCAGAGGCCAGTAGAGCTCATGTTACAATTCGCTCCATGCGCTCTCGTGCCCGCCACCAGGGGGCCAAAATGTGGGACTTTTTAGTGTTATAATAATCTTCCGGATCCTCCCCTTCAAGCATATACTGACTTTCAGCCATTTGGACGCTACTTGGAAATTGCCATCCATTCCCAATCCATGAGCCTGCTCATGCCGGAAACTCTCATTACCTAGAATCCCCTGCTCACTGCTTCATCTCCACCCCTATAGGCCAAGGATGGGTGGAAGAATTCAGCTCACCTGTGGCTGACTGCTGCTAGCCTGCTCACACCTGATGCATGTTATTATTGTGAGCTCTTTTATGCCCCAGTGCCTTTCAGTCCAGTGTTGCTCAATGTAGCTGTGTTCCAGTGAGACCGATTCTTGTTGCCTGAGCTTTTGATGTCCTTGTTGCCTGAGCTTTTGATGTCCTTGTTGCCTGAGCTTTTGATGTCCTTGTTGCCTGAGCATTTGATATTACTTGACTCCAGAGCTATAGTCAGCCCTTGTTCCTTGATTCCTGAGCTAAAGCTATTCCTTGTGACTGTATTAGCACTGCCTGCAGTGCTACCTTGTTTCTTGAGTTCATGAGCTATAGTTAATCTTTGTTCCTGAGCTGCAGCTATTCCTTGTTCCTGATTTGCACTGCAATTTGTGCTCGCTTGACTCCTTGTTTTCTGAGCTGTAGCTGTTCCAGAACTGCTAGTGCTTACCAGTGCTACTTAGATTCCAGAGCTATAGCTATTCCTTGTTCCTGAATTAGCATTGCTTGCATTGCTTCCTAGATTCCTTCATTTCAGAGCTATAGCTATTCCTTGTTCCTGAATTAGCATTGCTTGCATTGCTTCCTAGATTCCTTCATTCCAGAGCTATTGCTATTCCTTGTTTCTGAACTAGCACTTCCTAAAGTGCTGTCTTGTTTCCTTGATTCCTGATCCATGACTATCCTAGTGTTCCCTTTAGCCTCCCTCCTTCTGTATTTACCTTTTCCCATAACCTGCCTTTCTTCCCATTACCTTTGTTCCAGTTCCTAGTTTGCGGTCACACTATTACTGTTGTCTTGTTTCTAGTTTCCTGGTATGTTGTTGCTTGTTTTCTGCCAAGTGTGCCCTTTGTTTCCCTTATTTCCTGTTAAGCACGCCTTCTTGCCAGCTGCTTGTCTATCAAGGCTGTGTATTTGGTTCTACACCCTTGCTGTTACAGCCGTGCGTGTTCCGGTTTGATCGCCAGGATCTGTGGGCTCAGCTGACAACGTAGGTGGTGTTTCTTGTCCACTGTGTGCACTGTCTTCGAGTTACTTTTAGAACATCACCGTAGGTATCCGCTCCACAGACCCTGCCTTTGCATCTATATCCAATATATGGGTATTTGCAGTCAGTACCTGTAGGAGCAGTTGTGGGTGAGGACCTTACTGAGCTTCAGTCCTACCGTGTGGAGCTCCCGAGTGCTTTACCTCACATTTCCATCATTGTTAATGTTATATATACTTATGTCTTGCACTTCCGTCCTGACCGTAGTTAATCTGAATATTAAATTGCCTTATGAGTGCCTGTACTTTCTGAGTCTTAGCAGTCTTGTTTCCTGTGCAGGCTTCCCCTTTGGTTGCATTTTCTCCTCTGACTTCCTGTGTGATCCTAGGCAGGGCTGTTACCCCCCTTTGCTTATGTTTTCTACCCAGCCACCAGTCCTTGCCCAAGTCCCTGACTGTGTTCCAGACATAGTCTCGGATAGTCCTGACAGATCATGCAGGGCCAGTTGATGATCCAGGCATGGCCACTTGCAGCAGGTCAACTGGGTTGTTACAGGGAACCTCTGGAGCCAATTTTGTCCCTGTAGCTCAGAACAGGTCGTCGGCCAACTGACCCTTGGAGTCACTCTGGTAGTCCTGGATACAAGGAGATGGTCCTCTCTCCTTCAAGCAGCAGAGCAGTCCTCTGAAGAACAAGACAGGCCTCAAGCAGCAGGTCGGGTCGCTGAAGAACAAGGCAGGCCTCAAGCAGCAGGTCGGGTCGCTGAAGAACAAGGCAGGCCACAAGCAGCAGGGAAGTCCTCTGTTAGCAGCAGGGCAGCCATCTGAGGAACAAGGCATACCTCAAGCAGCAGGGCACTCCTCTGAGAAGCAAGGTAGTCCTACTGTAGTCTATCCCAGGGCCAGGAGGGTTCTTACAAGTGGCTCTGATGGTCCACTATTTATACCTGGTGCCAGCTTTGAAGGGGAAGAAATTCCTGGAGTTTCCCCCTCCACAGATGGTTGTGGAATTACCATCCTCCCAGCCCAGGTCCCAAGATGTCTGGCGTGACAAAAGCATGGTGTCAAATTCTTTGCTAGTGTGCTGTGACAGCCTCTTTGAAATGTAAGTGGGACAGGCAACAGCTCTGCCACTTCCATTCTGGCAGGAAGGACTCCTCCCAGCTTCACCCATGCCCTATTTATCACTGTCTGGACCCAGTAAGCATTGCCTATGGGTAAGCAATTAAATGGCCAGACAGCATGCAACTCCTAGAGGGCCTCAAAATTTAGTGCAGGTAAAGTCCAACTTTGTAAAAATTAATTTTTAAACTTGGAAGTCTAAAATCTGACTTTACCATTAAAGATGATGTTAAATTACAATTCATTTGAGTCCAAACAGGATATTTTTACCAGCTCCCAATCAAAAGTTATTACTTGCCTCTCTAAAGTTCTAGAGGAAGGTAACAAAACCAACAAAAAACTTCTGGTGCACCTCGAACAAAACATCTTTCTTCAAGACATCTTTCTTCATGGATCTGCATATTCTTCGACAGGCAAGGTGATTTTCAGTGTGCTGCAAAACTTGTTACTTTCACCATCACTGTTAAGTGTGTGCATCCTGCCACTTAATAATAATACTAGGTGATTTGTGATGGGCATGGTTACTCCATCCATAGTATCCTCGCGCTGAGGATCCTTTCTATAGCTATAGAGGCCTAAACACACACTCAACATACACTAGATTTGTTTTAAAAAGCAGGTTTTGAGTGTTTGTTACGGAAAGCTGATTCTGAGCATTTCTGCCGTAAACCTAGAGGCAAAGTGTTCCACATTTTAGAAGCCAGAAAGCGAAAGGAACGCCCTCCTATCAATGCTTTCTTTACGAGGGGTATCTTACATTGAAAACTGACTGTCAGTCACCCGACTAATATTGAATGCCTCAAGCACATACATTGGTGGTTGGAAGAAGACGTCTCTGACTAAACTGTTCCAAAACTGAAATCCTCATGGCAGGAGGCTCCTGTCGCGGTGCCTGCCTCCTTGAATGACCTGTCTGTCAGTCTTGGAGTCCGCCTGTCCCTTCCCAGTAAGTACATTGAGGAATACTGGACAGGGAAACCTCACCTCCAGTCTGACTCCCCATGAGGGATCCGTGCCGGCCTGCATGATGCAGAGCTCCAGGGGCACCCCCATTGGCCCACGTGATCTGTGTCTACCTTGAAATAGTGCCCAGCGCTTGCACCAAGCTTGGCCCTTCCCCGAGACAGCGGGCCTTTCTCCTGCTTTGTTTCATGCTGCATCGCCCACCTTTTACCCTCCACATTGGCGGTGCCATCTCGCTGTACCCTACAAATGCCCTCCTGCCCTCAGTCTTTGCCAGCAGCTCCAGGTATGGCCCTTCCCCCGGCGTGTCGAGCAGCCTCTCAGAGCGTCCATTCATCCCCTTCCTCTCGCCTTGTTAACATGTGTTGCCTTTGGGGTAATCAGGGAAAAATATTATGTCCTTTTACAATTACCGGGTTTCGGAATATTAAAATGTCTCGCTGCATCGGCAGTGCAGCTTTGATTGCTATGCTAACCTCTGACTGGCCCATAAAGCGAGCGCCTCTCCCTGCCAATATTGCAGGGCTGGAATTTAATTCCGAAATGATTCCAGATAATGGGGCGACAGATAATATATGCATGGAGGATATTATGTTTGGGCTAAATGCGGCAGGGCCAGGGCGCGGAGTTGAATAATAGCGCCGAGTGACTTATAATCTGGGGGACAGAAATACCGAACTGTCAGAGCCGGGAGAGGGACTCCTAAATCAAAAGGAGAGAATAAAAAGGAAGCCAGAGGATATTCAGGGAGAAACAAAATCATTATGGAAAAGTGAAGTGTGGGCATCAAGTGGGCCTCTAATGGACATCCCTGCCCCCCTTGCCGGCCCAGGCTTTCACCCATGCACATTTGAGAGTACTTGGGTTCGGGGTCTGCCCTTTTGCTATCTGGGTTCTTCCTCGCCTTTGTGGGGTCTGCCCTATTGATCTCTGAGCTCTTCCTCGCCTTTAGAAAGGCACAGGCAGTTCTGGAGACATGGTTGACAGCGCTGTCTGATGCCCAGAAGCCGAAATGCCATCCCGTGCAGTGGAAACCTATATATTATTTAAGACATATAGCGCATTAACTGTGGAACTTTTCTGATTTACAAAAATTGTATTTTAATTTTCCTTTTGATTTTATTAAGAATGTTGCCAACAGATTAGTAAACACTTGCACTTTCTTGTGACCAAAAGAGGCAATGAGAGAAGTACTTTTCCGTTAGGGTGATACCCTATAAAAACAAGCATTGGCATAGCCAATAGGTCTCGCCTTTGGGACCTTATGTGTTTAGCCAGAACTTTTGGCTATGTTGTAGAGCATTGTGGCTGCTGTGCATTATGTTGAAAAGTTATAATAAAAAGTGTTAAGCATTTTTGTTACCTTTATACAAACGAAGACAACATTATATACAACTGAAAAACCTGATTAAAAAAAGATTTTAACATAAAAAATGTCTTCTACTTTTTTGTACTTGCACTGCTGGCAACTTCTTCCTGCCTGTTTTCATGCTTGTTTGTTAGAATTTGTTTTGTTATGGGGGATCGGGACATAAATAACGGGGGAGTGGATGTTGGAAAACACTAATTTAATTAGAACACGAGCAGCGGACGGACACTAGGGGAGAATCAACAGATGCCAGATTCCAAGGGCAGACTGACGTGATGCTTAGGTAGTGCTCTGATGCAAAATGGTGGTGGTGAATGATGTTTGGTGCTCAGGTGGTGACACTATATGGTGTGGATTGATGGTAATAATAATCCACATTTGTAAAGCGCGAGCAATCACCCGTAAGGGTCTCTAGGCGCTGGGGCCGTCTGGAAGATTAACCAAGCTATTGCCCAGAGTCACATGGTGCTGGGCTAATCTGCCGCCGGCGATCGAACCGTGATCCCCAGATTCCGGAGTCAGTCACCCTGGCCACACCTCTTCCCAGGTACGTTGTGGATTGTGGAGTTGAAATATGTTGTTTGGTGTGTACTTATGCAGTGTGCATTGGAAATGTGTGGAGTTGAATTGTGTGGCCTGGAACTGTGGTGTTGAGTGAAGTTATGCTTAGTGAAATTGTGTCATGGAGTGGAGTGCATTTTGCATTAAGTGCAGTGTAATTATGTAGCATTTCATTATGTGGCACTGAGTGGTATTTTGTGGAGTGCATTTATGTTGCATTGAGTAGAGTGTAATTATGTGGTGTGTAATTATGTGGCACTGAGTGGTATTTGGAGTGTATGTTGCATTGAGTGCTGTGTAATTCTGTAGCATATAATTATGTGGCACTGTGGTATTACGTGGAGTGTATTTATGTTGCATTGAGTAGAGTGTAATTATGTGGCATGTATTTATGTGGCACTGAGTGGTATTATGGGTAGTGTATGTTGCATTAAGTGCAGTGTAATTATGTAGCATATAATTATGTGGCACTGTGTGGTATTATGTGAAATGTATTTATGTTGCATTGAGTAGAATGTAATTATGTGGTGTGTATTTTATGTGGCACTGGGTGATATTTGGAGTGTATGTTGCATTGAGTGCAGTGTAATTATGTAGCATATAAAGTGGCACTGAGTGGTATTGTGTGGAGTGTATGTTGCATTCAGTAGAGTGTGAGGGGTTGAGAGCTTCCACCGTTCACCCCGGGGTGTGGCTCTGGGGCTCGAGGCAGGTGTGTTGTATAAGGAGGCTGTGTGCAGGGAAAGAGCGTCACAGTCCCCGTGTTAGGGGTGGGGACGTGGGGGGCATGGTGAACGGAAAGTGGGGGTTCTGTGATTTTCTCAATATTTTGGGGTTTTACTAAGCACCAATCACCACCTGTACATGGGTGGCGATTTAGATAGCGCACATCGAACGGTCTCCTGGAGCTTACCATATTGATGTCACTATCGACCATGTTACTGGTGGCAATTTTACCAAACACGTGAAAATAAAAGACCGAGTATGCCCGGCTGGCACAACCAGCTGAGCAACTTCAGCACGGTAAAATGACTTGCACACGCATCGGATGCATATAAGGAGCATTTATAGAATATATTCATGTGTGATCTCCTATTCTCAGGGTGGGGTTTCTATGAAATGGGTGAGCTTGAAGTAGCACAGGGGATGGCAGCCTGTAGCATGTGTTCAGCGTGTGTGGGGGGTGCGCGTGTATAGAGGGGCGTGATGTGTGGGGGTTTGCAGCCGTGTGGGGGCATGGGGTTTCTCTGTATAGACTAGCGAAGCAATGTCTGTGTGTGCTGGGGAGAGGCAAGGGTGGTTTCTTTTGTGGAGGTGTGGGGGGGTGTTTGGTTGCAGGTGTGTGAAAGACGTGTAGAGGTAGGAGTGATTTATGTGTTTTTGTATAAGTTAGTCGTGCAGGAGGGTGGTTGTGCGTGTTTCTGTGGGGGTATGCGAGAAGGATAGCTGTTGGATGCGATGGCCAGGTTGTGTGTGTATTTGTGTGTGAAGGCGCGTGCCAATGTCTTTGCAAGTGGCAATCCGTATACGAGGTGGGACGTGTGACGTGTGTTATTGTGCAGGAGAAGGGGGGGCGTGGGGTGGGTATGTTTCTGTGGGGATGGGGAAGAACATTGTTGGGTTGCAGATGTGGGATGTGTTTGGGGTAAATCAAGGTCTGTGTGTGTGTAGCACACGCCCCACCGTCTGCTGATTTGCTCTCAGGATTGCCTGGAGAATATATTTTTTTCTCGGTTAAAGCGCTGTGCATCTATTGAGCGCATCGCCACGCGATGCGTCTATTTTTGGAGCACTCGTTGTTTGCACCTCAGCCTAGAATGACTAATGAATCGCTGCTTATTTCAATCTCTTCATATGTAGGCGAAAAAAGCAGCCAGGAAAGCGAGTTTGTTGAAAAGAGGCCACAGCTGTTTCTGGAGTGAGCGGGTGTGATTTAAACACCTGCGCCCTCTCGCCTGCACGTCACACATAGTGCACAGCTTGCCTGGGGTGATGGAGGGGGGCAACTCCCCTGCACAGCCCCAGATGGGGCCATGCTAGGCCAATAGGGCATGTGTATGTGGGTGCAAGACTCGCCTGTCGGTGACCTTCAGGAAGGGTAGGTGTAGCGAACCCTCAGACCACAAGTGGTCTGAGAGTCAAGGGCACTTGGGCACACTGGGTGGGCCTGGCTGTCTTTACTCTGTGACCCAGCACTCCAAAACTTTCTAATTTCGACATATGGCGCTCTAACACTCCATAGCTGAAGACATGTACAGTACATACGCTAAGAACATGTATGCATGTATGTGCCAGTTCTTGAGTCTGTGAACACATTGTCCAGTGGATTCTATGCACAGGGCACCACAGACGTGCTATTTGTTTGGGCACTTGAGGGGGGGGGGGTACATCTTAAATGGGGGGATCCCCGCGCGTCGTTGGCTAGGACCCTGGGCTGCTGCCTGCCTTCAAGGTGCTAGCGGAGTGGTCCGAAGTAACGTGGAAGCTCTGGAACGCGCCCTCACACTCCTCCATTCACAAAACCCTGGGCTCGTGGCTTCTCATTCACATCAGCAGGTACTGGGGAGGGGTGGAGGGCCGCGCGCTGCTGGTCAGGAGATATGGGGGCAATGCCATGGCAGATGCCTGCTCCGGGGGGGGGGGGGGGGACAGAGGGCTCCAGCTGGACGTGCAGGGGGTGAGGCCGGCGTGCATGGGGGGGATGGAAATGTGGTTGTAATTAGAAACTGGAGAGACAGGCGCTGGCCTGAGAGGGGCTTTGTTATATAATGAGTGGGTGGAGTGGACAGAGGCTGGCCCTGGGCAGTGAGCCTGCTGTAAATTATGCGAATGGGAAACTGAAAGGCATGGCAGTCTGACCTACAAATACCTATGTAGCGTTTTGTGCGTTTTCAAACAGGAAAAATACCCCATCATGACGTTAATTATGTCATTAGGCATGACGTGTGGCCACCATCTTAATTTGGGGCAATATACATTAACAAGCCCAGGAGTGGTGCGCGCGAGCTTGTGCACACCGCTGCAGGCGAAAAACCAGCGCTGACCGCCATCGCGCCATCGGTTTCAAATTAATGTGAATGCGATAATTGGAAACAGATGGCATTAATGCTCGTTCCCGAGCACCCTAGGCCAGGGAACAAAGAAGGTGGGACAATCACCCGCCTTGGGCCAATTGCGTGCTGTCTTTTTAAGAAAGACGCATGCACAGGCCGATTGTGGGTTAATAAAAAAAAAAGCACAACAAAAGTTCAAAAGCCCTTACTAAATGCCTCGCAGAGCAGCGCATGCATGCTGGCTCAGGCGAGACCTAATGAAAGGAAAAAAACAAAACTAAATAATTCAAAGAAACTGGATAAATTGCTCTAGCAGTAGGTAATTGATAATGAATTGTAATTATTATCGTATTTGCTAGAAATAGAAAACAAACCCCGATGGTTTTAAATTATATTTTAATAGTGTTAGCAATTGCGAAAATCTGTAAAACTACAAACGGTCAGCAAGGAGACTTCAATGTTGTGTCTATTTTCTATGGCGTTGAGATGTGAGTAACATGTGACTGTGAATCCTGTATTTTTGTGGTGAACTGACAATGACGTTTGTTGTGTGATCAAGGCAGGAAGTGCAGAAACGCGTTAAAGCGTAATTAATAAACGAGAAACAGATCCTTAACCTTGCCCCGCGTCGGTGTGTCCGTTTCTGATCAAGGAAACTGAAGTTGGAATGAATATATATATATATATTTATTTTCAAGGCTCTCCGGAGCCGAAACGCGTAATGGCTGTTTTTACTTGGGGTGAATAAAACTGATTTTATGCACCATAGTTGCGGTCCATGCTCCATTTCTTCCGAAACTGAAGAGGCAGCGGCAGTGGAGAGCTTTAGAGATATATATATATATATATATATATATATATATATATATATATATATATATATATATATATATATATTTTATTTTTTTTCAAACCATTTCTGAGCTCTGTACAGATCAGACACCGACACAGGGGTAGCGTTGCTATTTTATCCTTCCATTTATTCCGATATTATCGCTATGACACGTTTCAGCATACCTGCCTTGTTCACATTGGCATATATATATATATGTGTGTAGATATATATATATATTTATAGATATATAGACACACACACACATATGTTATTTTTTTGTTTTGTTTTATGGGCATAGTTTTCTATTTTTTTTTAAAGAGAATGTAATACAGTTGCCAGCTTTATATTGTCAACATTTAGAATTACAATTATGCGAAAACCTCTGAAGTGAAGTGAATCAGTTGAAGTGTACAAATAAATGTAAAAATAGGCTAGGTTTTGATGCTATGTATATGTGAATCAAACGAGGCTTGGGTGACACATGCAGAGGAATCCGATACCAGCGTCTGGGGCAAAAGGTCTTCTAACAAGTATTGCAATTATCAGAAGATCTATGCTACTTCCAAATACATTGCTACAAAACTGACAGAGACATTGAATGGTGTATGTGTATCCATAATCCAATGTAGAACTGGCCAATGACTTGCAGAAAGCACTTCTAGCTAAAGGCATATTTTCCTTATTCTGTGAACTCATCTGAGCACTGCACTATTCTCCTTTAAAATGTTGACTATATGTTTGCTGATTTTGCTATGCACAGACTGCATTTTTCAGTGCAGTAGCTTCTGTTTCACCTGTTATTCCACCACTTTGTACTTTGCATTTCCTTCATCAACTCTTTGAGTTCTAATGTAAATGCCATGATACACAGGCATTAAAAGGCCAAGTGCATCAAAAATTATGTACCCATTCAGGGAAATGCAAAAGAAAGACGACAGTTTTAGCATCACTGGTCCTCTGCGAACAATACAAACATAAGGGGTTCTTTCGAAAACCTTAGGAAAGAGATAGGACGACAAGATTCAGGAACAGCGCAAACAGTCATGGTGACTGTTTGTGAAGCAATGAAAATATGCCTAGAAACAGCTTCCTCCTGCCCTTTAGAATAGATGTAATTTTGAAAAGCATTTTCCCATAGTCTTTGCTGCTTCACTGAGACCAAGTACAGCATTTCCCCCTCCTATGCCTTTTCTTCCCTTTTCATCACTTTCCCTCTTCTCTCCTTCCTCTTTGCGATGCCTATGAACTTGCTTCACTTGATGTTGATGCATCGAGTACTCTTCGTTGTTTGTGTACCACTAAGATGGCCAGGCCATCGATCATAGAGTCCGGAGTTTTTCATTTTAAGGTTTCTGTATTCTTAGAGTGCGAGAACCCCCATCCTAGAAAAGTTATGTTATCTATGTTGAAATGATTTCCCCGTGCCAGGTTGAAAATCGCATAAGCATACTACATAGCAGTAATAGCGATATCTAGTTTAGTGCCATAGCCTCTTCAATTTTCGCCACTCCACTGATTGGCCGAAAGGGTAAACAGGCCTAAGCTCGGTATTCACGGAGGTCGCTTTCAGAGTCTCAAGCACCAAGTGCGCTTGAGTAACTATAGGTTGCACCTCAGAGGAAGACAGCGTATGTGACTCTGTAAAAGACACCAGCCCAGGTAAGTAGCTATTTAATTCTAGTACTAGCTAAGACCTTAAGATTTTCCGAACATATCTATACAGTATACTTATGGGGGCTATCGGCCAGCCCTCTTCATCCATTGGTCGGTTGTTCTGTCATTTATATTTTAATACTGCCCACTGCAGCATACAGTCAACCCACTTCACTTCAGCCATTGGCTACCTTCCCTGTGAATGACAGCATTTCACTCTTTCACAAAGAACACATCCACCCCAAAGTAGATCCCTTCATTACTTACAATTTCGATAGCATACAGGGCCGGACTGGCCTAGCGGGCATCGGGTGTTTCCCTGGGAGGCTGGAAGGGTGCGGGCCAGTTTTACAGCCGTGGGGGGTCACAAAATTGCCAGGGCTGCTTTGAGTTCCCAGTCCAGCCCTGTTGGCATAGTGTGCTTTTTGAGACCAAGAACATATTTTAGCTTTAACCCTGTTAATTTATGTTTAGAAGGGTCCAACAACTCCTAAAATTTAAAGGCTTACAAAAACAATGACAAAATAAAACTAGCATTGACAAAGCCAAAAGGATGGCAGCCAATGCTAGACCTGTTTTCTTTACCAATGTGTGTTGCTCCAGCATTGAATCGTTAATAAATAATGAGACATTTTTTTTTTTAAACTACAAAATGGCTGTGGTGATACTCACTTTATCGGAATAGGCTCTGTAGTACCACCTCTCCCACTCTGGCTTCTTCTCTGGGGAGAACAACCAGCTACTAATGTTGGTGCAGTTGTGCAGACTTTGCGAGGGTGCCCCTTTGGAGAAGTCCTGTAACAACACTTATGCATGCAAAGCTGAAGTTGCAACCACGTCTCTCTGTATTTGCAAACACTGCTCTGCCAATGTGCACCCTCCTTCAGCATTACCCTTGTTGCCTGTTGGAAAAGTCATTGCTTCTGTCCAGATAGTAATTATCTGATACTCTCTTTGATCCTGGGGTGCTGAGGGTTGTCTCTGCTTGAGCTGTTAAAAATAATGTTATGAATTAATTGGTTTGGTTCAAGAGGATTTTTGTTGGTACTTTTGGTATAAAAGAAGAATGTGTTCCTGGTTGCCTTCGGTGCCCTCGCCGCTCCCGCCGCTGCGTCCCCGCACCCCTCACTGCCCATTCGCTGCACCTGCCTCCCGCCTCCCAGCTACTCCTCCCTCCCCATATATGGCAGCCGCGCCGCTGGCGCGTCTAAGGCGAGCCCGTCTGCGCCCGTCCGCGCCTGGACCATGCCCAGCACAGAACCCCTGGTCCTCGCACCCGCCACGACAACCGCCACCGCTACGATGCCAGCACACTCCACGCTCTCAACCCCGGACGGACCCACACCTGCTTCAAAGTTGCCCCGAAACGCACACAGGGTCCCTTCACCTGCCGGAACTGCAGCTACACCAGCCTCAGAGCCGCCGATCCACCTGCCAAGAAAGGCCACAATCGCCTCCGATGCATCCTACTGAACACCCGCTCCGCACGCAAATACGCCGTTGAGTTCTGGGACCTGCTCGACACTTCATCCCCGGACGTCGCCTTCCTGACAGAGACCTGGATGAACAACTCCTCCGCACCCGACATCGCCATTGCCGTCAACGACGGCTACAAGATCACCCGCAGATACCGCACCAACGGAGTCGGAGGAGGAATCGCCATTGTTCACAAGAACAGCAACAGGGTCTCGACCAGCACCGACGACACTCAGCACCGCCGAACACATGCATTTCCAGATCCACACAAACCCCAACTCCACCCTCAGAGGCACCCTCGTTTACAGACCCCCCCAGACCCTGACCCCGGTTCAGCGACACCATCGCCGACTTCATCAGCAAGCACGCCCTGACCTCCACCGACTACATCCTCCTTGGAGACCTGAACTTTCACCTTGAGAACAACGACAGCAACTCCACCACCCTGATCGATAACCTCGCCAACCTCGGACTGAAGCAACTCGTCACAACGCCGACCCACTATGCCAGCCACACGCTCGACCCCGTCTTCTCCTCAAGCTCCCACGTCTCCTTCCGCCACATCACCGAACTCCACTGGACCGACCACCGCTGCATACACTTCATCTTCCAGAAACCCACTACACACCACCGCACCCAACAGATCCCTCGCCTCTGCTGGAGCAAAATCACCGAAGACCAACTACATGCAAACCTCGCTCTCAGCCCACCCACCGAACCCTCCAACACCGACACTGCCCACAGCCTCAGACGCTGGATCGATGACTGTGCCAACACCCTCGCCCCGCTAAAGAAACCCTCCCACAGTGACACCAGCAAGAGGGCCAGCTGGTTCACCCCAGAACTCATAGCCTCCAAGCGAGCCAGCCGGAAACTGAAGAAGAAATGGCACAGTGAGCAGACTCCGGACAGCCACGCAGCCCACAAGGACGCCATCCGCAACCACCATCACCTCATCAGGACTGCCAAGAGGACCTCCTTCAAAGACCGCCTCGACAACAACGCACACAATAGCATGGAGCTCTTCAACATCGTGAAGGAACTTTCCAACCCCAGCTCCAACACCAACAACATCCCGCCGTCGCAAGCCCTGTGCGACTCCCTCGCCACTTTTTTCCACCGCAAGATAGCAGACATCCACGACAGCTTCAACACCCAGACAGCCCCAACAGACATCAACACAACAGAATCTCCGCACACCATCGACCACGACCCCCTGCTAGCCTGGGCCAACGTGAGCCTCGATGACACCATCAAGACCATGAGCACTATCCACTCCGGCTCCCCATCAGACCCACTCCCGCACCACATCTTCAACAAAGCCAGCAGCTCCATCGCACCCCACCTGCGCAACGTCATCAACCTCTCCCTCGAGACCGCGACCTTCCCAGAGAGCTGGAAACACGCCGAGATCAACAGCCCTACTCAAAAAACCAAAGGCGGACCCTAGAGACCTCAAGAACTTCCGGCCCATCTCTCTACTTCAGTTCCCTGCCAAAGTCATCGAGAAGATCGTCAACAGACAGCTAACTTGATACCTTGAAGTAAACAGAATCCTGGACCCTTCCCAGTCAGGGTTCCGCAGCAACCACAGCACCGAGACTGCCCTCATCGCTTCCACCGACGAAATCAGGACCCTGCTGGACAACGGTGAGACCGCGGCCCTCATCCTCCTGGACCTCTCTGCCGCATTCGACACCGGCTGCCACCGCACACTACGTGCACGCCTCCGACTGAAGCTGAACACTGACAAGATGGAGGTCCTCATCCTCTGCTCCAACCCCTCAGCCTAGGATGACTCCTGGTGGCAGACGGCACTGGGGGCACCCCGACACCCACCGACCACGCACGCAACCTGGGAATCATCCTTGACTCAATGCTCTCTATGACCAAGCAAATCAACGCTGTCTCCTCCTCCTGCTTCAACACCCTTTGCATGCTCCGAAAGATCTACAGGTGGTTCCAGACAGACACAAGAAGAACAGTCACCCAGGCCCTCGTCAGCAGCAGACTCGACTACGGAAACACCCTCTACGCGGGAGCTCCGACCAAGCTCATCAAACGTCTGCAACGCATCCAAAACGCCTCTGCACGACTGATCCTCGACGTACCACGCCACAGCCACATCACCCCCAACCTGAGAAACCTGCACTGGCTCCCCGTCAACAAGAGGATATCCTTAAAGCTCCTCATCCACGCACACAAGGCACTCCACAAGACCGGCCCAGCCTACCTCAACGGACGACTCTGCTTTTACATCCCCAGCCGCCAGCTCCGCTCCGCCGACCTCGCACTCGCCACCGTCCCTCGCATCCGTAGAACAACCACCGGCAAAAGATCCTTCTCCCACCTCGCCGCCAAGACCTGTAACACCTTCCCATTGAGCCTACGACAGGCCCAAGACCAGCTGACCTTCAGGAGGCTACTCAAGACCTGGCTGTTCGACCAGTAGCGCCCCCCCCACTCTCCCCTCACAGGGCCTTTTAGACCCTTGCGGGTATATAGTGCGCTCTACAAATGATTGATTGATTGATTGTTCCCTCCGCTCCTTTGGACGTGAAAAAGGAGCTTTGATTTCTCTTCTGCCCAGCTGGCGTCATTGCAGTTAGCAAAGCTATTTTCCACGAGACAGATATTTTATGTGTACATTTTTAGAAACAGATGTCCGTCAGCTTCTGTGAAACTCTGTTTTTAGGCACCTTTATGGTATTCTCTTTAAATAGAGACATTGTTTATTTACCTTATGAACCAGGATATCTGACTGCCAGGTCACCCTTGTAGTAGTCCTAACGAGAAGAGAGATTTGTGTAATGGGATGAACCTGGTTGCAGTTTTTCACTAGTACATCACGCAAAAACACCTTTACCATTTCTTTGAGGAAACCTTGTGCATGAAACTTGCTCTCCTTGTGTTACACAGGCTACTACTCTATTAAAGCATGTGATTACAGGTGAGCAACTTTTCATTTTTTTTATTACAATGATCTGTAGATCTGTTTGGGTGGGCTAGTATAGTTAGAAACACATATATTTTTCCAATGTATTTTTTTGTATGCTACTTAATTAACTTTTTAAGAAACGGCCACTTTTTAAAGAAATTTGATTAGGTTCGTCTATTCTGAAAAGGGAGTACTTTCAACAAATTAATAATGGGCTTCTTCAGATAGTATATTTGGCCAATAAGTCAAGAACAGGCCCTCAGAATAATTTGGAATGAAGAGTAAGGATTTTTGTTCCCCTCCCACCCCTCAACCCTGTTGCAATATCTTCTCTGAAATACGGTGTAATAATTAGGCCATACTTTCTCCTTCATCTTGAAAAACAAACCGCCTTATATGTTTCACTCCGATGTTGAGGTCATTAAATTCTATAAACTACTCAAGGCACTCGTTAGGAGTGAATGCCCATTCCTGCCAAACCGTTGACGGGGGACACCTGGCCTTTGGTGCAAGTGTTTTGTAGCTTGTCTCTCAAAGAAGACTGCAGTGGCGGTCTCATTTCACCATGAATTCTTGCGAGGCGCTTGAAGAGATGCAAGCTCTTGGAGGTCGTGTTGCACACAGTGGAGGCCATGAAAGAACTCTGCCTGTCAGAGCCACACTTTCCTGATAATGATTCTTCATGTCGGGACCACAGGGCACAAAAGATAAATCCACGATGGCTGGCAAGGGAATTTGTAGTGTGGAAGGTTAACACAAGACCGTGGAGCAGTCCTTCTCAATGCGCTTCTCGAATGGCTTTTAAACTGACCTATCATTTTAGGATGGAGTGGATGGATTCTCTAGTACAGAGATATCATAGAAGCTTTTCAGATCCTTCTCTCGCGGGGTGATATGAACAACTGTACACTCCCACTGAATTGTGAACCTCTGGTAAGTTAAAGCCATTGCAGTAGGGAAGATACCTGGTTCTTACCATCCTAGTGCTGGGACCAGTAATGTGCAAGTTAAATGATCTCGCTCTGTGCAGCGCCATTGCAGCTTTTTTCTTAATTTCACCTTGCAAAGAAGAGCAAACGGGTTTCTCTTACTACTTCAGTGCAGTAGCTTATGGATTACCCTGTACTTTGCTGACTACTATTAAATGTAATAATTACTTTTTAAAACGTATTGTGAGATATTGAATGTTAGTATGTCTGTGCTCACTCCAACTTTTAAACAAAAAGAGTATGCAGTTCCTAAGAGGACTGGAGGTGAACAAAATGGGGCGAGATCCAATGGTGGCTAACGAGAGGGAGGATGGGGAATCCTTCCTTTCGGAATGAGGGCCCTCACTCACCCAGCCCGCTGGGTGTCATGCTTCATCATCGGGCATGCTCCTCGTCGGGTCGGCGCTGCAATACCCGACGGGCACCCTAAGTAGGGGCTCTTTACTAACTAACTCACTAGCATATGGTGCCTTCTTCCGTGCCATACCACTTTTTAGCGGCACCACTTAAATCTTTCTGCACCAAGACTAAGCAAGACTCACTTGTACCGTTTATAACTACATGCCCTTTCTCAACACCTTACAACATGGCGCCCATTATTTCTTAACGCCGCCGCGAATGCATCTATAACGACGTGCCCCTTTTTCAACACCTTATAAAATGGCACCCATTATTTGTAAATGAGAATTCCAACATGGCCGCCGCTTATGCTCCATAGGACGATGGGAGGTTCACAGTCTTACATCACGCAACCCACGTAGATGCTCCGAAATGCGCGCCATTTCCGCTAGTTTATCTGCAGCCGGAACCGGACTGGCAGTCACCTCCCGGGTTCGGGATCGCAGGGTAGGTCCTCCGCTGAGTGGGCGCAAGACAACGTGAGTACTTGGGACCCCCACTTTCGCCTTCAAACAGGTAATCTCTCCAACGCTTTGGTTGCACAAGGCGAGCACCCAGAGGCACCATGCTCTGATATCACCCGCAGGTGTCAGCAGGACACAGCCACACGGCACGTACACCACGAGTCCTCCCGATTGTTGACGGCGGCTCGACATGAGAGCTGAGAACCCGGACAGGGTGCTTGACCCCCGGGGCCATCACACGTTCGGCCTTTGGCTCAATGCAGTCCTAACGCCACTTAGACTGTGGTCCACAGTCTTTGAGGTGGAGCGCTGAATAATAGCTAATCCCGGGCGTGGCACTCTGCCCTTGCTACACCAAACGCTGGGTCTACCGAAGCCATGCCATGAGAACATATGTTTTTTCTTTGTTATCTTTAACAGTTTACCACCTTTCGGCCCCTTCTTTTAGGACTATCGTTACTTTAACGTGTCCATTCTATGCCGCAATTCGATGGGGCCTGAATATATTGTAGGTGAGTTATTGGGTCTCCCCACGCCGAGTTTATGGTTCTAACCGCGCTGCTGTTACAGTATATATTTTTTAATGCTTCTTAACGCACTAGACCAACGGCACTGAACTCTATTGCTGCACAATCAGTGTTTGACAAATGTTATACATACAACTTGACACGTGAAACACACATGGGTGGTGCACATGAATATTGGTGGCGTGATCCTCTTACAACGTCATGATTGATACGATTATTTTCATTTTTCTGTTCTAGATTGGCTTCTGCACCTACGGATACCACACCCTTCTGGTGCAACAAAACTGATAAAACTAGGTTAATACACCACATTACCACTGGATTGCGTGTAGATTCATCATCTTATTTAGGTCCTCGAGAATTGCTGCCAGATCCTTCCAACTACATAGGCAAGAAACATGTTAAACGAAGTAATGTAAATGCAACGGTCTGCAACATTACTGTAGACAGTCGCCACACTGATTTGTATCAGGGTGGGAGGCAGGATCATTAAAATTAGTCTCCCTGATCCTTGCATTTCCCTGTTTTAATCCACATGGTCTACTAGTACCTACACCACTGCACTTCTACACTATTAGGGTCCCTTACACACACTGCACCAAACGGCAAGGAATAAAAGATCTCCGCCAAAGAGCCCCTACTTAGGATGCCCGTCGGGTATTGCAGCTCCGACCCGACAAGGAGCATACCTGATGATGAAGCATGACACCCAGCGGGCTGGGTGTGTGAGGGCCCTCATTCCGAAAGGAAGAATTCCCCATCCTCCCTCTCGTTGGCCACCATTGAATCTCGCCCCATTTTGTTCACCTCCAGTCCCCTTAGGAACTGCATACTCTTTTTGTTCAATACTTGCAATAGGACCTGTATGCTGGACCTCCAAAGCCCTTTCTCGTCCCTCCTCCTTGATAGCTTCACTCCAACTTTCACATTTAATGGCACATATTAATCTGTAAAAAGATTAGCTCGTGCCATTCCTTTTATCCAGTTCCTTTAGCACAAGGGCTTATGTCATGTCATGCATAACATAAAACGATTGGCTTGCACCATTCGTTTCTTCCATTTCCTTTAGCACAAGGGTTCATGTTATATTTTTTCTGGGGTACTTGGTGTGCACTCTGATGAATGTGGTTTAGGCTTCCGAGCAAGTGTTGGCTTCTCTCTTCTTGACACATTCTCATGACAAAGCAGTGGTCGATCATGATCACTTTGCCAGAGGGGAACTGAAGATCACGGAGGAAAGGCGAGCCTCCTCGCTCTTTATTAGGGCCTACTTTCAGATACAGAGGTGCTCCCGTCTTGGAAAGCATGCGAGACTGCTACCACGATGAGTGAACGCCAACTAAGATCGTCCTTGTTTCGAGCTCCCTGGCGGGGATTGATAACTCGATTTTCAGGAGGAAACATTAACCTTTTCTGTTAGAGTGCTTAGAAACAACCGATCTTCAGTGAGGTTCTACATAAATGTATCACTAAGTCCTGGGTGTATGTTGTTGATAGCATGGGGTGTCCATTTAGCAACTGGAAAATTGCACTCTCATCTGAAGTTGGTGAGTTCAGCAGTCTTAAAATTTAAATATATGCTACATAGCAGTGATTCAGGTTGTGCTTGTACAACTTAAAAAAAAAAAAAAAAACTGAAAATCTTTACCATACAACGGAACATTAAAAAAAGGTTAAATGTGCAAACCTCTAAATTGAAAATAATGAGTGAAATAGGAGTGTTTCAAGCTTTACTTGAATTTAAGAATCTTGTGAACAGTGCTCCGTGTTTTCCTACGGTCAGGTAAGAACTATTTTACCCACTTCAGTTGAAACTACAGGCTAGACAGCCCTAACATTTACACACCAGTGTTACACCCGAGCCCCATTGTCCTTTTCCACATGTGTGGTGAAGAACGTCATCAGTACTACGGTTTCACTGATGTTCAGCAAGAACATCGCCAAACTATCAGCCTTCCACACAAGTAACCTGAGGAGAATCTTGCGTGTTTTCTGGCTGCAAACCATCTCAGACCAATAATTGCTCAGCAGATGCAAGCAAGAGAGCATAGACACCACTATTATAAGAAAAAGATACAGATGGATAGAGCAAACCATCCGAAGACTCCATTACAGGAACAGCTCTCCACTGGACCCTAGAGAGGTAGACAAAAGAACACTTGGAGGCGAACATTGGAAATGGAAATTAAGATCCGGAACCACAGATGGGGCACCGTATAGAAATTTGCCCAAGACGGTCAGAAATACAGAAGTGGAGGTCCTTCATTTGGGCCCTACATGTCAGTCGACATAACGCCTTCACTGATGTTCAATGTGAACATGGATGTGTTATTTCATAGTAAAATACATGAATATATGTAAGTATGGACTTCACAAGTGCCTGAAGCCATAGTGTAAAACTGTTTAACCACAATTTGATTTGACACCAGTTAAGTAAGATCCATCGGTCACCATTAGTGCCCCATCAAGCGCACAGTGAAATATCAAAGCGATGTTTCTGGCTGCATCGATCCTCCTGGCAGCTTGATAAGAAATTAAGAATAACCAAGGTGGGGAGAAAGCGGAGGCATAGGAGTTCTAATGCACAAGATGATCTTAGTTTTAAATTCACAGCAATGGATGATCTGTTGTCATGGCCTTTCAGTCGTTCACTCACAAGACCATTCAGCTGTGATTGGGTGTGGCGGTTTCCGGCTCTGCTGGAATCTTTGAAGGCGCGGAACTTACTGTCTGACCCACACAGCAGAAATTGGTGTCTCTAGTTCTGCAGAAAGCAGCAGTACATATTATTGACATGTGATTCTTTGTTCTCAAGTACACATTGTCAGCAGATGTGGTCTGACCACACGTCATAGGTCAGGGCAGGCCGCAAATACTCAGAGTATAGTAGACATGATCCAGAGTCCTGCAGGGAACCAAGGTTCTAGTTATTGTCTGGTCGACAGAAGAGAGGTTAGCATCTCATGTTCTGTGGGAGCAAAGGCTCCAAGTACATGATCGCCTGTACCTTAGGTGTTTAATGCTCACGTGTAACCTAAAGCACAGACAACTTTACATCAAGAACTCTGGAGGAAGTGGCACTGCAGATTATTGAACATGTGATGATAAGCTCTTGAAGGGCCTGATTCTTGTTTTTTTGCTCCCAAATGAACTTAGATATGCAAAAAACTTTTACAAGAACAAAGTCTAGTTTCTCACTTACAGGCGACGATATGTTTACATTTCCGTATCTAGTTATGTGCGGGTTTATAGGTGTCTCTGGATAGGTTCACTGGGTATAGTTTACCAGTTACACAGTTCACCAACACTTTGTAGGTACTTTTGGACACGGAAAATTACACTTTATTCGTGCTAAGGGTGGGAGTGTGACTCTTAGGTGAGAATGGCGAGGAAAGATTCCCAAAATTGAAGGGAGGTAATGGAATAGTTTTTCCAGATGCAGGCGAAAAAGATTTTTTTAATTGCAAATTAACAATTTATATTAAATTTCCACACACAGAATTGTACAGTTATTACAATTCAATATGCAGAAATATGTACACACGCGAGGACGTCTAAATATCTACATATTGCATAGATACCCGAAAGTACTTATGAAATTCTTTCAGGACCCCTAGAGGTCAGAAGTTTACTCCAAATGTTGAAGTAACCGTCCAGAGCTACATTTCTGACTTGTTTTCTTGATGTTTTTTTTAATCGGGTTGTAGTGGATAGAGGGAGGGAGCGATTCACTTCTAGGGAACATGGCACCTACTTCTCTAGAAAGCCTGGCCAGCAGTTATTCTATGATCCGTGCAACGTTTTATCTATATACGTTTAAGCGTCATCATGTACAAACAACATAGAAGATTTTAACAATCAACACAACATAAGGCAGCTATATAACAATAGTAGAACAAGAATAACATAGTAAAGAGACAACTACGTGAGAAGGAAAGTGAACAGTTATTGTTGGAGAGGGAATAAATACCTTTAAGAAACAGGCTTTGGGTGAGTTGCAGAACAGTAAATGTGTGCGTGGAGCCTGACATATTCAGGAAAGGAGCGCCAGAGTTGTTGTGCTGGTGAAGAGAAGGGTTGGTGTGAATTGTTGAATTCTTCATTCTGTGAAGTCCAAGAGGCGTCTGTTTTACTCCTCGTGACCCTGAGCAATCGCTAATTTATTATGGTTATGATGTTCTATAATCACTAATTTATTCCAGTGGTAGGTGGATTATTTATGAATATCCGAACCCTCCTATTTGCACGGATGTGATGCTACACATGCCACCCTCTTGTCTAGGGAACCATCTATCGCATGTAGTTATTTGTTGAAATGCACACAATATAGCCCCGCTTCTCTTGTTCGGCAAGGATAAGGGCTAGGAGAAAGGAGTCTTTTGAGCTCCAAGTAGCGGTGGTCCAGAATGCTCTGGTGAGCTCCATGTCCTCCAGGCTATTCTGTCAGTCTATTACCTTGGCTTCTGCAAGGAGTGGAGTTTGTTGCTATTTGGCTATCCATTTCCACAGGGATTTGTAAAGCCACTGTTTTATTCCCCAAGGTATAGAAGTGTGCTCTTAACTCCACAGGGAGAGAAAGTTTTATTCATATCCTTACTAAACAGTAAATGTTCCTGTTCTGCTGGAATCAGTAAAGGCCCTTCAGATTATTAGTCCATCAACACAGCAGAGCACTCAATTGGGCCAGGATTGTAACTTTGGAAGATCAATGGACTGCTCAGGTTTCTAACAGCCAGGCTCTTCCTTATAATGTAGGGGGACACACCATGGATTAAGTAGATGTTCCCAATAAAAAGCTTATCTATGTAAAAAATAGTTTGGATACACTGGTTGCATTGTTTGAACATCATGTGGTCAGCTGTCATGCATTCAGGTTAGATTTTATAAGGATTTCTCCATCAAATTATAAATGTCACAAAATCAAATGCCATACCATTAATCTGTTCTCTGTAGGGTCTCCGATTCTACTAATAAAAGCTACCGTTATCAAATAAATACAATTTCATTCATCTAAAAAGCCATAGAAAATATTGCTTCTGAAAACCTGTTACATTTTACACTTCTGTATTGTTCTGAACATTGTTGTTCCTGTGGGTTTTTATTATTTTTATTTTGCTGCTTTAATTGTTTACTACAAGAGTGCGTTGCAGCACCTCTGATGCCTGATTTACTCCAAGGCTGTGCTAGAATACATTTACACCCGTTTTAACACCTTTTGCACCATAGTAACTTTAGAAGTGTAGCTTGTGAAGAGTATTGGCCGTGTGTGTTTGTTTATATTAGCATGTCCCTCTCCCCAAAAAACCTTCTTAAATGTACTTAACTTCTCCCATTTAGAAGTAAGTATTCCTCATTTTCCAGATAGTCCCTCCCAAATTTAGTAATGATCACCACATTGAAGACGCCTGGACAGAAAAGATAGATGAGGCGGAGATCTCACGCCATGGATCTGTGAACAGCATTTGTTATATGTTAGTAATTCTCCTCTAGTACCCAGTAGGTAAGTAGGCCCTAGGCATTAAAGTTCAATGCTGCATAGCCGATGCCTTCCTCACAGTCTGATCCTTAATTGCCATCTTGTGTTTGCTAGTCAAAGTTCTAGAGTTTGTAGCCAAACTCCACCCCAAAAGCAGGTTAGTGTTGTACAGTGAGATTGATCAAAGGTGCCTGTAGGATATTGTTCAGGGGAAAGTGTTGAGTACGAAAGTGAATCTTTCGGTTTTAAGTTTTATTTTTAAAGAAATATTAAAATCAGAATGGGGTATATGGGAATGTTTATAAAATATAAAGAGAAAGGTAAACTCTCCTGCAAAAACATCACACCTCTTCTGCTGAAACTTACTGGACACCCTTTACCTGACATGGCACCCCTTGCTTTGGCCTGGGTGTCAGCAGGTTGGGGGTAGTTGCCAGCTAGTTAGCTACCTTCACTTACTTAAAAAACAAAAACGCTTAGCAATTTTACTCCGAGCAGTCTCGCAAATGATCGTGAAGGTGTCTAAACTCATGTGTAGTACACCTGGGGTTTCTCAATGTGATTAACTACTGAGGAAACCGTGAATAAACAAATAACTTTCAAAAAATGTGGAAGAGACGTGATGGCACCTCACGTGCGCAACCCCAATGGAGCCTGCTGGCTGGTACTCGTCAGCATTGCCCACTCTTCTCATCATCGGCAGCCATCACGCTCCAAAACAATAATAAAGAGGTGTCCAAAAGATAAAGCCAAAACAAAACAAGTAGTGCGACTTAATAGTGAAGATTAAAAAGTGAAACCGGTACACCCACTATAGGTTCAAACTTTATTCCGCCTTAGGAGTGCACCTACTTCAATGATTAAAAAGGTTGCTGAATATCTCCGCCGGCGGAGAGAAGGAGCTCCGTGAGGCTTTAGGTGATTGACATTACGGTGGAATGCCACACAAAACCCCGAGGACTCACATAAGGAGCCTACTGGTGACCTCATTCATCGAGCTGGTACGCGAGGCCAAGGCTCCACGAGGTCTCCGAGTGTGATTTTAAGAAGTGTCCTTATCGTGTGCCATGCGACGTTTGTTGCCCTGACGAAATTGCCAAAAAGAATCCAGGCGATGAAACATGTTGGCATATAAGGAGGGTATGCATATTCAGCAACCTTTTTAATCATTGAAGTAGGTGCACTCCTAAGGCGGAATAAAGTTTGAACCTATAGTGGGTGTACCTGTTTCACTTTTTAATCTTCACTATTAAGTCGCACTATTTGTTTTGTTTTGGCTTTATCTTTTGGACACCTCTTTATTATTGTTTTGGAGCGTGATGGCTGCCGATGATGAGAAGAGTGGGCAATGCTGACGAGTACCAGCCAGCAGGCTCCATTGGGGTTGCGCACGTGAGGTGCCATCACGTCTCTTCCACATTTTTTGAAAGTTATTTGTTTATTCACGGTTTCCTCAGTAGTTAATCACATTGAGAAACCCCAGGTGTACTACACATGAGTTTAGACACCTTCACGATCATTTGCGAGACTGCTCGGAGTAAAATTGCTAAGCGTTTTTGTTTTTTAAGTAAGTGAAGGTAGCTAACTAGCTGGCAACTACCCCCAAAGACTTTCTGATTAGGGGGAGTACAAAAGACCTATAAGGTTAGAACCAGTATGTATGGCATAAAAAACCTTCTGACACCCAGGTCTTTGTAGTATTAGACTGTTTGGAGGGCGACCTGGGTTTCTTTCCCTCTATAGCTCCTTATTGTGTACACACCCCTTGCTTTGGGTCAAGTGTATGACCTGGTTTCCCATGATTTAAAGGTATTTTGCCTCCTTTAGCAGATCACTGACCACACAGCCAATCAGATTGTATTCGTATGTGTTGTAGTTAGTCGAATACAGGCACCAGAGATGTGTGTCACAAGGCGCAGGTTTCTGCATTGCATTTTACACTGGTGATACGGACATTCCTCTACACCACAGTGTAGAAAAAAAACATCTCTTGACCTGATAAGCCTGTGGCCTCACAGCGTCTATCCTGATAGTTTTCTTGCACTGTGTGTATTGTAAGACGGCCTTGCTGGCTGACCCACGTCCAGCCCTTTCATCTTCTCAACCTGGTATTTTGTTGCTAAAACTGGTTGAATTTTCCTAGATTTTGAATTCACATGTCTGTACTGCAAGTAACCCATTGATGCTTGTAATATTGTGCTTTCCTATATACAAACAAATTCTTTTAAAACCGTATTTAGGTCTCGCTGAGCCAGCGCATGCGCTGCTCTGCACAAAATTTAGTGAGTGGCTTTTGAAAGTGCTACCAGAGGCTTTGCTGGCCTCAAGCTTGCGTTCACGCGCACGTGCAGCCGCCATGTGGGTTTCTGTCAAGGCTCATTGAGCCTTGCTTGCATCTCTCCGCCTTGTTTTATTTACTTTATGCGCGCGCGCTCACACACAACTTCCGGTCGCGGCCGAACTTCTTGCTCATAATCACTTTTCTTTTTCCTTTTCGCATGCTTGTTTAATGTAGGTCGCCTCGATGCTGTACAGTGACAAACAAGTTCCTACACATGAATGTGTGGTTTATGTCCGATACGGGTCATTGTATACAATTATAAAGCGAAGCCCAACAGTTTTAAGTCTGGTTACAAGGGAGGGCATCTCGGGTGCCTGGAGCTGGTTGGCCAGCGCTGCACAAAGTACCCGAGTGGTGTAAGCATGGCGCACAGGTCAGGGAGTGTGATCGGCGCCTCGTCAGGGGTAGTAAGTGCTATGTAAGAGCAATTTAAACAAATGTCATGTCCGCATCTTTTCAATAGGCCATGGGATAATGGAGGAAGGCGCTTCGAACCCAACCTCGAGGCTCTTCGCGAGCGATGACGG
Organism: Triturus cristatus; assembly: GCF_964204655.1. NCBI lineage: Eukaryota > Metazoa > Chordata > Amphibia > Caudata > Salamandridae > Triturus > Triturus cristatus. The sequence goes on along the minus strand of NC_140586.1, from coordinate 825,759,770 downwards.
ATGGCCAAACTAATAAATTGGAGAACATGGCTTCCGTGATCGTGGTTTCACAAACAGCTGACGGAGAGCACAGAATGAACACTACACTGCTTTTGTGTTTTGAAAGCAGTTTCTCTTCCTGCCACACAGTGGCACTAGGATTCCTTGGTTAGGAAATTAAGCACAACTACACTTGAAAGTAGTAGTTGCGGTACAACTGGGGCAGGCAGAATTACACAGTTCCTCATATGAACTAGGAGGGACAACGTATGTAGCGGAGACGAGTGCACACTTTACATACAAACCCACATAGGTGAGGAGTGAGGTATTGCACAGGCAGCAGCAATACAACTGACACACACATGCAGCTACCGCAGAGGCGCAGCAGCGCAAGGCGCACTCTCTCATAATGAACGGGTATAGCGCAGACAACCTCAGTGCAAGTTTCACACATAACAGGTACAGCACAGTCTGCATCAGTGCAAGCTTCACATACCACAGATACAGCACAGTCTGCTTCAGTGCAAGCTTCACACACAAAAGGTACAGCGTAATCTGCATCAGTGCAAGCTTCACACACAACAGGTACAGGGTAGTCTGCATCAGTGCAAGCTTCGCACACAACAGGTATAGCGCAGTCTACATCAGTGCATGCTTCACACAAAACAGGTACAGCGCAGATTGCCTCACTGCATGCTTCACACACAACAGGTAAGTAGTCTGTGTCAGTGCAAGCTTCACACACAACAGGAACGGGGCGGTCTGCATCAGTGCAAGCTTCGCACACAACAGGTACAGGGTAGTCTGCATCAGTGCAAGCTTCGCACACAACAGGTACAGGGTAATCTGCATCAGTGCAAGCTTCACACACAACAGGTACAGCGCAGTCTGCAGCAGTGCAAGCATCACACACAACAGGTAAAGTGCAGTCTGCATCATTGCAAGCTTCACACACAACAGGTACAGCTCAGTCTGCATCAGCGCAAGCATCACACAAAACAGGGGCACTGCAGGCTGCATCAGTGCATGCTTCACACACAACAGGTACACCGTAGTCTTCATCAGTACAAGCTTCACACACAACAGGTACAGCGTAGTCTGCATCAGTGCACACATCACACGCAACAGGTACAGCGCAGTCTGCATCAGTGCAAGCTTCACACACAACAGGTACAGCACAGTTTGCATCAGTGCAAGCATCACACACAACAGGTGCAGTGCAGGCTTCGCACACAACAGGTACAGCGCAGTCTGCATCAGTGCAAGCTTCGCACACTAAAGGTACAGGGTAGTCTGCATCAGTGCAAGCTTCACACACAACAGGTACAGCGCAGTCTGCATCAGTGCAAGCATCACACACAACAGGTACAGGATAGTCTGCATCAGTGCAAGCTTCACACACAACAGGTACAGCGCAGTCTGCATCAGTGCATGCTCCACACACAACAGGTGCAGTGCAGGCTTCGCACACAACAGGTACAGCGCAGTCTGCATCAATGCAAGCTTCACACACAACAGGTACAGCGCAGTCTGCATCAGTGCAAGCATCACACACAACAGGTACAGCACAGTCTACATCGGTGAAAGCTTCACACACAACTGGTACAGGGCAGTCTGCATCAGTGCAAGCTTCACACACAACAGGTGCAGTGCAGGGTTTGCACACAACAGGTACAGCGCAGTCTGCATCAGTGCAAGCTTCACACACAACAGGTACAGGGTAGTCTGCATCAGTGCAAGCTTCACACACAAGTACAGCACAGTCTGCATCAGTGAACGCTTCACACACCACAGGTACAGCGCAGTCTGCATCAGTGCATGCTTCACACAAAACGGGTACAGTGAAGATTGCCTCAGTGCGTGCTTCACAAACAACAGGTAAGTAGTCTGCATGCGTACAAGCGTCACACACAACAGGTACAGGTCAGTCTGCATCAGTGCAAACTTTACACAACAGGTACAGGGTAATCTGCATCAGTGCAAGCTTCGCACACAACAGGTACGGGCTAATCTGCATCAGTGCAAGCTTCGCACACAACAGGTACAGGGTAGTCTGCATCAGTGCAAGCTTCGCACACAACAGGTACAGCGCAGTCTGCATCAGTGCATTCTTCACACACAACAGGTGCACCGCAGTCTGCATCAGTGCATGCTTCACACACAACAGGTAAGCAGTCTGCGTCAGTGCAAGCTTCACACACAACAGGTACGGGGAGGTCTGCATCAGTGCAAGCTTTGCACACAACAGGTAGGGTTATCTGCATCAGTGCAAGCTTTGCACACTACAGGGTAATCTGCATCAGTGCAAGCTTCACACACAACCGGTACAGGGTAGTCTGCATCAGTGCAAGCGACACACACAACAGGTATAGCGCAGTCTGCATCAGTACATGCTTCACACAAAACAGGTGCAGCGCAGATTGCCTCAGTGCATGCTTCACACACAACAGGTGCAACGCAGATTGCCTCAGTGCATGCTTCACACACAACAGGTACAGCGCAGTCTGCATCAGAGCAAGCTTTACACGCAACAGGTACAGGGTAGTCTGCATCAGTGCAAGCTTCACACACAAGTACAGCGCAGTCTGCATCAATGAAAGCTTCACACACACAAGTACAATGCTACCAGCCGCAGTTGAGGCTTCTCTGACATGCAGAACATGCAAAGGCAGTATCAGCAGAGTAAGAGTCCTTCCCATAAAGAATCGTCTCCCCAAGCCTCTTCGAGTCATAGAATCTGAAGCTCTCTCCAACAAGCATTGACATAGCCAATAGGTCTCGCCTTTGGGACCTTATAAGTGTTTAGATATGCAACAGTTGATATTGTTGCACCAAGACTATTGTGCTGCATAACTAAATACTTATAAGGTCCCAAAAGCGAGACCTATTGGCTATGCCAATACTTGTTTTAAGTAGACATTGTTATAAAAGTCTTGCATTTTTTGCACAGATAAAGTGTAAGTCTTAAGATTAGATTTGTCAGCGGCACTCTTTAGGTCTTTCCTACTAGACAGCGCATGCATTATCTGTTGCAATACATTTTGTGGTCTTATGAAGAACATAAAGGGGTTTGGAGCCCATCCATTGCTTACCATTGGTTGGCTTTCCTGTAACTCCCATTTGCATGCTTCTTAGTTATGTCCCAGCTTGTCAATCTTCTGTTTGTCCCTGCAATGAAGCATAGGCTTTCTACCATCACTCTTGATTGGCTGGCGTCTGCACTTCGTTTGCTTTTCAAGCACTTCTTTTTTCTTTTGTGTTGAGCACTCCATGAGAGTGCATGTGTTTCCCGGCAATAGCTCTTGTGTACTTGTTTCCCGGGCTCGTTGTTGCTCTTTGTCAACTTGTGCTACTCCCCACTCCTCCATGTTGGTCTCGCTCTCTTCGTTGCTTTCTCACCTGCGTGCTTCTCCCTTAATCGCTCAACATTCCTCTCACCTGAGGCTTCTCCTCCCCACCCCTCCCATCTGTATTACATCCCCCACCCGCTGCCTTCTCCATCGTCCATTGCTTCTTACCCCACCCAGTGCTTGAAATGGGAAAATAGAAGTGCAGGTACTCTGTACCAGAGTACCTGCGTTTTTCTGAGAAGTGCCGGTACTCTCCAATTAAAATATAGCATTTCTCTTGAGAAGAGCCAGTGCTCTCCCCCTTCAAAATAAAAAAGTGCCGGTACTCTGTAGCTTCTCTCCCACCCTGTCCTCCTTTCTTGCCTGTTGCTTCTCCTATCGACCACAGCCCTCTGTGCTACTTCCGCCCCTGCCTTGTTACCCACCACTGGCACCCTCTGTGTTGCTTCACCCCCACCAAAGCCCTCCATGTTCTCCAACAACCCTGCGCTTCAGGGCACAAGTCCTAAAAAAAGAAGTGGGGGACTGACCAAGTGAGGCAGTATGCAAGTGACATCATGACGCGTACTATCAAAGCACATGACATCACGATGTGTGACATTCCACATAGCATCACTGGAAGTGACCTCACTGGAAGTGATGCGTGCATTTGTGTATGTTATAATATATGCCAACTGAAAATGCAATAAAATGTTTTTTGTAAAAAGTTGTCTCCTGCAAAGCATATCATGCAACGTGCAGATCAGACATTTTTATTTTATGTAGATAGGTATGTGGACACCGAGATCCTTTTTATTACTTGCAGTTAATAAATTGTAATCCTTGTAGTAGACCACAGAAGCTATGAAGTGTATTTGACTTCTACACCTTGTAACCCGGACTGTCTCATGTAACACATCTTGCACATTAATTTATACACTTACATGATTTATTTGGAATGGATAATGTGAATGTTATGTAAAGTGCTCTAACACTCAGCATTGGGATGAGTAGCGCTATAAAAGAAATTAAATAGTGCTATTTAAATTGTTATTTGTGTAAATACTGAGGCATACCAACCCATCTGACATTCTTACAGTGCATGCACTATATATAACAAGGTAAAGCATGCATCTCTTAAGTACCTGTGAGAGATACCAAGCTGTGTGCTTTTGTTTTCTCGCTGGTGCATTTGCGAGGTGCCAGGATGCCTCCAGTCCCGTACTCTATCAAAAGGAGGCCTGATGGCCCCTTAACTTCTGTATTGATCGTTGCTGGGCTGGAGGTGGGAAAAAAAGCCCCCTCGCTGCCTGCACTTTGCTGCTGGGAATCCAAAGCCCACAACCTGCAGGAGCTGATGAACGTGTCCTGGTGCTTTCAAAATTACACTGGGACACGTTCAACATATTTCTGTGGGGCCCAACCTCCTAGCAGGGGGGACGGCGTTTACCCTGTGTGAAAAGAGTGGGTGGACGCCATGTACCCCGAACTCGTGCCCTGCCCGCGCCTTGTTTTGCACTTTTGCGCTGTTTTTTAATTTTTATTTACTGATCCAAAGTGGTAAATTTTAAAAAAATCACTTGTCATTTTGTAGGCCTGTAGGCTGCACTCGCCTACAAAACAGCAAGACTCTGCAGTGCCTGATTTTTTACGTTTGCTGCTTATCGGATTCGTGACTAAAAACTTTTGGAGCACCAGTTGTTCCAAAGGCGAGACCTGTTGCCTTTGCCGATGCCTGTTTTATGAATCCCACGAGGATGAGAGGCTGTGGGAGCTCACTGAGAGCGAGAGCTGCAGCAGGCGCTTGAACCCGGCGCTGACGCGTCTGTGTGCTTTCAGTTCTCTCTAATAAGATCTTCTGCGGTTCATTGATGATGAGAAGCGAAACTTGACAAAAGCGCCCACGCGTCCGGCCGAATGAGTGCGACATGGAGCAGAAGTAATGTTTACATTTTGTTGCAGGAAAACGTGTCTTCGTGAAAGAAGGGGCATATGGTATCCATAATTTCTGCTAATATGTCCAATTAAAATCTAATTAATATCATGATTTGCCAATCCCCGCCGGCCTGAGCAGCTCTTCAATGTTCGGTGTATGCTTCGATTCACAGGCTTTCCCTCCGACCGCACAATAATCCTTGTTAAGGTGATGCGAAACCTTCAAATGTCTCCTCGTTCAAATGATGCGTGTGGCTTTCTCCAGCGGTGACATCGTTACCTCCGTCTAGAAAGAGGCCAATGTATGTGTTCTGCTTCTGAGGGATTGTTTGTAAATACTGAACGGCTGTTGGCCAATCCGGAAGCAGTTTTTAATATTCTAGACTTTGGTTGACTTTATTGGACATTTATTTCACCTAAGCCGCAAATCGAGGGTGTTTAAATAATAAGGCCTCGCTCAGCCTGTGAATCAGGTAGCTAACAAGCACTGGCAATGCCGGTAGGTCTGACTCTTAAAGGAATGTTTTATGGTAATGTGAGGCATTACAAGTAACCAGCATGGGAATAGATATGTATTTTGGTGGAAGCAAAGAACTATGTTGGTGGAGGTTATACGGCCAGTTGCACTGGCAAGCTAAACCTAAAAATCCACATTGCTTAATGACTCCCCTTCTGCCATTTGTGCTGCTGCCAAAGAAAACCGCCATAAATTATTTACTTATTTAAGACAGTTTAATAGCATTCAAAATCATGTATGAGCCGCTCAAAGTTCAAGCTTGGGCAGCTGGCTAAATGAATACATTGGTCAGAGCTGTGTGAAGGGAAGCACACAAGTTGTGCACAATCAAAACATGTACTCCTGGATCCCGACGTGTGAGCAGAGCTATTGCCCATCTCTAGTGATGCTCACATAAATGTCTGAATTGTCTGGTGACAGCTGCGCTCTCATGCCTGACCATAAAAAGGTGGTCCCACTCTGCAAGTAGGGGCCATTTTGAACTTGTAAAGGCATGCAATATTTGTGTTTTTTGTTTAGGTACGGGAGACAGTGCATGCATTTGTGCTTACTGCAGGCAATGTTTGTGGTAATATCAGACCGATCAAAACTAAAAACCACCCCACCAGACCATTAGACAAGCCTGCAAACTTTCAAAAATGGACCCAGACACCAAACCGTCAGAGCAGTCCTTCTGACACTGCTAGATTGCCCTGTAGCCCAGCCCGACCCCGGCAGTAGCGGCTGGTGGCAAATCACGTTGGACAGCGCAAAAAATATACACATAAAAAATACAGATTGATACACAATAATTTAAATATACACAGTAAAAAATCACTTACACTGCCGCTTGATGTTCTGCAGCACGACCTCCGAGCGCGCAGTCCACAGCCAGCTCTTGTATCCAAACAAGACGCTGTTCTCATGCTGTTAAGCAGCATGAATGAAGTGTTGCCTTGATTGGCAGGAGCGGGCTGGCTCTATGCTCCAAAAAGCACTGTAGCCCTGTACCTGATTGCCAGCCCGGCTGTCCAATACAGCTGGGTTTGAGAGGTTTCAATTGCGTATGCCGGTTTGGCCGTAGCAAGGTAGCCGGCCAAACCCACATGCGCACTTCAAACTTAAGTGGCCACTCCTCACTGCTGCCAAACATTGGCAGCAATGATGCACTGGCCCCACCCTGCCCTCACACTCTGTTTGCTGGCAGAGAGCAAAAAATAAAATGGTAATAAAATAGTTTTATTACCATTTTATTTTTCACACTTACGGTGCAGCAGTGTGGAGGGGGTGGTGCTCCTCCGTTCCCATGGAAGAACCGCCGCCGAGTATAGGTAGATCAGTGAGTATGTACAGCGCGTGTCCTGTTATTCAGCCTGAAGTTGTTGTACAAGCCTTACACGCAGCGAGTCTCTCAGGATCCAGAAACTTTGTCCCCCTATGCGGACAAATCACAAAAGATGGCATTCCCGGCATAACATTAGGACCCTCTGTTGTTTAATCTGGCCAGAGCCAGCCGTGGACTGTCACTCTGGGTATGGGATAAGTGACAGCCTCGTCTCTTTGAATTTAAAGATGCCTACAAGTAAATCCAATGAGCAGATATTTTTGTGAATCTGTTTAGCATAAACAAGGCCTGATGGGAGTTGAGCGCTTACAGGTCAAATATCTATACGGTGTAGTGAGTAATAGTTGTACAAAATGCAAGTGTGAGAAGATTTAGTGAATAGAATATCAGAAAACAATCAAATCATATGAGCAAGTCAATAAAATAACGTGTACGAATTACAATGTGAACAAAAACACTGCAGAAGAGCAGCGCGATTAACATAGTAGTTTATGCCTACATAAAGATATTCACAGGATTACATAGGTGAGTGTAAAGCGGTTAACAAAAATGGTTTAGATATATGGGCATGTGCCACGAGATCATGCTCTGAAGCACAAATGTAGATCATGGACCCACAGCTTTGATTGGGGTGCAGCGTTTTCACCCAGATGAGGGGTTCTCTTCATATTGCCGGGCTCTGTCTCTTTGCGCTCAGAATCACACATATTGTCAAGGGAGGTGATTTGAAAAGGCTTCATCACACAAAGGTTGCTACCTGTTGCACTACATCTCTGTAAATACTGCCTCAAGTACCCCTTTTTTTAAATGTGTTTTTTGTTGCTGCTCTGTTGGCCTGTAAAATCTCTTCGTAGCACACCTTTAGGCACACGGGCGAAATACCATGTCTTTTTGTATGGGCTTTGAGACCTGTACAAAGCCCCTGGTCAATCAGATCAGGTATATTATGTAAAGAAATGACAGGGGATAGGGCTGCATGTTGGTGAGTTTTTCCCCACAGTATGGGAGCAGAACCCACAACCCAATATTCTAGGATACCCCAAAATTTCAGAAACCCCAAATTTACCTCATACAGTTCTCATGCTAGAAATAATTGCACAACAAGGCAGCCTCCCCCAACATCAGTTTAGCAGTGTATCAAAATTGTAACTCTGACCACTCAATAATTGAGTTCTAAATTAGAAGGAAAAGTTAAAGGATTTTATTTTAAGAAATCTCAAATCAATCGGTACAGAATAAGTGTCATAAAAGCTCAAATGCAAACTTATCACAAAGAGGTCAAAATCGGAAATCATTCTAAATTGCTATTTTTTTTTTGTAAACAAATTTTATTGATTTGCAATAAAACAGTGAAAACGTTGCGGAAGACATGACATTCATCTCAAGATTCAACACAGTGGGATACAAAAGTGCGAAATAATCCATCAGGTTCGATTGCCAGTCCACCTGTCGGGGGTCATTCTAAATTCCTAATGAGCAGTAAAATCAGAAATGAGTCAGGCTGCATCCCTTTTAGAATCCTGGAAAGCTCAAAAATCTTCTGGCTCACCCCCAAAATCAAGGTGGTATTATGCACAATTCTTGCAGAAAAACTTCGCTAACACTGCAGATTCTTCATAGCATGATCATAGCATGATCGTATCCGAAGTAATAACATCAGTACTATAACACATTAGCACTACTCCATTTTAAGAAAGCATCCAGCATTTTTCGTGCTTTTGCCATCCTGAGCTTTTTGAACAAAATATGAAACCTTTTAAAAATATCAGTTCTCACAAATTAATAGGAGTTGTTTACACAGCGAAACTACAGCGGAAGGACCTTGAATGTTACAACATATGAAATTTAAACAAAGCAATGAGAGGCAATAAAAACTCTATTCCATAAAACTAAGTATATGATCTTAATATCAACTGTATGAGTGCACAGCTCCCAGTTATGGCAAAAAATGGTTCTTTATTTTCTTGTTAGCGTTCTTAATCTGTAGCCAGACATTTAGAAGCAGCCAACGCGTTTCCCCCAAACAGGGGCTTTTTCAGGACTGCAAAAACATATAAAAATACATGTATATACAAAAATCATGACGATACAAATGTACTGACAACACAATGACATAAAACACGTACATTCTGCTAATTAATAGGTTGTAGAAATGTGTGCTACACACGTCCGTGAAATACAATAACAAAAGAGGGACAACAAAATAACTATCAACATGAAGTTAACAAAAATGCAAACGTCCAGTTTTCTGACAAATAAAACCGTACAGATAATACTGACCATGCAAAGCAAGAGCAAATCTTCAATTTTCAAATCATGATGCTAAAGGTTGGAAATTTAAGAAAGAAAGCAGAAGGAGACAGAAAAAATAATCCCCATTGAAAACAAACAGAAAACGTGTATGATAGAAGTGGAAATAGAAAGCATTCCATTTCATGACCAATCCGAGAATAAAAAAAACCCAGAACAAGTCCACTCAAGATACGTGGCCCCATAATCGTTAAATCACCCGAGTGGTGACCCGAGTCAAACGTGACCAATGATCTGGATTAGTTTACCAGCATCGCAAATGGAAAACAATCAATCATGAAAGAGTACGACGAGTATTTGTCATGGCCTCACACAGTTTCAGCAACCTTGATGCCAGAGTAACCTTCTATAATCAGAATACAAAGGAAAAAGCGAAATGAAGGCCCAAGAAGAGTCAAAACATATGTCAAACCCGACTTTAAAGATGAATCCGGTGAGGTGTACCTTTAAAACCCATCATTACACCATGCCACACACCGCCAGTGAGGAATATACGTATAACAAGTCTGACGACTTGATTAGAACGTCACTTCAAAATAAGGTACAGAATGTGTACATTATAACGCCCATCTTTTCACCATGTGACAAACGACCAGTGCAAAATCGCCATGTGCTATAAAAAAACCTGCTTTAAGCTACCCCAATAGTTGGCTCAATATAACCCTTGGGCACGCTATTCAAATATAGCCAACAACGACAGTCTCAAGCATTATTACATTTAATCCCATTTAGTAAGGGTGCACACGTTTGTAATTCCTGTTTATTCACACATAAAGTCTCTTCATAGGGCTAAAGAGCTATTGGGCCAAATATTCAAAATAGAGTACATCCTTTTAATTCCCGGAGCAGTCATGAGTCTGAGTGGGACCGAAATCAATCAATAATACCGGTCACGGACACTCCGTCTATACAGTAACACAACAGCAGTGGTTAAGGCAACACATCCAAAAGTACTTAAATCACAGTTCTGACAAACTCCTCACTAGGTCCGAACATTATGCAGCCTATATCGTCTTATCTGCGCCATATTTCGAACCCTCGTGGTGGAAGTAGATCTCACCAACCATTGCAACATGCAAATGCACAACAAGGGCTCCACACTTGGTGCAATCATCCTCAGCACAACACACTATCCCTGCACTCTATCCTACCATCCAACTGGTCAGATCACAATCAAATTCTCTTCGACCTTAATTCCATCCATCACCCTTCAACCCAAGGCAGCGGTCAAAAGAGCTAGGTAAGAAACATCCAATAAATTCCACAGGAGGAGCTAGAAGCATTAATCAGAACCAAAATCCTACCTCCTCCTGACCTATCAACCGTCGAGGACCTCACTGCCCACTACAACACAAAAATGACAGAACTCGTGATAAACAATCGCCCGACTGAAACTCAAGAAGTAAAGAAAGATCCCCTCTGGAGCCTGGTTCAACAAAGACCTGAACAATGACAAGCGACAACTCCATTTAGCTGAAAGACACTGGAGACAACAGGCATCGAAATCAAATCTCTCGCTCCTCTGGGCTGAACACGAAAAATACAAAAAAACACATCTCCAAAGAAAAATCCGCCTTCTTCCAAGATCAACTTGACCGGTCTAGGAACAGACCTAAAGACCTATTCACCATCCTCAACAACAAACCTCCTCTTTCTCCCAACATTCAAGTAACAACTCTTCAGAGTGCTGTGAAGAATTCACTACATTCTTTTCAGAAAAAATGATTGAACATCAAACTATCTCGCGAGCCATCCACCTCCCCACCCTGCACTAACGATGCCTGCGGCGGAAAGGGCTCACCTATAACTACTGTCAATGAAAGGATGCCTTTCCTCTTCTCTCCAACTCAGCACGCCAACCTCCTTCCCCTGCAACTGGAAAACAATGCACCCTGGTCTAAATTCATCTATACCCCTGAAGAAGTAGTACACTGGTCTCCAGCATGAAGCCGGCATATAACTTCTCTGATCCCCTCCCTCCTACGATAGTGAAAAATCTCAGGCACATCATCTCACCGATTTAGACCAAAATCATTAACTCCTCTCTGTCAAACGTCTCTGTGCAGGCTCCCTCAAACTCGGCCAAGTCCCCCCCCTTTCATAAAAAAACGAAAGCCAACCAGAATGACCTTAATAACTACAGACCTATAACCATCTCCCTCTCCTCACCAAAACCATGGAAAAATGTGTGCTTCTCCAACTCAACAACCATATTAAAAAATACAACCTGCTTGACACCTTCCAATCCGGGTTCAGAAAAGGTTGCAGTACAGAGACTGCTATACTAAACATCATGGACGACCTACATAGATCTTCGGACGATGACCAGGCCTGCCTCCTAGTCCTCCTTGAACTCTTGGCCGCTTTTGACACGGTCAACCACAACGTCCTCCTAAATACACTCTCACAATGGACAGGCATCAACGGGACTGTCCTTCAGTGGTTTCCCTCTTTCTAAGTCACAGCTCGCAGCTAATTAAGCTCACCACAAAAACACCATTCTCTCAAGGAGTCCCTCAAGGTTCATTCCTGTTTTCTACACTATATGAGAAGCCCTACTAATTTAGGAATAACATTGTACCTAGACATGCTGTTGGGACTGGAATGTCTGCCCTGCATTCCCGACTGCAAGTATCTTGTATCCTGGTTTTAACTTTGGCCCTGGGCTCATGCTAATCTAGTGTGTGCTCAGAAGCCTACACCTGTTCCTTGACATGAGTTAGTCCCTGGATCTGTCTTGTGACCTGAGCTTGCCTTCATTTTGCTGACAATGGATTACTATCCATGTCATGGGTTTAGAATGTAGAGCGGTGATGGCAGCATACAATGTTTTGTGAATCCATAGCCATAACCAAGCTGTGTGATTGAAGTGGAGGCCAATCGAGTCGGCTTCACTTGTGTAAAGTTTCACTTTTATGCGCTAACCCAGATCCATGCACTAACATCCTAAATGCTTGGTAAGCATGTGCATATTTTTAGCCTGTGTGGTGCATACAGTGTGTGTAAGAGTGAGCCAGAGTAATAGAGGCCTGCAGGTTCCATTTTGGAAGTCTCTACGCTGCTCCTGTGCACAAGATGGAAGTAAGGTTGTTTTCTCAGAAAGTGGAAATGTACAGTTGATATTCCTGAAGCTGGTGGGAAGACCCCTAGACACTGAAGTGGTGGACAGCGGAGAAGATGCTCTTTTAGAAATTCAGTTAGCCCCTTTTTTCTGAGGGGAGCTGCTGACTAGTTCCCCTGGGCATTGTTATTTGTTAGATGGTATGGGTGAAGGGTGGGAATTAGATGAGATTAGCCTTTTGTCTCCACCATGGTCCCTATTCGGTGTTTCTATTGATACGCCAGATGCAGGAAGCTCACACTTCTTTGTGCCTCTGCTGGAGTACTCCAGGCTGGCGACTATCCTGCTGTGAGGAGCATCACTCTACATAAAGGCTGTGTCTGGAAAACTGCCTAGAGAGGACACTTGAAAGAACAATCACCCCAAACCCGTTCTGAAAGTGTCAAGAGAAAATTCACATCCCATGTTTGCTTTTTCTGACTATTGGCACATGTTTCCGGTCCAAGTGTTCTTTGACCTACGGAAGGTGTGTTCTGTAGAGGACTGCTGTGCAACCAGAACTGGTGTGTGGCTGACATCTAGATTCCAAGTGGTGCGGGGACATTAGTAGGAGTCTGACCTGTAATGCAGCACTTTACCCCTGATTGGAAGAGCATGGAAACCAGCATGCCTGCTGAAGGTGAGAAAGAGCCTGCTTACCCTGCTGTGGTATGACAGTCTACAGAGTGCCAGAAACAGCCATACCGTGGTGATGAGGGTCTACTAGGTAAGGGAAGACTGCACAAAGCGATCTGTGAGCCCAAATAATGTGGGTGCGGTGTGTCCAGATGTGTTGTTCCAAGTGTAAATTGCGGATAAGTGGCCAACGTCTTCGCTGTGCAATAAAAAGTATCAAGGCTGATCCCACTGCTTGAATACAACAGCTGTGCCCATAGGGGATGTCGCTGCAAAATCCCAGAGCTGGGCCCATGGCAGCTGTGAGAACATAGGTGAGAACTGTGCCTGTGGTGGTCCACTCCACCATTTCCAAGATCTCTCCCCGTGGCAGTTGCCACTGCTGCTTTAAAAAATTTGCACCCCCAGCATGCTGCTATGACCCAATGTTTAGATGGCGCCCAGTCTACTTCTCCACGCCGATGACCCAAAAATGGATTCGGTGCCTGTCGTGAGCTCCCACTGACGCTTAGTACTTGCCTTCGCTGAAAGAATCCAAGCTGCAGGTCTGGCTGCCCCATCCTGTTGCCGCAAACCCAGCTCCATGGCCGCTCCTTCAACCACTGCGTTTTCCCCCAAAAGCAGAACATATTGGAGATGTGTTGCCAAAAGGACATGAAAACCTGTTTTGTGCTAAAATTATATCACGGGGACAGCACTGAACTGAGCACAACCTTTATCAAACTGGGGTATGTGCACCTAAGCCTTGATTCATGCAGCACAAAATTATCGAAGCTAACAAGAAACTGCCTAAACTCACAAGAAAAGAGACTCCTGGGAAAGAGGAGGGAAGAGCAAGGTGCAGTAACTCAAGCTCCAGTGCATATTATTCTACCTGTGTGGCATTCCATTTTAAGTGTGTGTATTGACGAAGAACTTTTCTTATCCAAGTACAGCACTGGGCTGGACAAACAGATATTGAGCTGCTAGATGGTTGTTAGGTTTGGAGTTTGCACACCCCACACTACCTAATTGAGAGTCCTTCGAATGCTTCCCATCGCCGTCACTGACAGCCAAGTGCTGAAGCTGTTGCACTTGGCCCAGCTTACAGAGCCATAGTAGGGCGGACCCCGGGACATCGGAGGCAAATGACCCTGGCCCTGACAGCTGAGGCCCAGTAGTTCCTGATTGCCCCATGACCACCCCTCCTCAAACAGGGTCTGACACATGCCCTCTACTGGAATGGATATGTATAAAAACTGATCATCTATGCACAGTCTGTCCCCTAAACTCTGTAGTCGCAGTCATTCACACAAATAAGTTTTCAATGGGAGTCAAGGACACAATGGGAGCAGATTGGAAAGATACAAAGTTCTTGGTGATTTTGAATAAAACTAACTTTCTTATTGTTTTGTGAGTTGCGAATTTCCAAACAATCAAACAAACAAACCATCAAGTACACAAACAATACTAATTCTTCTTGACCTCGGTCCAGTGGACTTCGGGTCAGTTGCCAGGTTCAGACCAGTACTATATTGGACAAGACTGGTGCGCCCGAGAGCCTAAGATCTCCAGGGAGGCTTTGCATGGTGTGGTGTTCCTGGCCAGCTGCGGATCTCTGGGCTGGTTTATGCACATCCACATGGAGCTGCTATCCGTGCCGGGGACTGCTAAACTATGGCCTTCCCCCAATTCTATCACTGCTGGTGCCATCAACGTGATCAAATGCACTTACAAAAATTACTTTTATGAATCCCTAGGCATGAAAATAGCAAACTGCTCTTTAATTAGGAATTTCACTTTAATGGAATCATGCGGCCAAAGCTTAGTTGCCTTTGTACCGATAGATTCCTTTATCTTAAACTTAGAACCTTTGCATTCATCAGCATGCCATAGCCATTGCCCAACAATGCCCCCGTTTTTGGACTACTGTTACTGAGGACAAAATGCCGTTCTGTTTTTTTTGCCTACATTATGCCAGCCCTAGGACAACATGGCTTAAACCCTTATTAAAGTAAATGGGTGTGCGGACAGTGAGGTCAGCTCTAGCATCACTAATATGTGATACCCTACAGCCGGTAGTGTTTGCATTAACTCTATTTATGTATGTTGCCTGGAAACTTAAGTCTCATTTGGCCTTTGAAGGTAATGATTTAAGACTATGAGCCGTCTTGTATTAAACGTTTTTATGCTCCTTAGCTTTTTTTATAACCATAAGACAACATGTTGACCTTTGAATTTAAACCATCCAATATCATCAAATGTTATGGCTATATTTTTGAAGTTTTCATATTTGTTTATGATCAGTATGTGCTATCCTGTTTTATTCGTTTTTTAGGGGCTGTGTGCCAAAATAAACTGCCTTGATATGAATAAAATTAATAGTGTTATAAAAATGACTTCTGTTTTAGATAATCGCCATTACTCCACAACACATGATATAAATAACTCCTAGCATTATTCTTGAATAGTTAATGCACTTGTATAGTACTATGATGTATTTTTAAGCACCTTCACAGATATATTTTAGTACTGCTGAGATTTACTTTTTATGTATGGCTTCACAGCGCAGCAGCCACCAAACTTTGTGTCATCAAGAGAAAAGAGCTTTAAGAAGCACAGTTGTGAGAGGGGACTTTGGCTCCACCCACATGTTGTTTTTAACTTGAGTACAGCATTTGATGGTCAGATGTTGTATGCTGATGGCGAGAAAGAGTGTTTGTAGCACTCCTATTGACTTCTGAATGGTATTTCCTCACCTATCATGGCCGCCCCACTAAAACATAATGACGTGGCAGTGTGCGTGTTCATCGTGCTGTGATAGTATTGGCTAAGATTATTGCTGAGTTTGCCAGCAGCAGTATGACTGAAGTATTGGTAAATAGAGATTCCCGATCAGACTTTTCCCCTCATCCAAAATGGTGGATTCTATGTCCAACGTGATGATGCAGTGCTGTCTTTGCCTGTTATGTCTTTATGTCCATAATTGTGTTTGTGATGTGCAGAAAAGGTTATTCATTCGGCCCATCCTTCCTGGCACTCCAACAGATGTGCTGGTCGCTTCAGTCTTCACCTGGCGTCCTGTCTTCCAACAGGCTCAGGCCTGTCCCCTTCACAAACCAACCCACAGCCTCATTTCACACTCCCCAGCTGCGGCGTCTCCCTCACGGTCGTCTCCCCTGTACCACTGCATCCTCAACAGTCTCAGCCCACTCTCCTTTCCAGTACAATTCCCTGCAGAGTGCTACCATCATGAAGGGCGACAGGGCTCAGGTGCTGGTCTACAACCTGGCTTCATAAGCAGCAAAAACATCAGATCTGGCCAATGGTGTTCTCAGCTCCCATTCATAACAGCTGCTGTGAAGGCCAACGGGGCTCAAGTGCAGGGTCAACAAATACTTCTGTAGCCTGTGCCCACGCCCCCATCTGCACTGCACCCTTCGAATGCAGTCCGCACTCGATTAATCACCCCAGCTAACATCCTCAGTCGCAGTGCTTCACCATTAATATTGTGTCTTCTCTCCCTCCTGCAACCTTTGCCTTCTTTCCTCTCCTGTACCACTTCACCATTCCCTCACGACTCAGACTCCCAGCTTAAGACCTATTGCACCTCCTACACTAGCCCCCACTGCCTCAGCCTAATCTGCATTCCCATATCATTTCCCTGCCTCAGTGCACTCTCCCTTTTGCACCAGTAGTTGCAGATGGAATACTACGGGAAGAGTAGATATTCTGTGAGTGTATTTGTAGAAATATGTGCATATCATGAGTGTGGTGTGGCTGTGTGAGAGGTGTGCCTATATAAATGCTGGGTGACGGTGAGAGGCACCAGGGCTCTGTGGAAGGTGTGCCCTTGTACGTGCAAGTAGAAGGGTGTGCCCCTGTTAGTGCAAGACACAGTGTGAGTCCAGGGCTAAAGGTGTGCCCGGTATGTGCAGGGTTTGAGTGAAGAGTGAGTGGTGTGCCCATATGAGAGTTTGGTGGCCAGTCTGCTTGTGTGTATCAAGTAAAAGCGAAGGTTGAGCTGTGTGAGTAATGGGTAAGCAACGTGCCTGTGCGAGTGCAGGGTGAGTTAGTGTAGGGTGCGCTATTTGAATGTAGGATGGTGTATCTCTAGACACGCGTAAGTAACTCACCCCGTCATTGATGGTTGGCGAGTGGGGAATCAGGTGTAATTTTAACTATGATGATCATGATGTCATTCAGGGGTTTAGGGCAGAGCAAATACGTTATAATCTGATCCTGCAACAAAACGTCAGTCTTTTGGACGTGACTAAAGTTACTTTCCTAAAGGTGGGTGAGCCACTGAAGACCAGAGGCTGATCTCTGGTTCAGGGAGAGTTCTTGGAACCTTGAGCCGCGTCTTCATGTGGATTGTGCTATCCACACATTTCTGTCTGTCCCAAAGTCCCCATACCCTCCGTCTAGGAGCTAAACTGTGCAGCCTGAGACCTGGAAACCTGGAATCAAACCAGCGTTTACTGTGCCTCCTTCTCTTTTATCATCATATTTGAGAGTACCTTAAACAACCTCAGCTGACTATGCTTTTTTCATTGCTTGCCCCCCCCCCCCCCCGTCCCTCACACACCTCCTGTGTCCTTCCCACCCCTCCCGCTGGTTGCTTATTGCGCTATTATTTTCTTTACTTTCAGCTGTGTTCCACAACAGCCTGTGCTGCTGTGTACCATCCCTAAAACGTTTTTCCAAAACCAATAGATCACGCATTGGCAAAACCTATTGCCTGTGCCAATGCTGCTAGGCATGCTGCCCAGCAGCCCCCGGTGCTGTGCAATATTACTAACACAAACAAAGTTTTAAAAAAAGGGGGGGTTGCTATTATGCAGCATTTGTAATTTTGTATGCATGTTCACCACGCATGCACGTGCCTACATAATGACATGTGGGCATAAGCAACACCAGGGGAATGGGGAGGAGAAGCAATGGGTGAGAGAGAACGAATAGTGGGGGTAGGCACGATGGACGGCAGGGGTTGGGAAGAGAGGCAACGGACAAGAGAGCTGTCAGGGGAGTGAAGTACACAGGTGAAAAAGCAATAGGGGGAGGAAGTACACAAAAGACTAGTACAGCAATGACAGGAGGTGGGGAGAAGCACTCGTGTGAGAAAAAGAGAAAAAGAGCAACAGTAGTGCAAGGGGAGAGAAATACATGAGGTAGACATCTGGAAAAACACATGCACTCTCATGGAGTGCTTAACCCAAAAGAAAAAACAGTAGTGCTTGAAAATCAAGCAGTGGAAGCTAGGCAATCAAAAGTGATAATAAAGAGGCATGGGAGAGGCAAACAACAAGCTGGGACACAAGTAAGAAGTAGGCAAATGAGTGACAAGAAACCCAACCAGTGGTGAGAAGCTGGTGGTCTTTAAGGCCCTGCATGTTCTTGGCAAGTCTACAATATGTCTGGCAGCAGACACAGAATGCTCTGTCTAGTAGGTGAGATCTAAAAAGTGTTCCTTCCCCATTGACCTTAATGAGACCACCCTCGTAAACACCTGAATTAATTCACATTTTTGAGGTAAGACGACGACCATGGATTCTAGTGTACTGGAGAGAAAAGCTTCCACGTTAAAGACCTACACTTTTTGAATTTTGAAGAGTCCAGCGATTTACATACCATGCAGCGGGCTTGGTTCATGTTATGGAACTTTAAGGTAAGACAGACCAGTGGTTAAGCTCTGGCTCGGCACTGCCATTTTTTTCTGAAAAACATGCTCCTGTTGTGACAGTAACAGTCATTTACAAGAGCTATGGTGCTGTGGAAGGATTGCTCTGTCAGGTATTTTGGGATTTACTCTACACTAACTTAAGTCCTCTTTTTTTAGGTCAAGCCTCGGCAGCTCATACGCTGCTGTGCCAGGCATTCTGTATTCGGGTAGGGACTTGAATATCCGCCCATTTCCCACACATCTTTTCAATAGGCTCCTGTTACTGTCCGTACTAAATCGTTGCATTTGATTCATGAAAAGGCTTAGTAGTCCCTCTTTGGTACCACTTTGTCTGCATTTGTAACCTCCCATGAGGACTGGACTTCTTACTTGTGTTGTTAAACGGGCTGCTTTGTCTAGTCTGTGAGCACTATTTTCTTGAATGATTTTCCCCTAATTCACCCACGACATGCTTTCCTACAAGGGAGCATGGCGCCCGCTTTCATATTTTAACTACTACTGGCGGTCCGCTTTAACTATAGCAGCTGAGCTTCTTTATTTAATTTGCCAGCGCTGTCCCGGCCACGCTCCTTTGTTTATTGTATTTGTCAGCGCGGTCCTCTTTAACTTAAGCGGCTGCGCTACGAAACGTTTTTTTCTTTTCTTTCAGTGAAAGAACCCAATAACATGCTTTTACTTTAATAGTGACCACGGTCCTTTCTTTAGAAGCTGCTCGCCGTATTCAGGTTACAGCGAGCTGTGTCTAAACAAAGGGGCGCTGCCGCTATGAAACTAAAAGCACGGCATTGGATGCTTTTACAAAAAAAAACATTTGTTTGTGAACTTCACAAAAAAATGTTTTTTGTTTTTTTTTAGTTTGTAAAACCACCTCATGCCGTGCTTTCACTTAAATGGGGCCATGCCCCTTTCTTTAGACACGGCTCGCTGTAACCTGAATACGGTGAGTAGAGTCTAAAGAAAGGGGTGCAGCTACCATTAAATTGGTCTCGCATTTGCAAGACTTTGAACTATTGTCTTTGAAACAATGCATTTTATATATGTGTTGGTTTACAAAACACATAATTAAAAGGCATTGTCATTTACAATGCCTTTAGCTTAAACTCTCACAAATGCAAGACCCATTGCATTACAAATGCTTGCTTTTTTTCGTTTCTATGTGGAGATTAAGATTTTTCACGGCCAATCGCTCTAATGTTACCTTCTTACTGTGTTTTGCCAGTTTGAGTATTAACTTTTTGATATATCACAGTATGTAAATAATCAGTTTTAGAGTTCCAAGGTATAAAAATAGTTTTAACAATATCCACACAGTTCGTTCTATATATTATTTATATATTTTATTCTGGGTGAATTGAGCTTCTTTAATATTTGTCCCTTTTTGATATTCTTGTCACATTTTGTAGAAAGTTTACAGACCCTTCCTTGAACTTGCATGTTGACCCACTATCGATTGGTGAGACTTTTTTGTTTTCACTTCTGAATTAATAATTGTTTAATCTAAGTTTTAAAAAAAAATAGGTTTATTGAACATAGGAGAGACATCACTACATTTCATATGGCAACAACCAAAACTGTACATTGTGAAAAGGGATAACATAACAATAATGATACAATGCAGAGCATAAATAGGCAAGGAAAACAAAAAACAGTTTGTAACTAACTAAAAGGAAAAGGCCTAAAACATCAATTAATACAAAGCTGGAACAAATGTGGCAAAGAAAATAAATCAGTAAATCAAAAATAACAATAGTAGAGATTTCAAGGAGGCTTGGACTTCTTGCTTGTAAGGTGAGGGAGCATAAGATTTGTTTGCACTGTCGTTTAGAAATTGCGTGATTGGGGACGATGATTGTAGGCGTTTTTCGGCAAGGGAAATAGGAAACACAAAAGTTGTGTCCAATCTATGGTTGTGGCAAACAGAATACCACCAAGCTAGATATGACAGTTTGGAAGCTTCCTTCCAATTTTTCGTTACCTGTTGAAAGGCTGCTGCTATCAAAAGATCAAAAATGTGGGTACAATCAAACTTTGTGTTCCATCCAGTAGAAAGACTGCCAAGAAAGATATTAGCAGGTGAGAGAGAGACTCCAGTTTGAAATATAGTATTAGTTTGTGACCAGACTTGTTTCCAGAAATGGAGTAAATATGGACAATTAAATAGTAAATGTTTTAGATCTGCATGATCCAGCAAGTGTCTGAAACTTCCGCATGAGACTTATGTAGTTTAGATGGTGTAAAAGGAAGTCTAGTATAAATTAAAAAAAAGGGTCTGTGGGGCGCTTGCCACTCTAGATGATTTCCTGATTTTCAACCAAATCTTATTCCAGAGGGGGATAGAAAATTGAATATCTAAGTCAAGTTCCCATGATAGTTCCATGTTTGTTTTTTCTCTATCAGTGCAGGAGAGTGAGAGGTGTGAATAAATAGTAGAGGCTATTGGTGAGGTTTCTAACAAGTTATGCCATATTGAATCAGATGGGGAAGACGAGGGAACCAGAGAGCTAAAATGGGAAAAAGACTCCAAAATTAAGGAGCGTAAAGTTGTAAACCTCCGTTGAAATGAGGTAGGCAAGTTAAAAGGGGATTGAGCTTTTGAAAAAGTGATAAAGGAGCCTTTATCGAATAATTGATGTACCCACAATAAGCCTTTATCTCTCCATGCTTTCCAATAAATAGGTTTATTTTTGATGTGTATAAATTTGTTATGCCAAATAGAAGAGGTAAGAAATGTGTCTACATCATGTGGGGTCAAATGGAGGAGATTGTTCAAAACTTTATAAGAATGATTAATGATTGGTGTAGACATTTTTTGCAGTGTCCCTGAAAATGACAGAAATTCCTGACAAGAGAATGAGGAGAGGAAAGATTTCTCCAAATCAATCCATGACGGGGATTCTGTAGATGAATCAGACAACCATTTAGATAATTGCTTTAATAAAAAGGCTTTGTGATAATCACAAAAGTTAGGGAAGTTTACTCCTCCTTCTGATTTGGGATGTGATGACAGTCTATATTTTTTGTTGAACCAGAGAAAAGAAATGGAGATGGAATTTATTCTATGATAGAATCTCAATGGGATGGACATTGGGATATTAGAAAAAACATATAAGACAATAGGGGATAGCATCATTTTAATAGTATCAAGTCTGCCCCACCATGAAAGATACAAGGGATGCCATTTAGTTGTGAGGGCAGTTAGTTTTTCAATACAGTTATCAACATTTGTATGTAAAGATGTCTTGTTCGATGGTGTAAACCACATACCAATATATTTAATTTGTTGAGGATTCCATGTAAAACCAGAGACCGCACAATCTTCTTTAAAGGTGTATTTAGTAAGGGGTAGTATTTCACATTTTTCATTATTTAATTTGTAACCAAAAGCTATTGAAAAGGATTGGGCCTATATCAGAAAGGCCGGGAGAGCTAAATGAGGTTGAGAAATGAACATAAGTATGTCGGCCGCATAAGTTGCTAATTTAATGTGTTGAGAATTTGAAATGAAACCAGTAATATATTAATTTTGTCTTATTCTGGATAAGAAAGGTTCTGTAGCTAGGTTAACAAGCATTTGCAATGCAATAGGTCTCGCATTTGCGAGTGTTTGAGCTATTGGCATTGGAAATGTCAATGCTTTTTATTTATGCGTTTACAAAAGCTGTGAGCAGTGCATAAACATGCACTTTGTATTCATAGCCGTTGCTTACGAGAAGCAAGGCTGGCAGTAACTGCGCCTCTTTTACGGACAGCCTCTAGTAAGCAAGGACTAAGTACAAAGTGGGTGTTTACACACCTCTTGCACGTTTTTTATAACACAAATAAAAGGCATTGCCATTTACAATGGCAATAGCTCCAAGTCTCACAAATGCGAGACCTAATGCATTACAAATGCTTGTTTTATCCAGCTGTTTGAATATGTTGGTGGACTGTAAAGATGGCTGTGTTGAGGTTAGGCACATAGACAACCCCAAATATCGCTGGCATTTATGTCTCTGTTCCTGTGACTGAACCTAACATGACTAACACCATAGACAAAGAAGAGTCCTGGCCCAATGTTATGAATTGTTTTTAGGTCTCGCCTGACCCAGCGCATGCGCTGGTCTCGCGAGACTTATTGAGAGGGCTCCAAAAAGTGCTACCAGGCCAGCCTAGAGCTACAGTGCATGTGCGCGGGCGCGCACCGTGCTTTACCGCGATTGCTTTCACTTTCGTCGCCACACGGCCGCTTTGCAGTTTGATCGTGATCACGATCACTTTCACTTTTGCAGCCCCACGGCCGCTTTGCATAGCCAATAGGTCTTGCTTTTGGGACCTTATAAGTATTTAGTCATGCAACTGTTGCATGGCTAAACACTTATAAGGTCCCAAAGGCGAGACCTATTGGCTATGCCAATGCTTGTTATATTGTGCTTTATACCCACCACGCGCCTCCTGTTTCAAAGCTCTTTAAATAGCGGGTGTTAATAATACTCATTTTAATGGTACCCATTTCACTGAATGGAGAGAAATGAATGCTGGGTTTTCCTTGCTAATGTGTGATCATGTGACCCTCTGATTTCTTTCACAGGAAGATACTGAGAAAGCCAGCACCGTTTATGTGGTGCTTCCTGTGAAGCATTTTAGGCAGATTTTTTATCTCATCTTGGGCGTGGGCTCCACTTGATAAGTAATGATAGAGAAGAGAAAATGAGACCGACACATTTTATAATTTCCTAGTGCAATAAAATAGCTTTTGCTCTGACTTTGTGAGACGTGTAAATGCCTGTGGTTTTTTGGAAATGCGCTTTGCCTTGCTCACCCTCATTTTCAATCTAGTGGGGACCATTGCACAAACCTGACCGAGCGTCAAACTCTTTCACAATCTTTTCTCGAATGTGTTTTGTAATACTTGTTATCCCGGCAGAATGGCTAGGCGTGTTCGACATTTGTGTAGTTTGCTTCTATGCAATTTCGTGGAATTCTGCAAAAATTACATGAGGTGCATAGGCAGCATTTCGCATTAATTGTTAGCGCATTTTGTCCTCGCTTTTATTTTGGATGCTAAAATGTTTCATACTAAAAAAATTGTTCAAAACCACTAGTGCCATGAACAACTGCTCCTGTGCTCTCACACAAAATGTTGCCACGAGCAAGGAGTAACTACAACACCTGGCATAATGATGTAAATTTGAATAACAAGCTTAAGGCAAAATTCCACCAATAACCGTAATAAATGGCCTGTGGTGAGTAATCTGTAGGTCGTGGTCGACAGTCAGCAGGGGCCACTCAGCTTGTCTTCCTCCTTTGGTCAACTCAAAGCAAGGAGTACTGTTGAGGTGGACATTAAAAATACACGCTATCAAGATATAATGTAATCTTTAATTTGATATGGAATACATATGATTGTGCCAGAAGCCTGCCTTATGACTTAATGCCAAGGCTCATCTCCAGCCAGGTTTACTACACCATGCTACTGCAGTCAGCACATGAACCAAGCTTTGGCATAGCCAATAGGTCTCGCCTTTGCGACCTTATAAGTGTTTAGCCATGCAACAGTTGCTGTTGTTGCAACAAGGATATTTTGCTGCATAACTAAATACTTATAAGCAGGGCCGGACTGGCCGTAGCGGGCACCGGGCAATCCCCCGGTGCGCCGCACAGGTGGGGGGCGGTTTTGGGTCCCTGGGGGCCATTTTTGTTACAGGGCCGTTTTTGCAGCATAGCTGCAAAATCGACCCTGTAACAAAATCGGCCGGAAACCGTCCCTGAGAAAGAGCTCATCGGAGGTTCTGGCCAAGCACTTTGCCAGGGCCGGTTGTGGTTCCCAGTCCAGCCCTGCTTATAAGGTCCCAAAGCGAGACCTATTGGCTATGCCAATGCTTGTTTTAGTTGCATTTGTTTTGCTTAACTGGTGTACTAGAGGCCGGAAGGACAAACTGTCCTTTTAATAAAATCCTAAGTAATAAAGGTGTGCTAGCAAGCCAGCAAAAGAAGAGCGTCAAGTACCAGAGGCACCCATTAAGGTATGGGGAGACCGGGGGAAGGTTGCTTTGGCCGCAAAGAGGACTATCTATTCCAACTTCATAAGCACGGATTCTACTTGCATTTAAAACAGAGTACATGGATGAAAAGAATGAGAGAGCGACTTTTGCTCATTTCATTTTCTCATGCCAACTCAAGGGAGGTGACCAGTGGATAAGCAGTAACAAAGGTAGTGAAACTTAAGAGCGATACAGAAGAGAACAGTAAACAACCCGCCTAAAGAGCAGCGTGATGCATGCATGAAAAGCAGGTATTCTACTTGCGCTAGCTAGAGTTTTTTTTTTCAAAAGAAAAATGTTAGATATAAAAGGCATCAAATTAAGAAAGACAAAAACCAAAATAATCAAATTGATGGTATGTAAAGGTAATAAATGAAAATCAATAAAGTATGTTTAAAAAAAAAAAGAAAGACAAAAACCATTACAAGCTCCTAGATTAACAATTTCGATAGATCTCGAGTTTCTAAAATTACGAAAGTCTAACACTGTTTAAAAAATGACAACATTTAAGTCTCCACAGCTCGGTTGGAACGATGAATTCAATATGGGACAACAGTGAAACATTATCTATTGTTAAACGAAAACTCAAGACTAGCTGCCAATACAAAGATTTCTTATTATGCTTTTGTTATAATCAGCAATTTCCCATTGCTCTGATCTACCAACTCAAGCCAATTTGTTAACAGGAGAACAGTTATTTTTCAGCGTACAGCTCGCGGAAGTATAAAACATAGTATTCGACAAAATTCCAACACTGCTTGTGATGGTTGTTTGATGGCGAGTACTTTTTATCTACTTTGACACTTGAACGGCAGCATCACCTTGGGAGCTGGTTATCAAAGCAAACCATTCTCTTTCCATTGTGCAAGGATACACCCTGACAGAATATTGCAGGATGGAAAAGCCTGCATGCATGCCTGGTACGTGCAATATGATACAGCAGTCTCACAGCAGCAGCTCAGAATAAGCAGCGAGACAAATGCTACTGCACCAGGCTTGCGTTTGTACTCTAAATCTGAGAACGAAGGCCTCGGCGTTGATCAAATACAGCCAATATAATTTTATAACAAGGCACAAAGACATTTCCAAAACAATATTGAAGCATTGTTAGTTCTCCAAAGAACCACAGGCCCTCGTTTAACCCTGGGCTTTGTATATCACATGCAGGAATGAACCTATGAAAATGGAAGCTCGGCACACGAAGGACGGCCTGTGTTACTACGGATTTTTTCAGTCCCCATGCAGAGCAGCGCATTTAAAGAGCCCGTTCTGCAGCCTCGGCACACAGCTAAGGGCATCTGACAGCAGCGTTCACCTGAGGAGCCCAGCGTGATGGATGCAAAGAGAGGGAGAGCCATCCTCGCGGGATGACTGACCTCAGTCACTATCCGCCAGAGATGTACAAAACACTGCTCACAGGCCAGGAGATGCCCTCCGCAGACTGGCACACTGCCAGATGCCAGCGATGCTTCCGCACGCGACTGATCCGAGTCTAGATTCTGACACAGGAACAACACCAGCAAGGCACAGTCTGCACGGGGGCCATATCTGACCAAACCAGTCTCCATAAAGTGAACCTGCAGTCGGTGTGCGATGAACACACGTCTAACTGCAGAACAGCCTGTAGATTAACCCTCAGACAACCGCAGCGCTCAGCTCGGATGTCCAGTTTTATCCGCGCCTCATTGTTAATGATGGGGGCAGCTATCTTCTTCCAAAATAAGTCGGCCCCCTCCCTGGGGCGGATTCATAACCAAAGCTTGTCTGTGGGTGAGCAGCGCGCTGGTTGTGGTACGTACACTGCGGTGTGTGCGTTCTTGGCAGATGCAGGCTCCGCCGAGGCGCTAGCTAGCCATCGCTGCTCCGCGCACACACCCTCAAGGTTAGCTACTGAAGCCCATCTTTGTCCTCTCCCTCCTCCCACTCCCTGTTCTGACACAGACATCAGGAGCGGCAGGGGGTGGGATGCTCACACACACATGGAAACCTTTACAAGCACACACGCACGGCACATTTTACTCTGACAATCCCCCGAGCTCAGCTAACCCCGGCTTATCAGTATTCGGGTGCTGATGCAGCCGCCGTGTAACATCTCCAACGTGAAAATACTCAGGGTGACAATGGCACATAGATGGTACGCTGACCACCTCAGGGCACACGGCAAAGGTCAGGCTCACGGTGGAAGCACGCACGCACGAGATAATTAACCAGTGCGGATAACCACAAAAGGGAAGGGGACGACTGACAGCATATAAACAGACAGCATGAGCAGGGAACAAGCCCCAAGGAATCCTATGTGACCTCAAGAACACCACCCATCATGGATGCATTGATAAAGGAAAACGCGTGCAAAACTAATGGCACGTAAAGAGAGGAGTGACTGAATAAACAAAAACCTTAAACACATTCACGAATGAAATATATATATATATATATATATGCATAACAATTACAATGGGAGATAATGAATGCAGGAACACAGGTGTGATAGTGTGGATGAATGCGAAAAATAAGTTAGTTTATGTGTCAAACAAACGAGGAAATGTTTGCAATGAAAGAATAAACCTGAGGAAGGCATGGATGGTTGGGTGCATGATGGAGGAACTGTTGAATGGATGAACACTTTAAGGAAGACATTAAGAAGCAAGGACGAAAGGGTTTAATGCATCAGTAAATGAACTGATGGTGGAAGCATCCATGAACCAAGGCAGGAAGACTGGTGAATATCACAAGCGCGGTCCCGAAAGTGAAAGAGGACCGCGCTGTAGCCGGAGCATGGGGATCTCTTGTCTTTATGGGGCCATGTGTTTCTAATTAGAAACACATGGCCCCATAAAGATAAGAAAGTGCTTTGCGACAGCAGCAAAGCAGGCGACCCAGTCCGGCTCGGAGGCGGAAAGGCATCCACAAAAACCCCTAATTTCCAATGGCAGGCCACCGTTTAGCATAAACGGTGACGCCAGCCAATGGAAATGAGGGGCGGGGCTTAAAGCCCTCTACTGAAACTCGTCATTCACAATAAATCTCGCCGAGGCGAGCAACGCTTTGCGCTGCAACGCCATGCGAGACCTAAAAAGGAATGAAGATAAAGGGCAACCCTGCCTCACCCCTCTGTGCAGATTGAAGTAAGGAGAAGTGAGACCATTGGTAAAGATCGCCGCTTTGGGATTCGAGTAAAGTAAAGAAATCAAAGAGATGATTTTCGGACAGAAACCAAGCCATGATAACGTGTGAAAAATAAAAGGCCAATACACTCTATCAAAGGCTTTTTCAGCGTCCAGTGCAATAGCGGCAAGGGGTTCTATACATTTGGACGATTTGGATATAATATCAAAAAACCGAGTATTATCTGTAATAGAACGTCCTTTGACAAAACCTGTTTGTTCTTTGCCTAATAATAATGGAAGATGAGATTCAATTCGAAGGGCCAGAGTTTTAGAAAAAATGCTGTAATCTATATTGACTAATGAGATTGGTCTATAATTTTTGCAATAACGTAAGTCTTTACCTTCTTTTGGAATGAGACATATGAGGGCTTCTAGAAAAGTACCCGAGGAATTACCAGAATTAATGAAAGAAGAAATGAGGCAATGTAGTTTTGGAAGGAGTGTTTGTGCAAAATGCAGGTAAAATTCAGCAGTGAACCCATCTGGACCAGGGACCTTATATTTCTTAAGGGTTTTTAGTGCAGTAAACAATTCTGCTTGTGTGGTATCAGAATCTAGGGGATCTAAGTTTATGAGGGGATTTGTTTGTTTGGAAATAGAGGAAATATATGAAGATATATCGGCTACCGAAGGCGTATTATCCGGTGTATATAATCTTTCATAAATATGGGCAAATTCTTGTAGCATATCGGCATCCTTATGTTTTGATGTGTTATTTTCATCTATTATAGAATCTATGTGTAGCTTGTTCTGTTTAGTCTTAAGATAATTTGCAAATAATTTGCCTGCTTTGCTTTGTCCTCCATAGAATTTCGAAGAAGTCTTCAGCAGAAATAAAGAGGCATTTTCAGTAGTATCTTTATTGTACTTAATCTTGGCTTCAAGTAAATCTGCAAGACAGTCCTTTGATTCGGAAGTGTAAAATAAATTCTCTAATTTTTTAATCTTAGAAAGGGTTTCCGCGTTCGATAGTCTAACTGCCTTCCTCCTATTGATGTGTATCTGATGATAAAGTCACATGTGGATGCTCTGAAAGCTTCCCAGATTGTATGAAAGAGGTTTAATTATCAGTGTTATTAAATAGGAAATATTCATTAAAAAATTATATAAAAGAAGTATTACAATTTGAATCTAGAAGTAAGGAGTTATTGAAACGCCATTTTTTGGGATAGTCCGAATGGGATAGGAGATCTAATTGGATGGAAACAGGGGTATGGAACCTATGTCTGCTGAAATTAAAGATTGGGAAACGTTAGGTGAAATAAAAAAGTGATAAATTCTTGATTGTGTTTGTTGGGGATGAGAGTATAATGAGTATTCCTGTAGATCCGGATTACAAAGTCTCCAGGCACCTAATAGCCTTTGTTGTTTAATGGAGTGTATAAAAGCTTTATGCGCTTTATTCGGTATGCAGGAAACTTTGGATTTCCGATCAAGAAAAGGATCAACTATTTGATTGCAGTCACCAGAAAAAATAAAATAATTTGCAGGGTTCTGTGCAATCCATTTAGAAATTTGGTACCAAAAGGAAACGTCAACATTTGTGGGACCATACACATTCAGGAGAGAGATTGGGATTTTCCCGATCGCTATGTTGGTGAACAACCATCTGCAATCTGTGAAATAAGCTTAGCCTGTAAAGCTTTATGGCATAAAGTAATAACTCCATTCCTTTTACCATCACCAGGTGAATAAAAGACTTCACCCCCCCCCACCCCCCCCACCATTTCTTAAGTTTCAAGGATTCAGCTTCAGTAAGATGGGTTTCTTGTAACAGAACAATACCAGCATCTAGTTTTGATAAGTATGATAAAACTCCTTGCCTTTTGATGGAGGAATTCCGGCCTTTAACGTTCCAGGTTACAATTTTTAAAGCCATAGAGAGAAAGGAAAATAGCAGATAAAATAAAAAACAAATTTAGCCATAATGTAAACGATTGTAAAAGAGGCATGTGCTACAAATAACTGTGCATTGATGGTAAAATACATAAGATTAAGGAAAAAAGGAATGGAGGAGAAGGAAATACAGCTTAGGAAATAGAAAGGAGAGAAAAGGAGAAAAAAAGCAAGAAAATGGAGAGATAATTAATATGAGGAGCAATGGAAAAAACACAAATGACATACTTGCAAATAATCCAAGACACATTTAAGGTGGGAGGTGATGAGGCCACATGGAACAATGACCTATCCAGACTTCGAGCGGGAAGGAGAGCAAGAACTGACAAGCAGTACAACACAGGGGGAAGTACAACAAGGAAACCAATGCTGCAAGGAAAAAAAGGAGGTTAATAACATTCAAAACAATTCAATAACTAGGAGCATTGTCTTCAACCAATTTAACATGAAGAAAGTTGTTAACAATATATAACAAAAGTTAAGAACTCAGGCAAGACTGAAACAAAAACATCTATTTGTTATACGAGGAGGATGTGTCCATAGACTCAGCGTGACAAGTATTAAGAAACCTTTTGAATTTTATAGGGTCCTCATAAGTAGTAGTCTTATTGTTAATGGTCGCCCCAAGAGAACGAAGCTGTGGTCTCATTGCCAAAAGTTCCCTGTGTCTATCTGCTGTAGACTTCGAATAATCCTGAGAAAAAAACAGAGGATTTCCTGACCATGTAATAAGGTTGATTGCTCTGGCAGCTGAGAGTATCTTGAGCACGTCAGTATATTCTAAGAAATATAAGATGATTCCTCTTGGTTTCCTCACAGTAGATGAAGTCTTTGCCGAGGCAGGGCCCAGTGGATGAGCCCTTTGGATGTTGAGATGAGTATCTTGTGGCAAATGAAGTACCTTAGGAAGAAAAGATTTGAAAAAATTGATAGGGTCTGAACCCTCTGAGCCTTCTGGTAATCCATAAATGCGGAGATTGTTTCGTCTATTCCTGTTTTTGAGATTTTCTACTTGTTTTTGGAGCATCGACTCTTGAGAATGGAGAACATCCATTTTGAAGCCGGAAGAGGTTAAAGATTCAATGTTCTGTTCTGCTGTGGTAACTCTGTCTTCCAAACTTGACCATTTGTCAGTTAGAATTTGTAGTTTAGAGTTAGTTTCCTCAACAAATGGACAAAGAGCTCTAATCTCCTCTAATAATACGTCTAAAGAGACTGAAGACGGTTGTTTGAGAGGAGAAGGATGGTCTTTTTTTAGACGTTTGCTTAGCGTTTTGTTCGAGCCAGAGGAAGCCACAATGGTGCACGCTGTGGCGCCCGTAGGCGACGTATTCGTCGAGTCTTCCATTGAGGAACAATACAAATAAGATTTAGAGCGAGCTGATAGTTTGCATATCTGGGGCGATGAATGGGATAAAACTTTAATTAGTTTACCCATGCACCTGAGCATAGAATGAGCAACGAATATCAGCTTCTAGAAAAAGAAAAATCGGTGCCTGGCAAAAGCAGCTCTAAAACAGTATAGACATACAAGAATTTGAAAGTACACTTGCAAAAGAGATGAAAAAGATTAAGTAAGGGCGTGAGTTAGTGGACCTCTGCTAGTGTAGTATAAGAGGGTAAGCCACTTTACAAAATTCAAAACTACTTCTTGTGAACGCCTCTGTTTGGTTTCCACATTTCCAGCTATAATTAATCAGAAGCATAAGGGAGAGACACCTCTATGACTCCATTCACCAAACATTACCACCTACTAGCTGTGTCTCACAGTGAAGTACACTGTAGCCAGAGCAGTAACAATACATAAAGAAGATGCCCTTGGAGGATAGTATCAGTAACCTTAGTCTTCAATGTAATGCTCCCTGATATGCTAAAGTGAATAGGCAGGAGGTGGCAACCAATTTGTCTTAAACAAAATTTAGAGGTCAGTCTCTCCAGAACAATTCATTTTGCTGCAAAATGCCAAGGTAATTATACAATTAATGAGGAGTTCATCAGGCAATGTTTCACACTGGTATACACGCACAGTAGAAATCAGAAGGTTTTGTACTTCACATTTTGATGAGCCTTAATTCACTTCAGTCATGTGAAAGTCCATGTGGGGCCATAAAGAGAAGAACTCCCACGGGTGAAGCGCGTGGCTAAATTCCAAACGGAGCGCATATTAAAATGGCGGTCGTTTTAGTGACGAAGCCACTCCGTTGCGCAGGCAAAGAAAAAACGCTGCTTACATTCTGCTGCGGCGGTTCGAAAACTCCTCCACGTGTGCATCTCCAATTCGGGCGAATAGGCAATCATTTTGGGATCCGTGCAGGAGGTGAGTAACACGTCAGGTCTGCCACCGTCTCCGCAGTCCCGGGAGAGTCGGAGACCAGCCGCCATTTTCCTTGGGTGCCACGCCCTATATAATAGTTTAATCTAACCATATGCGATATGTTTAGTGTGTTTTTTTTGTATTATCTTCTAACCCTGATTAAGTCATGGTGTTATGGACCCAAATCACGAAACGGGTGTTGTTTGAAATGTTCTTTTATGACTGAAGAGCATTATCTTATGCAACTGATACTGAATGACTGACATATCCTTTTGTATAGGATTAGTGTGGAAACATATGTTTGTTAATTTTTCGAACACTAAATGATCAATTGTGGAGACCTATAAGGGTTGCTAGTTTCCCTCTTTGTTTGAACACAGAGAACGAATTGTTCTCAAATTACCTAGTTACATGTGAATTTGTTTGGGAGGGGGGGGGCACAGGTGTTTGCTAGTCGACCCTTTGCTACCTGGATCTGTTCAATGCACGTGCTAGGTCAGTCTCTTGGCTGTGATGTGACTGGAAACCAGGTTGAAAGTCATTTGCCTGTCACTACTAGGCCATATTGCAAAATGTGCACTATACAAATTCTAATGACATAACACAAAACAGTCAGAATAAAGTTCTGCCAGTGTTAGAAAGCAGTGCATGGTATGAAGGTGCCAGGTGCAAGCCGCTGGGATTTAATGTCTGGACATGCTGTTATTTCATGGCAACCTACAATCCAAATGAAATGTTTCAGATCATAGATATTTATAGAAAAAGATAACCTAATCTTAATTTAGGAGCTGATAAAAATAGAGCCATTCCCTCAAAAATCACTGGCCGTGAGCATATCGAATGTGCAGAAATAAAATCACAGGTCGGGAAACAGGGATGCCCTGGAAGGATGTATTTGCGAGTATTTAAAGGTTACACATTCGCTAATAACAATTTTTAAAATAGAGTTTGCAAGATTTAAATGTAGAGACAGTGGAATCGGATTTTTTTTTTCCTTTTTGGAAGTAAAATCCACTTTCCTGCTGCTGGGTTTGTGATTTAAGGGAATTGAACCTCGGCTGGATCCGCTCCGACTGCCGTTTAATAACTTCTCAGTGGCGCATCCTGTTGCAGTTATTCACCCTGATTTATTCCCGCCATCTGCAAGGGATGTCGCATGAAGGACATCGGGCTATCTCTTACTTAGATATTTAACGCTCAGCATTACCATAGTGGAGAAATCTCCTGACATCCGTCTACCGGCCTCTCGGCTAGTGCAGATGTATATTAGTGCAGCTTCTTTCTTTCACTAATTTACTTCAAAACGGCCTGAGGACATTGACGTTTATAGCATGTTAAATTGGGAGTTTTATTTTGAATCGGCTTTTAACCTTCAAATTATCAAAGTCGTGACACACTGCTTTGTTGTTTGACCTTTTGAAAGGTACAAGGATAGCTCAGTCAAGGGTACCCATTTATGGTCCTTGATGGCTCATCCATTCAGACATTCTGAATTCCGCAAATCCTTTTCCCGGGATATATTTAACTGCATTGGTGATATATGGGTGTTTTTTTGTTTATATTTATTGATTTAACAAAAAATGCGACTTGTCAGTGGGTGACCATATAGCCTATGTGACCTTATACATTAAATACATTTACTCTTTTCAGCATCTGCCCAGGTTATCATATTCATAACTTTTTTTCTACCAGTTTGTTGTATCCAATGCAAACCGCATGCTGTTACTCGGATTATTGTCCTGGGTTGTACATTGAGTCCCACCTGATGGATCAGTTGCTATCCTGATATTAGCACCTATTCTGTCAGAGCCCCCCAAGTCTTACCTTCCACTTGTGAGGCGATCCTGCAGAGGCGACAAGAACTACCACCCCCGTCTCCCACCTCACCGTAGTAGGGTGTGAATACTGACTAGGATAGAGGGGGTACCAGGGGTAGAAGCCAGACTAGGAATGAGTTAGGGGATCCCACTACATCTCGGAAGTCTTCCTCGGCACCGGTCTGTGTGGGGTGATAAGGGAACACTATTACCTTAATGCATTCCCCACCTCTCCACCACTCTGTGTAGTACCAACCCACTGACCACGGGATTACCTTTGTGGTGTGTTTCGTGGAGACATCCGTGGAACTTGACACCAGCACCCCAGCTCCAGTACTCGGTCTACAGGTAGGAGGATGGGTGTACGGGAAGTACTTCAGCGGGTGAGAACAAAAATAAGAAAATAAAACCAGCGCTCCTGCGCAAATAATAAAGTAGGCCTTATACGTAGCCACCCCAACACACTCCTGTGTGCCGTGGCTAGAAACAGGGAATAAGACTTCCTCCAAAGTATTACAGGCTTGAGAAACGCCTGCACAATGTTAACTATCCGGCCAGTTTGAGATAGAACAAAAATCAGAAAACCAGCGCTCCTGCGCAAATAATAACGTAACCAGTAAGAACCCAGCCCACCTAACACACACCGGTGTGCAAGTGGCTGGAGTACAGGACAAGGCCTATGCAGGGGGCACCACTGGCGCGAGGCGGGCAGCAGACGGTGCCTCCAATGGCCCCTGAAATGACGGAGAACACTCTGCAAGAAGGGATACCTGAATGAGGCAGTGGTCCGGAGCAGCGTCTCTTCGTCGGCGGCATCGGCAAGAATCCACAGTGCTGGGGCAGCCGAAGGTCCCGACTGTTATGCGCGTCCGCCCGGAAGTGAGTCAAGGTGACTTCCGCTTCCGCCTCTTGAAGCCTAGACCGCTAACCCGAATTCCCTCGGGCAGCGGTACGGTACTCGGGATCATGACATTCATTAGTGTGCATATTAATGTGCATTGTTTACATTACCCACGACCCGGGTGTTTTAGAATATCATCTTGCAATAAACAGTTTTACATTGCTCCTGTTCTTTTTCTTTGCTATACACTTCTAGTATTTTGGCTCTGAGCATGAAAAGAGCACTGTCTCGTTTCGCAGTGCATGTGTTTCCTTTATGTTCTTTGCAAGATAGAGCTGCATGTGACGGTTTTCTCTTTGTCCACCTCACAGAGGCCTCCAGAGAAGGAAATGAGTGGGTGAATACCTTCCCAGTAGGTCCAGTTGAAGATAATGAAGGGAATGTCTTTCAGAGAACCTTCATTTGGACTGGTATTTGAGAGGGGGACAGATCTATTTTCATTCTGTCCTCCAGTGAAGCCTATGATTAGAGGTTACCGAATCAGTTTATGCGAGACCAACCTCTGTATTCAGTTAGAGGAACCCAGTGTAAATGGGCTAAAATAAGGGCAGCACAGTTTCCGAACGTTACTAGTGTAAACTTCCAAGGAGCTTGACCTGACCAGTGAGATACAGAGGTCTTGGTTGTAAAGGCAAAATCGTTGTATTTTGTTTTGGGGAATTACAATCGTACGTTCCTTTTCCCCCTCTGCTAGGTGCTATATCTGTTGATGTTTTAGTGAGAAGCGTTTGGATTGGAGACATGAGTGCTACTGCTGCCTGTCATTTGACTGAGAGTCTTGGAAGCACACATTCACTCCCTCTGACGTCATGGAAAGGGGGGAAGGGAAGGTTGTGTGTGGCTGGATAGCTACGGAGACCAGACTGGAACACCGCTGGTAGTCTCAGGAGACCGACAGACAGACAAACCCATGAAGGTTTGCCTTTTGCAGGACTTGGGAGCAGATTGAGTCTGCTTGTACTCACGGTGGGAGTGTGACTCACCAAAACGTGTGGGTTATATTCTACAAAAGATTCAGTGTCAAGACTGATCCTCAGTTGACTCAACTGGCCGATCACCCAGGACTCTTCACTTGATTTAAGACCAGTTGTAACTGATCTTGGACTATACCAGATGGAGATTTGTTTTTGGAACTGGAAAGTGAGCGATAAAGCCACCTTATACTCCCGGGTACTGGTATACAGAAAGAGGATACGTCAGGAGCTGAGAATGAGAGAGAAAAGGGGGTACTGTTGACTAGGTTAGGCATACTCAGGAAGATTACATAGAGACTGTCTGCTGTGGAGATTTATGTCAGAGACACCACTATAGGAACTCTGAATTTTTGAAGCTGCAAACTGTGCATGCCTGCACAAGATGACTGACTTAAATCTCCGGCCTGACTAAAGGCTAGAGGCCGCCCGGGGCTGGGAGTCGTGCAGTGTGGCTGGAGGGAAGATGAAGCCCACCTCAAGGCTACTTTTGAGCACTGTGCATCAACTTTTATTGACTTTCCATGCAGAATGGGAGAGCCATGTATCGTGAAACTGTAGGTCGGTTTAAGAAGCTATAACTTTCTAGTGACCCAATTTCATTTCTTTTTTTAGTCATAAAATACATTTTGGTTTTACTAAAATGGTCTGGGAGCTTTACGGAGTAGTTTCTTGATGCAAGTGTTGATGGTACTGTTAATTCTTAACACACCTCTGAAGTTTCTTTCCATTTCGGCCCTGCGCTACTAAAGGGTAGGCGAGGCTGTCTAAGACGAACATTATTTGCCTAACTAGGAGCTCATTTTGCACTTTGGTGATAGGATTTGTCCCACTGGCAACCCGGCTTTCTACAGTATGCTTCAAGGCTATGTAAATAGGCAATGATTCGTTGAATACAATCCCAATTATATGTGGAGAAAGGTACAACAAAATCCAGTACTTTGTGGCTGGTGAGAAGGCACCTTGTAGATATCTGGTGGAACTACAGGACCCAAGTGGTGGTGAACATCTCTTGATCAAGTTCTGTCTTCAGGATCTGCAGTATTGGAAGATGATCTATAAGGAACACAGGGCAAAGTCTGTTTCCTAAGATGCTACATTTTAGATATGGTTTAGCTACAAATGTTAGGGTGATTGTTATAGGTAATCAGTGTCAGGTGCAGTTCACCCTATGTGGTGCGGTTGCTGCCTTGAGGAAGGCAGTGTTGGCACGTGTTGCACTGATCGTAGCTTGGTGATCTGCTTACGTGATAGGCCTCATTTAGGAGATGTTTCCATGATGTGGCCTTGATCCGAGTTTGTGTGATTAGTTTTACACCAATTCTGGACTGGGAACACAAACCAGCCATGGCAATTCAGTGGGAGGGTTGGGTGTGGTGTGCTAGTGAGAAGCACTGCTGGTGTTTTTGTTACAGGGGGGCGATATTGCAGCACTGCTGCAAAACTGGCCCCCACTACTACAAAAACAGACCTCACGTTCCCCACCCACCGGGAAAATGCCAGGTGCCCGCTATGGCCAGTCCAGCACTGTTTTACATTAGAAGTCTAGGGCGAAGATGAGCTGAAGCAGACATAAAGGGGTTATAGGAGTTTGTAGAAGACTTTTCTTATCTATTTTAATTGCTCTTCTATGTAATTGTCAAAGCAGCTTCTGAGGGTGAATATTTTGTGGATTAGAGCTCGCTGGTCACCTCCAGACATTCGGTTTACATCCCATATTTCAGAGCTTCTTTCTTTTTTCTACATTAGAGCCTTTGTGCTAGTAATCCTGTAGAACAAGCAAAGACTTTAAGGCAAAGTTTCGTTTAATTAAGCAAAATGTTTTATAAAGTTTTAAAGTTCTCATTAAAGATAGATCTTCGCTTAAAACTGTGTGGGTTTTGTGATTGTGTGTCTGTTATGCCAAAATTAGATGTGGGCAAGCCACTGAAAGCTCATGCCAGGCTCGAACCTTAAGCCTGGCCCTGGATCATCTCAAGGACCTCTTGGAACCTCTAGCCCATAACGAGTCGAGCTTTTATGTGGCTTCCACGTTCCCTCTATTCAGGATTTGGCATTACAGATAGAGCTGATGTCTTTGGAACTAGGGAATCCGGTCGCTCAACATGTTGTGATCTTGGTCAAATCATTTAATTTCACTTTGCCTATAAAATTTAATTGGTGCGCTGATAAAGGGCACCATTACCTAAGGTTCGAGTTCGTGCTGTATAATAAATGCATATAAATGCAGAAACCGATAAAAAAACAAAGCTTTACCGCAAAATGGAAAGACCGCTCTCTAATAATCTGGCCACATACGAGATTTACATGACTAGTGTCTTGCCTTTTAGTTTACTAAAGGTTCATGTTTAAAAACTTTCACTTTTATCAAGTACTTCTGAGTGCAGTGCAATAATGTGCCGTATCAATGTTAAAGCTTCCACATGTAGAAAAAATACACTTTTTTTAAATTTTGAAGAGAGATTGTTATTTTACATGTTTGTTGTATGATTTACATAGCAAACATTTTCAGGCTCGTGCAGGGGGTCAAGGAGTCAAGTTAGACCCTTGGCTCCACTCTCCCTTTTAATTTGTTGGCTCGCCCACCTCTAGTCACAACACTATGTAGTACTGTTAGTACATAGAAATGTGTGTCATTGCCGTGTTTTGTCATTGTTTCTCTATGTGCTGCTTCGGTGGATTAACAAGTGCCATCAAAGCCAATAGTTCTGGTAGTGGTAAGCTGGTGCGATGATTATTTTTTGTTTTATATATTTTTTATATTGCAAGCATATGCATCAAAAAGAAAAGAAAATGTGCTGCAGCCTAAATGTGCCAGCTATATACTTGCAAAAAAACAATTAATTTTAAAACAAATAAACTCGCTCATATAATTTGAATAGAAAGTATGGATGCTTCCTAAAAGGGAGGTATTCGTGAAACAGATATAAAACACAAGAAAATATATTTCCTATTGGAGCTATTAAAAGGCAGTAATGATTAGAACTACTGCAGCCTGAAGACCTAGTTTAAAAACACTCCAGGGTGACAAAAAGAACAAAAATAGAAAGAAAAAAGCAGTGACAGAGTAAATATTGAAGCATCAGCCTTGACCCTGAAGTACAGCGATAGTGCAAGTGAGACATTTGCTGACGTAGCCTGACCTGTTTGCCCCATGCAAACCTAAGCTAAATGTTATTGACATTTGATCTGAATAGTGGATGATGGGGGACTACGCAAAGCCCATCCATTTATTTCGTTATGAATTTGTCTGATCACATGAGTCTGGTGAGGCATTAATGTGGACTCTAGGCCAGACCTAAATGTAGTTACGCAGCCATTTGATGTGCACGTGAGGAACTAAGTAGGATTTATGTGGCCATTTCTCATACACAAGAGACCTTACTTGGTGGTCAGTTGAAGGCATGTTTTGAAACCAGGGTGTTTTTCACAAGACAAAATGGAAGCATTTGATATGAAACAAGTAGTAACTAAAAGGGAAGAAACAGAACTGGAAAGAAAAAGGTGCTGTATCTGGGAAGTAAGAAATGTGTTTTCCTTAAAAATGGCTTTAGTAAAAGTAAGATCACTTGGGGTGTGGCTAAAAGAAAGAAACCGAATCTGGCAATGGTGCAAAGCAACTGAAAATGACTGTGCGCAAAGTATTATGGGAGGAAGTGGAACCTGCTGCAAGCCTTATTTACATTCCTTGCTTATGATGTTCATGCATATCTTCCTCATTTGAATACATTCTCGGTGGTCAGGGCTTGCCTACCCTCCTCATTTATGTAAATTCAGCACAGTCATGGGCGGACTTTAGTTTTGTGAGGCAAAGGCCTAGTTTATCTTTTGATGGGCACCTTGTTTCAATAAAGCAGCCTTCTTTACACAATCCTGGTGTCAATGGTCCGTGCTGCGCCCTCTCTTCCCCAATGATAGACCTGCCCCGCTGCCTCAGCGCAATGACTGGCCTGTCCCGCCTCGGAATTTTAAATAGATTTAGTACAATGATGGGCCTGGTCCTTCCTCGTTTGCGTACACTGGCCATAAAGGAGAATGTGCCCTTCCTCATTTTCATAAATTCGCTGCCATGATGGCCGGCCCTGCTGCTTGACTTAACACGGCTGATGCTGCAGGTTCCCACCACATGGGCGCCTTGAACTTTGTGTGCAACTAACAGGAATTGACAGGCCCCGAGTCCTCAGACTTTGGCGGATGTCAACCTAGGGGAAAATTGAGCTCCATGCACTCGGAAAGCAATCTCTGTAAGGCAGTGTTTGATTGACATTATTAGTATCTCAAAGATCAAGCTGCCTCGCTGCCTGCTAATATGCAATGTAGCAGTAGCATGGAGCTGCCAGCCTACCACCGACTGTTCGGACTGCCTATATGAAACCGCAAAGTGGGTCTGCATACACCCTTAAGGTGCATTTTTGCTAGAATCCTTTGACTGTAGTCAATTCCCAAAAGTGTGATAATGGTAAAATCAGAAACTTGATGTGCAGGTCTCCTCATTTTGTGTGAATCAGGCCTGAAATTGCTGAGCTGTGCAACAAACTAGTTTGTTGTATTTCTTGAGACAGCAGTGATCGTAAGAGATGCTATTATCACATTCAAAGCAGAGCACTGCCCTAATTTTCCACCTATCAGTCATGACAAGTGTGTTGCTCCTCTTCATCCAATGCCACACTCACCGCACTTGTACTACCTATTCTCACCGAACAAATACTACACTGCCATCT
This sequence comes from Triturus cristatus, assembly GCF_964204655.1. Taxonomy (NCBI): domain Eukaryota; kingdom Metazoa; phylum Chordata; class Amphibia; order Caudata; family Salamandridae; genus Triturus; species Triturus cristatus. Next base: position 825,719,171 of record NC_140586.1, on the reverse strand, counting down.
CACTAAGTAAACATCACACCGATAGCAAGTGCACTATGCTTTTTCACTTAGGGGATGTCGCACTATCTGCATTACCGTGCATCGCCAAGCAAATACCACACTTGCTGCTGCAAGTGTGTGCGTCTCTTCAGTAAACAAAAAATACTGAATGCCATTGTTCATGATGCCATAGCTGCAAGCGCAGCTTACTACCTCTCGTGATGGGTACAAGGGAGCAGAGCAACCTGCAACTAGATTCTGTGTACAATGGACCGAGCACCCCCCCCCCCCTTCACCCGCATGGGGGGGTGGCGCGGCGCTTAGGAGTCGGGGTTTCTGTGGCCCAGGCAATCCGGTGGGTGGCCGGCCAAGGGCGGCTCGGACTAGTTTAGTGGCTTCCAGTTGCTGTGTCTGGCAATGGGGGGGGGTGAGCAACCAGAAGCGTGTCATCCCGCTTCACTTTCACGCACCACAGCCGAGGCGGGTCAAAAGGGGTATAAAGACCCCTTGGCCTTTGCCTCTTCCTGACCTGGCCATCACGGCGGCGCGCGGATCGACGATTATTTCCCTCCTACCTGGCCCTAATTTTAGGCATAAGATCTACAGTGGCAGGATCTATAATCCTAGATTCATCCCTAGTTAGCAGGAGGAGGTCCTTCGGGAGCAGTCCCCTCCCAGCACTAATGGGTAAGGTTCCGCAGTCCTGAGCCAACCAGAGGATGTACACCAACTTGTGGGCTAGGGCACACAGATAGATCATTGGGGGTGGCCACGGGGTGCGCTGCTCCTGCCCACCTCGTCGCAGCCCCTGGGGAGCTTGGTATTTGGTGGGCAGTGCCCATAGTGAGGACAAGGGTACAGTAGTGTAGGACTGCCCCTCACGGATGCAGGTGGTTACACCTGTGTGGTCCAATGGCGTTCAGGATTGCGAGGTGGCCCTTGGTGCGGAGAGTTTACTTCAGGATGGTGATTAATGTTCTACTCCCCAAATGTGTTTTTTCTACATATTTTATTGACACCTTCTTTCACGGTTTGGAGACTGTTATGTGTTGTAAGCGAATTTTACATTAGGAATTTTTGTTATGGCCTATTCTACTTACTCACAGGTGATTTACTAATTTGAATACATTAATCCACAACAACAGTGTTTCCGTAGATTTGTTGATACCTCGTTTGGGTGGTTGGGGGTTTTGGGCCAGACTGGAGGCCTCCGGGTCCTATAAAATACGGGTGCAGGGAAATGGAAGTCTGAGATGTTTTGACTGTCAGGCCTTTTGAGAACAGAAAATGTGTGATTGGGTCAGGGCTTAAGCGTTGTATGGTCCGACACTTGATGATAGGCAGGGTTGGGCTGGCCTATAGGGCAATCAGGCATTGCCCGATGGGCTGGCCTGACATGTCAGTGTGTGGGCCATTTTTAGGTCTCACTGAGCCAGCGCATGCGCTGCTCTGTGAGAAATTTAGTGAATGGCTTTTTGGAAGTGCTACCAGAGACTTTTGCTGGCCTCTAGCTTGTGTTCACGCGCGCAGCCGCCATGTGGGTTTCTGTCAAGGCTCATTAAGCCTTGTGTGCCTCTCTCCGCCTTGCTTGCGCTTCAATTCCCTCCCCCTCCTTAGATCGCGTCACTCTGCTTGGAGTCATATGTACCATTTATTAGGTTCTGCTCACTGTGTATAGTAGGAGTGAGGTGTTCCTGGAGTCGGTTTACATCTCCTTTATGCAGTGTAGGCGTCTGTCTCCTTCCCATCATCTCATACCTGAAAACACCATGCCGGTGCAGTGTTCTTTGAACTGGCAAATCAACCCTTATAAGAACCAATGTAAAAAATGAAGTCACTCTTTAAAAACGTCATGTTTTTGGAGTGACGGGGTTCTGTGCTTTGCTGTTTCAGCTTGGTGAGAAATGGGAAAGCAATGCATGTTTTATTCGATTTCCTGTTGAGGGGATGCTTAAAGAAGGCTAACTTTGTTGAGCTAGTCGAGTTTTAAAAAAAATTAAATACTTGTTATGCACTTTAGCTCAATTTACCAAGAACGATGAACAGAATGAGCTGTTTTCCAATGAAATTCTAAATGATTTCAAAAGCTGCCTTTTTTTGTTCAGAAGTGCTTTCGAATTCTTCAGTGTAAACACAAATGACGCCTTTTGTCTTGTCTTCATTTTGTTTCTGCCTCTTCTGAAACCGTGCATTAGGGCTCCCAGTTGTATGGTATTTTATTTCAACACTTGTGACTGTATTTATCCATATTCATTTTTTACCCATGTTATTAGTATTACTGTGTTTTGAGAGTAAATGGAGTTGGAATATGGTTCATTTACCCATTTCTTTAACTAATAAACTTGCACTCCTCCTTTGATACCTGTCTCGTTTTAGCAAATTTGGGAAACTGAAAATAACAAAACACTACACCCAAAGCTACAATTTAGTATTATATACTGGTTAGGATAATATTATCATTATATACAAATGTTAAAATATATCTGTATTTAAGGACCTCTAATCCCTATTTTTACCAACACATGCTGTCTTTCTGCTCAGCTGTTGGCCTGGAATTCATGTAGGACAGCATAGAGAGTCGCCTACTAGAAGCACAATTTTCTGTATTTTTCTGCATTTAAAAATAAATACTAATTCAACACTAATCCTCTGAGTCCCGGAGTAGCGTGCTACTTGCCGAAAAAGCGCTTCGCCCCTCAGGGGTAGTAAGCGCTATATAAATGCAATTACAATACATTGTTTTCTGTCTGTAATTATCTGTACAAACAGAAAACTAAGTCTTAATTATTATACCCCTTCCTCTTGCGGCAAGCATGGGCTGACAGTGTTGGATGTGGCATAGAGGGTCATCTGAAGGTTAAACATCTACACTTACTTTGTCTAGCTGGCAAAATGTGCATCTAGCTTTGTATTGATCTTCAAAAATATTCTGTGAATAAAAGGGGCTCCATTTGTATTCTGAACGGTGTTTGCACGATGTAGACTTCTTCTTTTCCACTTGATTACCAAGAGGCTAGTAACTACCTTTAACCCCTTCAGCGCTGCGCGGATTCCTCCGCGGTGCTGAAGGGTTCGAGCGCGGGCGGGGCCATGACGAAACGGTTCCGTCATGAGCACAGCTCAACCGCGACTCATGACGGAATCGTTCCGTCATGAGCATGGAAGGGGTTAAAACAAGTGTTTTAGTTTTGTTATGGTGGCAACTTATTTGTGTGCTTACGTGGTTGTAAAGCGGTGTTAGAAAAAAAAAATCCTACTATAGTGTCTTCTGGCACGTTTAAGTGTGCCCTAATGCACAGGGACTTGCTGCGTGATTGGTAGGTTTAATGGCCGGAAGGACGTGTTTAAAAGGCTTTTTATAAAGTTGGTTTGTTGGCATTTCTTTTCTATATATTATCTTCACTCCGGCTTCTCCAACGAGTAGCTCGGGAGCTACTGGCGGCTCTCCAGCTACCTCTTTAAGTGCAGCAGCCCAGCCAACTAAATTATAAGCTTTTGCTAGGGAGAATTAACACCAAAATTGAAAGTGTATCCGAGACGAAAATGTGTGCATTTTCAGAACTCATAAGCTGATGTTTTGAGATAAGCGATCGACTTTGTAAAGTAGAAAAGATATTTGTGTGATAAATCATGCAGCATTAGGGATACTTATGACTCATATTATGATTACTACCTTAGTGCCAGGGGTGTTACAGCTGACTGTTGTGTTTTACCCATGTAGAGGCATTCCAAATTGATAAAGCCTGTGTTGACATTGCTGGTGGCAACCAACCCTGTCTGTGGCAGATGTGATCACTGCTAGTAATCTTTACAGGGTGGTCGCTAATGTAATCTCATCTGTTATGCTCACTATTACAATAGTAACAGTAGCTCAGAATTATATTTATTGAAGATGCGTAGCTCTTAATACAGAATATTTTGGAGACACCTAGCTGAACCCATTTTCCCTTTTGGTGTGTTCGACCTTACTGAGGAGTGGTTGTGTAAGGAGGGAGCAGTTGCTTATATTGAGCACAAGCCGGAACAGTGGGGTTTGGCGTTGCTATTTTTCTCGCCCAGTTTTTATTTACAACTCCCACTCCACCCTGAGCCTTGAATGCAGGGGTTAAGATGTGCCTATAATAATTGTTTGAAAGTGGGGCAGGTGCAGACCCGTCAAGTCTATTCCTCTCCAAAGTTGTAACTCTTATGGTGACTTATCCGTACAGCATCTCCACCTTCTTGTGGGATTATGGTAGGAATTAAAAACTAGTTTCTTTTTTAAAACCCTCCCCAACCTCCATAAAAGTTTCTGCAAGCCACACCCTTCCCATTTTCTCACACTGGGACGTCTTTCCTTTACAATGGAGGGCCCCTTTAGGCTGTCAAACTGTGCTGGGGGCATCTTCAAACTTGGGAAGCACATCTTTACCATCAAGTGTCCTGAAAGTTATCTTCGTGTCTCCTTGTCACACGATTTTGCCCTTCCGCTGTTTGATATTTTAAACACGTTGATATTTAAAGTGTTTTCTTTTGCCAATTTAAACTGAAACAAGCATTGGCATAGCCAGTAAGTCTTGCCTTTGGAGCCTTATAAGTATTTAGTTATGCAGCACAATATCCTTCGTTTGAACAACATCAACTGTTGCATGGTTAAACACTTATAAGGTCCCAAAGGCGAGACCTTTTGGCTATGCCAATGCTTGTTTTTGTCTGTCTGTGGTCTGGCAGGCCGGTTTCTTGTTATTTTACTGTTATTACCACGAACATTGCATGCAGCAAGCAGAATTGCATGCAGTCTCCCATACCCTTCAAACACTCATACAGTGTATTTACACACTTTGAAATCTGCCCCCATATGCAAATGTGGGACACTCTTTTGCTATCTTTTTAAGCTAATTGGTGCCCTGGCCTATCTTGAGTTCTGGCCTCTTTTGTGTCCCAGTGCAAGCCCTGATCATAGGCACCATCTGATAATTTGGTAGTCTGTGGTAAGGCTTCTGCCACTGAGTGCTGCTCTCTGAAGTGTATTGGGACACAGTGAGAGCCTGCTCGCAACCTCCATTCCACTCTTTTGCAGCACACATAGCGTGTAGAAATGAGTAACTGTGAGATGGCCATCAGTCAGTAAGCTGGCTAGACAGATCGACGAATACTCACGCGAGCGGGCACCCGTTCGGTGGGTTTGTGGAGAAGCGGCAGCCATGTGTTTTTTGGGAGAGGCTGATACGGAGGCCTTGACCGAGCCGCGGTAATGAGCCCTCCTGTGTGAAATGCCTTCACTTCCGTCGTCCTGAGCCGGGCTGCAGAACCGTGGCGCAGCTTCCATTACCAGGAGCGCGCGCTCCTCCTTCCCGCGCTCTTTATGATGTGGAGTTGCTGCGCCTCCGTCTCTCACTTGTGTTTCTCCCTTTGTTCTTCCTTTGTCTATTTATCACAGTGTGAAGGTTGAAAGAGATGTTATTAATCTGCGGGAATGAAGGCAGGATTAGTGGTATGAATCGGACTTTGAGAGGTGTAATGATAGAAAGACTCGCTCCGCTGGCGGGCCGCGCGGATGTGATGAATGGGGAGCACTCCGCACTGACTCTAGGCTCCTCTGAGCCGCGCGCCCCTGCGCGCTGGGGCGTGCCCGCGCGCCCAGATCTGCCAGCCGTCCCGCGCCGTTCCCGCCTGAACCGGAACAAGGCAAGCCAAGGGTAAATCGGAGACAAATATCCCCCACTGCATGGAAAAAACATCGTTTCTTCCTTTCATCCGGCCTATTTTCAAGCAGACATCTTCAGCAACTTCTTGAGTCTGCCAACGGCAGAGCGACCACCACGGAGGGCGATGGCCATCGAGAGACACATCACCTGAAAATCCTGCCTGTACACACCTGAACATTAGATGCAGTTTGATTTTGATTTTCCATCAAGGATATCTTGATATATATGTTTTCATAAATGTAGGGCTTTTCCCCTTTTGTCCACTTAAGAGTAGTATAAAGTTCTTGGGAGAGGGACCTCGCATGGGCCTTCGTTGTGTATAAAGACTTTACAGAGGGAGCACAGTTCCGAGAAGGTGCCTTTTTAGGTACGGTGTGGAGGCCATCAGAACAGTCTTTTCACCAGTGTAACACCAGATGCTCGTTGACCTCTGATGACACCATAGGAATTTTGACCAAGAAGGAGGATGTTATGTGCTTTTAAAAAAATCTTTTCGAAAACTCGAGAGTGCAAAATATTAATGAACAGTGGTTGATAATGGGCACCAGTCTACTAAACGTGCCAAAGGCAAGAAAGACGACAGGTGATAGAGGTAGAGTGAACTATGGCACGTATATATATATTTGTGTGTGTGTATATATATGTGTGTGTGTATATGTATTGACAAAGACTCCTGCGGAGTCTAAACGCATCTCGTTATCCTGGGTTGAGGGTGACCTGATTCATTAAAAGAAGCCGTTTAACCTACACTCTTGGGTCCATGCCTACTTCGTTGGATCACTGTCTGAGGGAACCGGATTGTTATTGTGTTTATATATATATATATGCAGAAGGAACAGTTTGGCACAAAATAATCGGCGACATGTATCTTGTAGCTCACTGGAGAGCTTGGAATCTGCATCAATTAATGTAAATGCGGCAAAAACCCACCGGAGGGCTATAATCATAACGATGAAGGCACTACTAGTTCCAGAACACCAAGCGGTTAGACACGCCCACTGGAGGGCTTTCCACCAGAGGATGCTCAAAAGCATAAAGACTCTTACCTTCATCACATTTTGCCGGTTTACATGCAATGCCCGTGATCAAGGAACAAGAATGTTCTGAAACGCGTAGGGCTTCGATACGGAACAAGACACTGCCTGCTGATTGCCGTAATAAAGAACAACGTGAAATATAAAGCGGAGTCCTGCTGCTTTCCTTGTGCGCGTTCTCAAATGGGGCAACTCTTTTTTTGGTGAATATATATATATATATATATATATATATATGTGTGTGTGTAAATTCGCCTTACCAGAAGCAGAAAACCACCTAGCGCAGCCTCTACTTATCAGCTACACTTCCTTGAGCAAATGCAAGAGCGTAAACTGCAGTGCAGTGCAAATCCATCCTTAGTAAAGCTCACAAAATGGGAAGATGCTACCCCTATATCCCCGTGAAAGAATGGCATTACAAGACCGAGCACAAATAGTTACTCCTTATTTATAGTGATCAAATCACAGGGACTGACAAGTTGACACAGTGTTTGCAGGCAGCAGTGGCAGCCGGCACGGATCCAGGGTGGTGAGGGATGGTGGGAGAGGAAGGCGAAGAGCAACCAGGAAGCACACCCGGACCAATGCAGCATTGTGATTGGTCTGAGCGCCATGGTTCAGCGGTCAGATGGATACTGAGAGCCTGGGCATGTTCTCCATGCAGGCTGTAATGCAGCGTGCTAGAGAACATGCACATTGCGCATGACTGTTTGGCCGGCCCCAGAGGGCCAGCCAAGCATACACGCGCACTTGAAGTGGGCAAACCACTCCTCCCCTGCCATGCTGTGAGAGCAGAGCAGCCCCGCCCGCCCTCAAAGCAGCTGGAAATAATAAAATGCTAGTAAGAAGTTATCATTTTATTTTTCCTTTTGACACACTACTTAAAAGCAGTGAGGAGGAGTCACAACTGGCAGGCAGCACTTCTCATGCTTGTGTTTCTTAACTGACTTCCATTTGGCGATACTCTATCCATAGGCAGCTTATACTTCAGCAGTGCTACAGGATTTGCATACTTTCTGCTGCATGCAGGTGCTTTTATCATATGTTTCCTAAGTGCTAAGTCCTCTGTTCCTTAAATCATGTTTGAAAGCCCATTTAAGTGAATTTTGTGCACTTTTGACTCTTCAAGTCGTTGTTACCAGCGGACCCTAAAGTGTAACAAATAACCAGCCCCATATGGTCTACCCATTTCCAATCCCCTCTAGCAATACAAAACCTCAGTAGTCCACTTGCACACCTTGTGCTGTTGTCTCCTTGTATCAGTCCCTTATTTTTCTAAAAGTCAATTTCTGTTTTGATCTCCCCACCACTTTCTTTTTTAGGTTATTCCATACAGACACTCAATTTTACGTAGGAAAATGTTCTATAGTTGCTATGAGCATTCTCCTCCTTTCCTTATATTGGAATCTCGTGCAGCTCAGAAGAAAGCTCAAACCCACCCCTGCTCTAACATTTCCAGGTTGTTGGTTTTTACAGTGTTTACCCCATACCCTGTCCTGTAACTTGATTTACTGAGAGCCCAGAGAGTTTCCCTCATGAAGGAAAACGTAGTCTTTCACCATAACTTTATTCACAGTCTCTGAATCCTTTCTCTTTGCCCTCTTACACCCAGCCCACCCTGCTTGTACAGTACAGTGTTGCTCTTTTAGCTGTGTTTCCACTATGTAAAACCCAGTATAATGTGTGCCACTTGGCATACGATCCTGTATCTGGCTTACGAAGCTGTTCTTAGATATGTGAGTGTATATTGGGGCTGTTAAAGACTTTCATTGGCATCTGATAACTGTAGCCCACATTATAATGGCCATGACCAGTATATAATTGACAATGTATGCTGATTGTAGACACTTGAACACATAACTTTATAACTGTACAGATGGCCACTTAGATAGGCAGTGAACGACCACCACGTTAAGTTAGCCAGGCTGTTTTGATGTCTACTGGCTACCATAGATTTTCCCTGATGTCCAGCTTTGCCTTTGAGCTCGCATACTGTTGCTGTCTTTGAAAAGCACTGCTGTAATAAATGTCCATTGATAGCTGTCTACAGGGGGAGCTCATATTCCTTTGGCGACATATACATCACCTTAATGGTGTTCTTTACACAGAAATACCCTGCATGCTCAATGTTGGATGGACACAAAGTTGTAAGGTGGAATGCTCACAAAAACCTTAGCTAATAGCAATAGCTCGGGCCACAATTAAGTCTGTTTTATGCACAGGATGCAGCTCTTGAAAGCGATCACCCTTAAATACGTCGCACTTGGTCCTGTTGTGATAAGAATAGTCACTCCAACAGCCAGCCCAAGACCTCTCTAGATGGATGACATATGTTCTGAGGGCGCACAGATGAAGAAAGGGCTTTGTGCCATACTAATGGTAGAAGGTGCAATACAAATGCTAATAACATAGCATAGCACACACACGCCACATACTCATGTTTCACGTGTGACCTACATAATTATTATTAATGCTCAACTAATTTTATTAACCTCAGAAGCATGAAACTTTGAGTCAGACCCTACATAATTTGATCATTTGAGCAGAACATTAAGTTCAAATCTTAGCAGTAGACATTTAACCCACTAAGCTCTCTGATATTCCACCCGACACTTTGTGTGCCATCACCTAGTACTTCTGCTGTACATTGAAAATCGTGAAAATTGTGTCACTTAAGGTAAAGAGGAAAGAGAACTCAAGCAACTATCGTAAAGTGAAAAAAAGAAACCAGCCCTCCTTGCCTTAGTTTTGGGTACATTTTGTCCTTACCATCTCAGGAACACATGGTGCTTCAGATTACATTTTCTTTTAAAGCAATGTTATCCTGAGATGAAGTATTATAATTACATTTTTAAACTTTGCCAACAGTTGTGGGGTTAAAAATGTTTCGTTTCTAGGGCTCTACTTGGGCGTTGACTTAGCCAAGATTTGCACCTCAAAACATGAACATATCACTTGCATCACATCTGTAAGCATTTTATCTGTGAGTGTAATTGATCTAATCTTGTGGATGAACCATCTAGGTACCAAAAACATTAGGAACAGGCATGGTAGTACCCCAAGAGTTGCGGCTCTGTTGACCAATGAATCCACTGCACGGATCTGTATTTGACTCCATGTTTGCAGATTCCAGTCTTGGCAGTTCACTCAGCCATTCTTCCCTACGAGGTTGATAAAACAAGTCCCATTCAGTTGGGTAAGAAGAAACGTAGCACTAGGAATACCGAATGTGAGAATGGGCGCTTTATAAATGTTTGTTATGTTGTTTATATCATTGTGTGAGCCAACACATTTCGTTTATAAATCAGACAAGCTAAAGTCAGTATTAACGAACTGTAATGAGATGGGGTGATGCTTTCTTGTGAAAATCCAAACTGTCTCATACAAAACAGCAATAAAGGAACATAATGGGGAAAACACTTATCAATTGTGTTAAGAAACTCACTGAAGAAGATCAATACAAAAATGTGACTGCAGTCTCTGGTTTGTCTTTACATACTGTCATTATTACAAAAGGAGTGGTGGTTGAGTGTTATTGCGCAACCACCAAAGTGGAACAAAAGTGGAGGGTGCTCTGACCTTGGAACACTTTGTTGTCTAAAGGCATTAGATAGGGATGTTGATGAACAACTCGTAAACAATATGTAGGAAAATGGAAGTACACCACATGTTGAGTTGTTTATTAGTTCTAGGGCAAATAACCTTTTGCCTTATTCTGTGATTAAAATATAATTGTATTGATCAGAACAACATTGAGTGTTTTTTCATGACAGCAAAACAGTCCATCTGGTTACAATGGAATTTATTTTGTTTGAGGATGGACATCGCACACGTTAGTTGTCCCTTTACGGGACATATTTTAAGCCATGGGAGGTTGAAGTGTCAGTTAAGAAGATGGCTTGATGACGGTCACTCCAGTGTAGCTTTTCTTGTAATAATGAGTGTATCCAGTCGTGAAGAGCAGGCATTGGGGATTCTATCCATTTATGCAGAAGCTTGGATTGTTGTTGTCTAGCTGTGTCTCAGGGAAACGGTGATGGACTAATTAAAGCAGATAGGTTGCACAGTAGGGTAGTCAGCCGGTGTCTTGTGCTCTGGCACTGAGAAAGAAATTGACCCCCTGACTGCTGTATGAGTTATAACATACAGCAATAACCAGGGGTTAGTGGGCCCCAGTGCAACTGCACCTGCTGCATCAATGGAAACTACGCCTCTGAGGACGTGCAGTGTAGTTGGACTGTAATATGTTGCTTGAGCGCTTCCCCATCTATGTTAGGAGTGAAGTGGGCAGGGAAGTATGACCGTGTTTTGATGAATGCTCTAGTAACATATTACACACACAGCATTCTGAGAGTCCACACATGAACTCAGGATCCAGCCCACAGCAAGAATTTGTAAAATGTATTCATTGAGGTTTCATATGTGCGCAACCCAGGCCCGTGCAAGCACCAGATTGCAGAACAAGATTGTAAATCAATGGTAGCAATAAAGGTTCTAACACTGCTGTGAGTCTTATAAATATTGTAAGTGTATAGCGCTTCATTCTTCTACCCGTTGTAGGTATATGTAGGAAACCTAGCCAGTTGTTTATAGTAACAATAATTAAATAATGCTATGGGAGGGATAGACTGGTGCTTAAAGCATAGAAATGACCGGTGTATGAGAACTCATTGTGATCTGAGGTGCTTTGTAGTGTTGGCATGTTAGCGGATATGTGTGCCTCTGCAGAGTAGAGGGGTTTTAGTAGGAATGATCCTTTAAGTTGTGAGAGAACGGGTTGTGGCTGACCCACACGTCACTGCCTTCAGGAATGGTTGGGTGTAACAAAGGCCCAGACGAGCAGCGCGACAGGGAGCCTCGCATAAATCATTGCTCACTCATTGGATTTTATTTGGCATCATCTCGCCTGTAATTTGCCAATTTAACAGCAAAAAGGGGCGCGGGAGGCCCCTACTCTCCGCCCTTCTTTGCATGCGTCCCGTCGCTAATTGCGGAGATGTAACAATGCGATTAGAGCGCCGGTACGGGCAGAAGTGGCTGATATGATTACCATGGATTTAATATCACATGATATATCATTATATCGTTACACGGTGACAGGTGTAATTGAAATACACTTATTGGAGCCGGGGGGCTTGTTTCATTCAATCGGAAGCACCTCGGGGGAGAGCCGCGCCGAAAGAAAATAATCAGCAGGAGGGGAGATTGGAAGGAAAATAAGAAGCACCGAAACCTACGCGCATCTGACCCACAACTTTTCTTCTTTCGCCATCTTCCTTACACTCTCTTTTCACAGTTTTTATGTCCTCCTTTCACGTTCTCTTTTACTCATATTTGATTACTTTTTGTTTTTCCTTCCTTTCATGCGGCCTTTCCCAAGATCGTATCTTTTTCCAAAGCTTTGTTTTCATCTTCATATTCTGTCTCAAGCTTGACTTTCTTGTGATCTTGTTTTTTTTTGTGTCTCTTCAGTCTCTTCTTTCAGTCTTCCTTCAGCCCAGAGCTTTAAATGGAAAAAGAGAAGTGCCGGTACTCACCAAATTGATAGGGGTGAGCCTGGGAGGGGCGTGTCTGGGGGGCGTGCCTTCAAGGCAGCCTTGTACACTATCAACATTTTCTTCTTCAATGTTCAAAGTGCCTTTGCCCAAGTTCTGCCCATAGCTGCAGGGTGTAATTGGTGTTTTTTGTAATTATATATAGCGTGAACTTAGCCCGAGGGCATTAACGTGAGAAGCAGAAGTTTTACGCAAAAGCAGACTTTTTTTTTTTAAGGCACTTCAATGGATCTGCAAACTTTCCCTATAGCTGACAGCCCGACAGTTCCAATGTCGAGAGCTCTAGCTTAGAAAACCACAGGTGTCTTCCTTTCCTGTTGAGCTGTCAGGGTGTGAGCAGGGCCGGCTTGTTTTAACACCTCATTGCCCCTTTCTTCGCGCTCCTTTCACCGTCTCACCCCTGCTGATACACGCACCAACAGACCCATCACCGTGAGGCAGCTAATCTATCGGTGATTTAGGTGAGCTGGGGAGGTCCCGAGGCGTTTGTGTTCAGGGGGCAGTCACTGCTCATCCAGGGACTGACCAGTCAACTCAAAAAGGACCCCCTGCTGCCTCATTTCAGTCTCTATTAGCAAGGGCGCCAAATTTCTCTCCGCCTAAAGCGCTATCTTAACAAATACCTGCTCTGAGTGTAGGGCTGCAGCCGCAACCTAGCGCCGCAATCCACTCGACATTAACTGTCAAGCGCCCATAACCCAGAGACTGACCACAGCATGCCACTAGGAGTACCGGTACTCTCTTAACACAAGGAGAAGTCCCGGTACTCAATGGGAGAACACGGAGAAGTGCTGGTACTCAGTACCGATGAGTACCGGCCCATTTAAAGCACTGCTTCAGCCTCCAACACTGGTCCTCCGTTTTTCGTAAAAAGAAGGAACATTTGCTGCGTGTAAACTGTCACTTGAAAAAGCTGAAGCCCAAAAAATGTGGGCCTGGCCTTTCCTGCTCTACCAACGCTCTTCGATAATACCTGTACAAATGTTTAAAAGTAGTTAAGTAGATTCTCTAAAACTACGCCTTTTTATTCTGTGTTTCACCCAGTAATCTCCTAATTTCTTGTCGTCTTTTTGTTTTATTGCTGACGCATGCGCACACAACGTCGTGGGCAGTACATTTCTCTAGGGTAGTCACTTATTCACATGTCCTCTCGTTTTCACAACTGAACGCAATGTGCCCTCACTCTTCACCAGTGGTGTCTCCTCATCTAAGGCGGCGGATGGTCTCTCCACTGACTCAAAAGGAAAAATACAATGATAACGTATCATTATTATCATTGTATTTTTCCTAATGTCTGTGGCTTGTGGGGTAGGGTGGGGTAGGGCGGGGCTGGGAAGTGAAAGCAGAAGAGTGGTTTCCACTCCTTAAGTGCGCGAGACTGCTTTGCTGGCCTTCTCTGGCTGGCCAAACAGTCCTGCGCACTTTGCATCTTCCCCACCAGACTTCCTTTACAGAGCCTGGGGAGGAACTTGCAAAGCCTCCCAGTCCCCGTCTGAGCGCCATGGTTTAGCGCTCAGACCAATCAGATTGTTGCATTGCAGCGTTGTGATTGGCTATGGGGAGCCGGGTGCTTTCTGCTGCCGGCGGTGACAAAAAGAAGAGGACGGAGGAGAGGTGGCAGCCGGCTGGCCGAGGAAAGTGTTTTTTTTTTCTTTCTTCATTTTCTTCCCTTCCAGTTCTGGCTGGGCTGTTTCCATTGGAGTAGGGTCAAGACTGATTTGCATATGTCTGGGTCCAAACTGAGGAGGCATGGTGTGCAAAATAACAATGGACTGGGATGTGGCCCAGAGGGATTACCAGTGGCTGAGATTAATTCAAGCATTCCATCCATCACTTTATTGTATACTTTAGTGTGTTGCAAAAAGCATTTCTTATTGATATGCTAAAGAGTATTGCCAAAACCATTGACAAAGCCAATAGGTAAAATAAGAGGCCCATTGGCTTTGCCAGTGCTTGGTATTTCTACATCCTTGTAGGACTTGGCCCTTTTTCCCTCAGTTGTTTTCATTTTTCGTGTTGCTACAGATTCAGGGAGCCATGTTATCTACCCCTGAAATTTCTGTCTGAGGGCCTGGAGCACAAAATGGTGGCCACCTGTGACATCACCAGCATCCACTGGAACCTACCAGCACCTTCCAGAACATTCCAGGAGATTCCAGAACTCTGTGACAGTTGGAGACCGTTTAGAATGTTGGGAGGATAAGAGAGGCAGTTGGCAGTTGGAGCTGGCAGTTGGCACCTGACTGGTGAAGAGAGAGCAGCACAACAGTGAAGGAGGAAGGAGTGAAGCAGCAGGGGTGGAAACTTGTGCCTGGAGTGGGGTCCATAAACCCACCCTTGATACTTGTCCCTACTGATGGATCCCAGCCTATAGCCCTGTGTGGGAAGAAGACAGAAGAAAACCATCCTAAGGACCTGGACAGCAGGAACAGGCCTTAGAACCAAGAAAACAGCAAGATTCTGACCTGAGAACTGGTTTCCCTGGAGTCCGGCGTCGAGTAGCCTGAAGACCTGGAGCCCGAGGTGGAGAAGCGGCGCTGACTGAAGTAGCAGACGTCGTACCCGGAGCCGCCTGAGGTCGTGAGAGGGCGCCGACGGGGGTCGAGAGGAATACCAGAGGTTGAGGAGGAAGTGAACCGAGGTCGAGCGAGCGGCGTCATCGGAGGAGTGAAGTCCGCCCTCCGGAGTCGTCGGAGACCGAGGTAGAGGAGCACCGGAGGTCGGGAGTGAGGATCGCACTCCGGAGTCGCCCGGAACCTGTGAGGAGGAGCACCGGAGGTCGGGGGTGAGGATCGCACCCCGGAGTCGCCGGAAGTCGACATCGAGGCCAGGCCGGCCGACGTCATCGGAGCCGAGAGCGCCATCGGACCGGAGCCGCCCGAAGTCGACATCGTGAAGAGACTGCCCGACGCCGCCAAATCGGAGGTAGAGATCGAACCGAGGCCGCCGACATCGGACCGGAACCGCCTACCGGCGTCGACAAAGAACTGACATTGTGCCGAGGCCGCCGAGACCGAACCGGAACCGCCTCACGGCGTCGACACGACTCCAGCGGCGTCGGAACATCAGAAAAAGGGCAGTAAGTGGAGTAGAGGGCGCCTAAGGCCCTGTGGAGACCTGAGAGACTACTCTAAGGGGCTAGGGAGGTGCTGAAACCCACCTGACTGTGCCTGGAGTGAACTGGGACTGACCTAGAGAGGTTGTGTGGAGAAGGAAAGCCAGGGCATTGGTATTCCCCCCTTTGATCTACCTCAGTTTAGGCCTCAGCCTTGTCTCAGCCAGGGAGTAGCCCCCCTCAAGCCTTCCACAACCCTACAAGCTGTGCCTGGGCCATATCAGCCCTTAAGAATTGAAGTGTCATCTGATTATATGAGGGTTGCGGTATACTTTTAATTATTTATTGGGGATACTGTATTTATTGAGTTTTTACCTATTTATTGCTGCACTATATTTATAGGTCCACAGGACTTGTTGGTGTACAATATTTATTGGTACAGTATTTATTGCCTCAAAGTATTTAATTGTCTGTATATATTGCCCTTGTATTTATGCCCTGTTATTTATGATCACCCCTATTTATTCCATCAAACAGCCAATATTTATTTGACCTGCACTAATTGAAACTTGTATATTGTGATTGACCTATTTATTTTCCCAATCAGCAACTAAGAGAAAAAGATAAAGAAGAATATTTTCATAATTTTTACGGTGTAGAGTCGTTTTTGGAACGGATGCACGCATGGTTATTGTATGGGTATATTGTATGCTTAGCACTGCGCCTGTTTCCTGACCACTCGAGCCAAGCTACCACAGTGTGTTCGAGGAGTCCACCACCACCCTGCGGAGTGGGAGTGGGGCTGTTTCCAACATAAATTGGTGTTCAGTGGTGGGATAGAGCTGTGCCTACATATACTCAACAATAACTGTGGGTAGTCCATAGGCCTACACCGGGAGTTTTCTCACAGCGGCCTTCCTAATTGTGGGTTTTTGTTTTTTCCAAATTTACTCTGGTGGTGGGAGGAGGTATTATTAAAGGTACCCCCCTGCATTGTTACTGCACAAAACCTGTCCTCTAACCTGAGTGGGCGAGATGTACCAACCTGAGGTGGGGAACCTGTCAGCAGGGCCCAGGACACTTTCTAGGAAGGGCAGCAGTGCCTCTAGCGGTGGCTTGTCTAAAGTGAAGTTAACAGACCGGAGGGAGGAAAGACAGCTCACATGGGACTTAGCAAGGCTGGAGAAAGAGATGGAGGAGAAAAGGATGGCTCATGAGACGGAGAAACAGAGGATGGCTCATGAGATAAGACTGAAAGAGATGAAGCTGCGTGCCCTCCAGATGAGTGTGTCCAGCGAGGACACTGGTGGCAGCATACCAGAAGCTCCACAGGAGCTAGAAGTTTATTTACCCCAGGATGACATCACCAGGGTGTCTGAGGAGGCATTGGGGTGTGAACCTGAAGGGGGTAGTGCAGGGATCTCCCAACCCAGCGAGGTGGGAGAAGGGGCAGATAGCCCAGCTAGGTCCCAGGGAGAGAGGGTTGTAGGGCCTCACGACCTATCTGTAGGAAGGCGTGAGACGGGGAGGTGTCCCGAGGTGCCCCAACCGAAGTCTCAGGGCCTGGAGAGTTCCGCAAGGGAGCCCCAGGTTGGGAGCCTAGGCTGTCCCGAAGTGCCATCCAGTGCAGGGGAGCCCCTAGTGTCAGGAGGACCCAGGGCGACTGTAACCAGCGCGCCTGAGGTTCTGGGGTTGGCTCAGTTTCAGGGTTTAGGTCCTGGGCTGGGATGCCAGGCTCAGGGGTTGCCTGACCTGGCGGGTGGGGCCTCGGTTAACCGGGTCCCCCCGAAATTGACTTCCAGGGGTACTTTTCCCGTTAGGAGGGTGCTGAAATCTGGAAGGGGGTGCAGAGGGAGGAAGGTCTCGCCTCGGGCACCGACTCAGCCTAAGGGTTTAGACCCTAGGTTGAAGGATCAGTTGAGGGGTCAAGGCCCTAGACTGAGGAGGAAGTGTTGGTCTGAGGGTGCCTCGCAGGGTAGGATGAGGAACCCCAGAAGGAGAGTTAGGGGGAGGAGAGCCTCGCCCCGGAAGGCTGGTCAGCCTAAGGGTGTGAACCCCAGGAAGAAGGACCAGAGGCAGTTTAGGACTGCAAGGAGGAGGACCGGAGTGGTCAACGGGCACTACAGGCCTGGGGCTACTGCCCCCACTCCGCGAGATCACCCGGGCCAGAGACATCTGGATGGCCCAGGGGCCGGTCCTGGCCACAACTAGCTAGGGAGCCCCCGTGGGGTGGTTTTGTTGGTCCAGGGAGGTTTGTTAGGGAGCCATTGGGTTCCAGAGCGGAGGAGAACTTGCGGGTGCTCCTGCCGTTGCGGGCCTGCGTCCACCTTTTCTCGCCCCAAGCAGGGAAGACCATCAAGGCATTGATCGGTCTACCCTGGCTTTTGGCTGGAAGGGGGTTATGTAGGACTTGGCCCTTTTTCCCTCAGTTGTTTTCATTTTTCGTGTTGCTACAGATTCAGGGAGCCATGTTATCTACCCCTGAAATTTCTGTCTGAGGGCCTGGAGCACAAAATGGTGGCCACCTGTGACATCACCAGCATCCACTGGAACCTACCAGCACCTTCCAGGAGATTCCAGAACTCTGTGACAGTTGGAGACCGTTTAGAATGTTGGGAGGATAAGAGAGGCAGTTGGCAGTTGGAGCTGGCAGTTGGCACCTGACTGGTGAAGAGAGAGCAGCACAACAGTGAAGGAGGAAGGAGTGAAGCAGCAGGGGTGGAAACTTGTGCCTGGAGTGGGGTCCATAAACCCACCCTTGATACTTGTCCCTACTGATGGATCCCAGCCTATAGCCCTGTGTGGGAAGAAGACAGAAGAAAACCATCCTAAGGACCTGGACAGCAGGAACAGGCCTTAGAACCAAGAAAACAGCAAGATTCTGACCTGAGAACTGGTTTCCCTGGAGTCCGGCGTCGAGTAGCCTGAAGACCTGGAGCCCGAGGTGGAGAAGCGGCGCTGACTGAAGTAGCAGACGTCGTACCCGGAGCCGCCTGAGGTCGTGAGAGGGCGCCGACGGGGGTCGAGAGGAATACCAGAGGTTGAGGAGGAAGTGAACCGAGGTCGAGCGAGCGGCGTCATCGGAGGAGTGAAGTCCGCCCTCCGGAGTCGTCGGAGACCGAGGTAGAGGAGCACCGGAGGTCGGGAGTGAGGATCGCACTCCGGAGTCGCCCGGAACCTGTGAGGAGGAGCACCGGAGGTCGGGGGTGAGGATCGCACCCCGGAGTCGCCGGAAGTCGACATCGAGGCCAGGCCGGCCGACGTCATCGGAGCCGAGAGCGCCATCGGACCGGAGCCGCCCGAAGTCGACATCGTGAAGAGACTGCCCGACGCCGCCAAATCGGAGGTAGAGATCGAACCGAGGCCGCCGACATCGGACCGGAACCGCCTACCGGCGTCGACAAAGAACTGACATTGTGCCGAGGCCGCCGAGACCGAACCGGAACCGCCTCACGGCGTCGACACGACTCCAGCGGCGTCGGAACATCAGAAAAAGGGCAGTAAGTGGAGTAGAGGGCGCCTAAGGCCCTGTGGAGACCTGAGAGACTACTCTAAGGGGCTAGGGAGGTGCTGAAACCCACCTGACTGTGCCTGGAGTGAACTGGGACTGACCTAGAGAGGTTGTGTGGAGAAGGAAAGCCAGGGCATTGGTATTCCCCCCTTTGATCTACCTCAGTTTAGGCCTCAGCCTTGTCTCAGCCAGGGAGTAGCCCCCCTCAAGCCTTCCACAACCCTACAAGCTGTGCCTGGGCCATATCAGCCCTTAAGAATTGAAGTGTCATCTGATTATATGAGGGTTGCGGTATACTTTTAATTATTTATTGGGGATTCTGTATTTATTGAGTTTTTACCTATTTATTGCTGCACTATATTTATAGGTCCACAGGACTTGTTGGTGTACAATATTTATTGGTACAGTATTTATTGCCTCAAAGTATTTAATTGTCTGTATATATTGCCCTTGTATTTATGCCCTGTTATTTATGATCACCCCTATTTATTCCATCAAACAGCCAATATTTATTTGACCTGCACTAATTGAAACTTGTATATTGTGATTGACCTATTTATTTTCCCAATCAGCAACTAAGAGAAAAAGATAAAGAAGAATATTTTCATAATTTTTACGGTGTAGAGTCGTTTTTGGAACGGATGCACGCATGGTTATTGTATGGGTATATTGTATGCTTAGCACTGCGCCTGTTTCCTGACCACTCGAGCCAAGCTACCACAGTGTGTTCGAGGAGTCCACCACCACCCTGCGGAGTGGGAGTGGGGCTGTTTCCAACAATCCTCATTAATTTATTTTCATTTAATAAGTCACTCCATCTTTTACCTTCAGTCACTTCCTGTCTTCTCTTGATTCTGTCAACTATTTCATGGTACTTTTTTCTTGTCCTCGTTTTCAATTTTACCCTTGTTTTGTCTTTTTTGCTCCCCACCAGAAACATGCCCAATTTGACTTTGGGCCAGAGACAACCTTTTACCACTTCTGCTTCTCTTGCATCTATCATAGACTTCACTGTAGTTCCGGGCAGTCATCTGGACTCCCCCCACCTTCCAAACCCTTCCTTTGGGCGTTATGGCAAAGTCATGTCCATCTCCAACTATTTCACGTGCTGCTTCTACAAGGCGCTTCATACAAACACACGGTTTTGAACTAGAATCATAGGGACCTGATACCATTTTCAGGTTCAACAACAGCAGCTGAGAGCCGAAGACCAAATACATATTTGAACATATTGTAGGACTTTATTTAGCAAAATTAATTGGAAGATTTACAAAGATGAAACTAAGACTAACGCTTCATAGAAATTAGATTCTTATTTGTTGGCTGTATGAACTATTATAGTCTATTTCAAACTCTTAACACGGGGCTGCAGTGAACTGGGCTCTAAGCTCCCTTCTCAGAAGAGTACCACTAGCTGTCAATTTCTAGAAGGAAACTACAAGTTTACCACAAGCGTGAATCTTCCCGAGTCCTGCTGCTGCTCCCGGTCTCCTACAGGAGATGGTTGTTGGTAGTGGGAGTAGTACAGCCTGTCCTCACTGTGTCAGGTGGGCTGCCACACACGTCCAGATTCTTCCCATGGACCTCTTCTACAAGAGGGTTGCTTGTTTCCCAGGTTAGACCACAGCAATAATTATATAAAGTGTGTTGGACTTGGCCCTTTTTGCAGGGTTATCCCCAAACCTTTTGCTTCTTCCTCCTATGTTTTTTCCTGACCTGTTGTTGGTTTTAGGACTCTGGGCACTTTACCACTGCTAATCAGTGCTAAAGTGCATATGCTGTCTGTGTAAATTGTCATTATGATTGGATCTCCATGATTGGCATATTTTGATTTACTGGTCAGTCCCTAGTAAAGTGCACTAAGTGTGCCAGGGCTGGTAAACCAAATGCTACTAGTGGGCCTGTAGCACTGATTATGCCACCTACATGAGTAGACCTGAGAAGATGTCTCAGGCCTGCCACTGCAGTGCCTAGGCACAGTTTGCCAATTGCCATGTTGACTTGGCAAGTGCACCCACTTGCCAGGCCCTAACCTTCCAGTTTTTTACTTATTAGTCACCCCTAAGCTAGGCCCAAGGTACCCCTGTGGGCAGGGTGCAGTGTATGTGAAAGGTAGGACATGCCCTGATGTGTGTGGCATGTCCTCATAGTGAATTACTGCCAATTTCGTTTTTCACTATTGCAAGGCTACCTGTTCCCATAGGACAGAATGGGGAGTTTGTCTATAACATCTTATAAACATAACTGCCCCTGGGAACAAGGGAGGAAAATTAAGTTTAGTATACCTGAACTCCGAATGTTAAAATGCATCTTTTATTGAGGGTGATTTTTACATTCTGTGTTTGAAAATACCACTTTTGGAAAGTAGGTATTTTCTTGTTTAACCATTCCGTGTGCCTCTGCCTGTTTGTGTATTGACTGTCTGGTTTTGGGGTGACAGGCGCTGGGGAGGTGCATTCTCTCAGTCAGCCACCTGGGGGGTTGATGTGTGTCCTGCCTTTCCTGAATGAGTCAGGGCTGGGATGAATAGACCATGGCTGCATTCAGAGTAGGGGGGGAGGACTTCTCACTAGCACCTGAATAGGCCCGGTCTGCATGTAGAGTGATGGGATGAGATTTCCCTTGCACCTGAATAGGGCCTGTCTGCCTCACACAATGCTGTCTCCACCTCCTGCCCGGCAGATGCACAAGAGAGGACACAGCTGGTTTGGACTGGGCTCAGAGACGGTTGTACAAAGAGAACAAAGACATTTTGGGGTATAAGTATTAGTCCTAAAACTCCTGAACTTTTGACTACTTCTGGAATCAACAGGAACCTTTGCTGAGGAGAAGAGCTGGAGAAACTAAGGAAAAGTACTGCCCTTGCTGTGTGTCTGGGATTGCCCTGCAGTTGCTGTTTCTGCCAAAGAAAGGAGAAGGACTTTGCTGTGTCCCCTGCTTGAGGAAAGTCTCCAAGGGCTTGGGTAGAGCTTGCCTCCTGTTTCGAAGTCTCAGGAACACAAAGACTTCACCCCCAGTTCCCATGAACTTCCTTGCTGGGAGTTATGACCTGCCAATAGGTGCCTGTGACTGTGTTGGGCCTCTGGAGGTTGTTTCTGCTGTTGGGAGCTGGAAAAGCAAAGCAATCACAAGGAAATTGACGCATCGCTCTTCTTGCGACAGTTTTCCGACGCAACGCCGTGGTGTGAGAAGAATCTCCCTGCGTCGCTGCCGAAACTGATGCAGCACCTGTCGCCGCGGCAAGAATCGGTGCATCGAGGGATCGCGCCTGAAAAGGTTGACGCAACACCGCTCCCCGCATCGTTCACTGAGGCATCCCGGATTTCCACGCATCGTTCCTGTGCGGCAAGTTTTCCCCAACGCATCACCCGAGGATCGGAGTTGTCCCAAAATCGACGCATCGCTTCCCCCTACAGACCGGACCCGACGCATCGCTCCCCTGTGTACAGCAGAACTGTTGCATCGCATCCACAAGATTCTCAGGAACCGAGCATCTTTGTTTTTTTATGCTTCCCATCGCTGCGGCTGTTTGGCTTGGTGAATTATGTCGCAACCACAGGTACTTTGCAATTAATCACGCATCAATAGTTTTATATGGGCTCAGTTGCTAAAACCTTGCGAAAGTCATTTTTCTTAATACATGTATATTTGAATTTTGTCGTTTTGGTCTTGTTAAGTGTAGATAAAGATACTTTATTTTTATAAACCGGTGTGGTGTCCAGTTGTGGTGTTATCACTGTGTTACTGTGAGTGTTGGTACAAATACTTTACACATTGCCTTTGGGATAAGCCTGTCTGCTCGTGCCAAGCTACTAAGGGGTTGAGCAGGGTTATCTAAAGTGTCTATCCCCCTTACCCTGACTAGAAGTAAGGGTCCCTATTTGGACAAAGGTACCTACCTCTGCCGACCAGAGACCCCCACTTCTAACAAACCGCATTATGGAAGCTCTGTTATTTCTGAGTATTCAAAACGATGTAGAAACATAGGGTGTCTATTTCTCTCTCACAGTCAAGAGGGGAAATGAGAGGCGACTGGAGGTTTATTTGCCATGAGTGTAATGGGAGACCGGAGGAGCTGAAATGTCAGTCTCTTATCTCACTTCTCCAAAGGAAAATCTGAGGACCAATGTTCTCCTTTCCGTCTTTACCTCACACCCATAATTGAACATTGCAAACGTGTAGTACACATTACTTCTTTAGATTGAATACAAAGGATGGTTTGGTGCAGGGAAGTGCCCATCCTGTTTTAATATCAGACACAGGCGATGGTCAGGGGTGAGGGCCCATCCCGTAGTAATCTCAGACACAGGTGATGGATGGTCAGGGGTACAGTGCCCATCCCGTTTTAATCCCAGACACAGGTGATGGTCAGGGGCTGAGTGCCCATCTTGTTTTAATCCCAGACACAGGTGATGGTCAGGGGATGCAGTGCCCATCCCTATCCCAGGCACAGATGATGGATGGTCAGGGGTACAGTGCCCATCCCGTCCCAATCTCCGGCACAGGTGATGGTCAGGGGCTGAGTGCCCATCTTGTTTTAATCCCAGACACAGGTGATGGTCAGGGGGTGCAGCGCCCATCCCGTCTTAATCCCGGACACAGGTGATGATCAGGGGGTGCAGTGCCCATCTCTTTTTAATCTCTGACTCAAGTGATGGTCAAGGGGCTCAGTGCCAATCTCTTCTTAATCTCAGGAATCCAACACAGTTGATGGTCAGGGGGTGCAGTGCCCGTCTCTTCTTAATCTCAGGTCTCGGACACAAGTGGTGGTCAGGGGGTGCAGTGCCCATCTCTCCTAATCTCTGACACAGGTGATGGTCAGGGGGTGCAGTGCTCATCCTGTCTTAATCTCAGACAGAGGTGATGGTCAGGGGGTGCAGTGCCCATCCCGTCTTAATCCCAGACACAAGTGATGGTCAGGGGGTGAAGTGCACATTCCGTCTTAATCCCTGACACAAGTGGGTGTCAGGGGGGTGCAGTGCCCATCTCTCCTAATCTCAGAAAAGGTGATGGTCAGGGGGTGCAGTGCTCATCTTTTCTTAATCTCAGACACAAGTGATGGTCAAGGGGTGCAGTGCCCATCTCTTTTTAATCTCTGACAAGTGATGGTCAAGGGGCGCAGTGCCAATCTCTTCTTAATCTCAGGAATCCAACACAGGTGATGGTCGGGGGTGCAGTGCCCATCTCTTCTTAATCTCAGGTCTCAGACACAAGTGGTGGTCAGGGGGTGCAGTGCCCATCTCTCCTAATCTCAGACAAGGTGATGGTCAGGGGGTGCAGTGCTCATCTTTTCTTCATCTCAGACACAAGTGATGGTCAGGGGGTGCAGTGCTCATCTCTTCTTAATCTCAGACACAAGTGATGGTCTGGACCGGGGGCCCAGTGCCCATCCCCTCAAATTCTGGCACAACTGATGGTCAGGAGATGCAGTACTTACCTCTTCTTAATCTCCGAGACATGTAAAGTCTGGTTCGGGGTGCAGTGCCCATCTCTTAATCTCAGACACAAATTATGGTCTGGAGGTGCAGTGCCCATTCTTCTTAATCTCCGACATAAGTAAAACTCATGGGGTGGCATTGCCAATGTCTTCTTAATCTCAGATACAAGCGATGGTCAGGGAATGACCCATATATTTTTTCTTCATCTCAGTTACAAGTGAAGGTTTGGATAGAGGTGCAGAGTCTATCCCCTCTTAATCTCAGACACAAGTGATGGTCATGGGGTTCTGTGCCTATCTCTTTTTAATCTCTGATACAAGTGACGGTCAGGGGGATTCAGTGCCCATCTCGACTTAATCTGAAACACAATTAACCATCATGGGAATGCAGTGTCTGTCCCTTCTTATTCTCATATACAAGCGATAGTCAGGGAGTGCAGCTCCCATTTCTTGTTCATCTCAGATACAAGTGAAAATCTGGTTGGGCGTGCAGTGCCTACCTCCTCCTCATCTCTGACATAAGTAATGGTCATGGGGATACAGTGGCCTTCTCTTTTTGATTGCGGATACATTGGTTGGTCCTGGGTGGAGTGCACACCTCTCCTTAATCATAGCTGCAAGTGATATTCAGGGGTACAGTGCCCATTTTTTCTTAACCTCAAACACAAGGGACGTTTGCACTACATGGATTGCCCTTTGTGTGTTTCTTCCATAGCTGAGAATGAGCAAAGGAGACATGACTGTTGTAAGAAATCGGGTTGTTGGTTGACTGGAATGTGAATCCTGGTCAAGCAGCAACCACAATCTTTTTCAGGGTGAAGCACAGACCAACCCTAAATTAACCTGTGCTCAACCCTTTGGTAGCTTGGCACAGAGCAGTCAGGCTCGACTTTGAGGCAATGTGTAAAGTATTTGTGTCACACTTCAAACAGTAATAAAGTGAAAACACAAAAGTAAATGTATCCCATTCAAAGTTAGAACAATAGAACTTTCTTTAATAAACAAAACAAGACCAAAAGCGACAAAATCCAATCAGTAGAACCGGAGATATGCAATTTAAAAGGCTTTAGTGAAAATAGCGTCAAAAAGCACAAATAGCAAACTGTGGTTATCTGGTCATGCTGGTCCGAGATAGTCACAAGTTCAAGCCGGCTGCAATAGAGCGCAGCCAGCTACGGGGACCAACTTAGGCCCACTGAACAGAGTACCTTAAATCCTGGTTTGTAGAGCATTGTGAGGATCTGCGTCGAAGATGCGTTGTGCAGCCAAAGCGATGCATCGGTTCTGAGATGTGATGAGGCTGTGATGCAGAGGCCTTTTTTTGTCAAGGATCCTGTTGACGGGCTTCGCGATGTGAAGTCCGGTGTCGGGGAGGCGACGTGCAGTTGGGCGATGCTTCGGTTCCAAGGAGCTGTGAGGCTGCAATGCGGAGTCCGTCGTAGAGGCTGCCATTGATGAGGGATGCAAAGGCCTGCGCCGAGGATGAATTGTGCAGCGGCAGTTCTGATGGGGTTGCGAATGCAATGCAGGTCTTTTTGATGGGTCCACTCCACGCAGCAGCAGCGATGCGTCTCTTCTGGTCGGGTTTGTGCTGCACAGCAGAGGAGATGCATCAATTCTGCTATATCTGCATAGGCTGGCAGAGCACCTTAAGCCCACTTCCAAGGGTCCAGAACTGGGGTGGCCCCACTTGGCAGGGTCGACTCACAGATGACAGAGTCCAGGTGCCAAGTTGTTGAAAGCTTGTTGTGTCCCTGAGGCTTCAGATTAGGAGGCCAGCCAACTAGTACTTGGAGTTACTCTCGGGTCGAGGTCCAAGAGATCCAGGTCTAGTCCTTCTCACCTAGGCAAGAGGGCAGCAGGGCAGCTGTCCTTCAGAGCAGTAGTCCAGTAGAGTGGCAGTCCTTTCAGCAGCAAAGCGATCCTTTGTCCTGGTAGAAAATCCACAGACCCAAAAATGTATAGAAGTGGTGGTGTCTGAGGTCCAGTATCAATGCTCGGTTGTGCCTTTGGAGTGGAGAGAAGCTTCTATAGACATGCATTTTAAGTACACAGGTGGCCTTCCTTCCTGGTCCTGGCTCCAGACAAACTACAGGGGGTATGCAGCCCTTTGTGTGGAGGCAGGGCACACCTTTCAAGTGTAAGTGGGGCTCGGTCCACCTCCTCCCTCCCAACCTGCCAGTGATGGCCATCCAGTCACACCTGAGCTCCCCATTGTGTGTGGCTATCTAGGAGGAATGCACAAAACACAACTGTCAGCTACACCCAGTCGTGACCTAGAGACAAGCTGCATGCACCAAATGGCTAAAGCAGGAAAATGCCAACCTTCTAAAATTGGCTTTTTAAGAATTTTCATTTAAAATCCGACTTCACCATAAGTTAAGATTTTTCATTACAAATTACACTAATAAAATGTAATAAGGTAACTCCAATGTTATTCTTTGGGAGAGGTATGCCTTGCAGTAGTGAAAAACGAATTTAAGAGTTTTTCAATACCAGGGCATGTAAAACTTAAAAGTGCATGTCCTACGTTTTAAGTACATTGCACCCTGCCATCTGGGCTGTCCAGGACCTACCCTAGGGGTGATTTATATGTATTAAAAAGGAAGGTTTGGGCCTGGCAATAGGTTTAGTTTGCCCGGTTGACATGGCAGTTTAAAACTAAACACACAGGCTGCAATCGCAGGCTTAAGACCTGTTTTAACGTGCTACTTAAGTGGGTGGCACAATCAGTGCGGCAGGCCCACTAATAGCATTTAATTTGCAAGCCCTGGACGCAGGTAGTGCAACTTTACTAGGGACTTACAAGTAAATTAAATATGCCGATTGGGTATAAGCCAATTCCACCATGTTTCAAGGAGAAAGTGTAGGCCCTGTAGCACTGGTTAACAATGGTAAAGTGCTCAGAGCCCGAAGGCCAGCAGAAATGAAGTCCACAAAACAGGAGGTCTGAAGGCAAAAAGTTAGGAGTTAAACCATGCCAAAGGTGCCAGGTCTAAAAATGCACCATATTTTACTCCAGTGTAGTAGTAATTTACAAGGATTCTTCTTTTAACCCAGATATGATATGGAACAGTGAAGTCCATTTCTTCAATGCACTCCGATGCATACAGAGACCTGTCTCCCATTGCCAGTACTGCAGCTCCAGCGTCCGATGGTGGGACACACAGAGTGCTTGCTACTGTGATTGTGGCGAAGGATTGGAGAATACACATTGAATCCATCCCCTAAGAATGGATTCTTGGCATAGTAGGCACATGCTCCTGCAGCTTCGTGAGCGTCAATGTAGGATTCTGTTGATGGATCCTTTATTGTTGAACCGCATTTGTTCGTGCTAATACACTCCCATCGGCAGCTTTAATCCCACAGTATGTCACATGCTGCACAATACAAAGATGGCCTGGTCTTCTGCTGAACTTCCCGACAGTCCCATGATGGTGTATATTTTCATTTCTCAATCGAGGACTGTATGTCTATTATACACAGGCATCCTTGGCATGATGGGGCCGCCCCTGTGCCAAATCTGACTCCGGGATATTGGTAGTGCTTTGATCATATTGTGATCTTGTGTGTCATGATTTTTTAAATCAAAATTTCTTTTTTTAATTGGTTTTCAAATGGTAGCACATAAACAGCCATAAGTTACAATTTGAGCAGCCACAGTAGAGAAAACTGGTACCCCCTTCATGCCCACTAGTACACAACGGTTGTTTACTTCGGTGCAACAGTAATATAGTAATAAGTTCTCATTTCATTTGCCAGTGTCTCAGACTAGGGCCCGCTGCCCAGTTGAGAACATCAGGAATTTTTGGGTGGGCCATTGTACTGACTGTTATCCGTTTTGCTGAGATCTCCGTGGACCACCTCCCCCATATTGTTTTGTAATTATGGGGGCATCCCCTCCCTCAGTACACCATCATCTCTCTTACTCTGCATGTTTCCATGTCCGCCATCCTTTCTCTCAGACGCGGGCTGAGGTCGCTTCCCAATTTTTTAGCACTTTCCCTCTCCGCCACTGTGTACCCCTGGTTGATGTGTGTGGCATGATTCACGATCGAGTCTAAATTAAAGTGTTTACTGTGGCATATGGGTGGGAAATTTAGGCACCCATGGCATGAAATGCTGATACATGGGCATGCAAGGCATGTATGACAGCGCATGTATAACTAGATGTAAAAGATAGTGATCTTTTGGCCCCCAGCATTTAAGGAAACTAAACAGCAGGTATGTCAGGACAAAATAGATTTTTCCCCTTAACAGGAGAGGAACTGAATTCCCTAGTTTCTATGAATAATGCCTTCAAGTCTCCTTAACTTAAGTGAAAGTTCTGATATGTAGTCCTTTTAAAAGCTGTAGCTGTGCTATTTACGTCCTGAGATTATGAATTTGTATGCTATTGTATTTGTCATCTTGCTCCTATTCCAGAGATTCTTAGTGATAATGCAAAACTGAAATCTGCTTGGAGTGGACAGAATGGAAAATTAAAGCAAAGAAAATGTAGAATGAAGAAAGAAGTCATGTAGTTGGGTTGTCCGAACTGCCTGTATCACCTGTGGATTTTATTACAATTTTTATCCAAATTGTGCTTACAATTTGATACATATTTTTTCAAACGTTTCTTGGGAAGGCCAACCCATGAGACTCTTTGGCAGGGTCAGACATGCTGGTCAGACCATGGAGATGTACTGCAACTTTATGCAAACTATTGCTTTAGGAAAGAGCGTATTGGCAAGTATGGGGCCAGTGGATGGAGCTGAGAGAGCAGGAACTTTAGCGGACGGGTGGTTGGGTAGCCGGGCGGTGGCACACATGGCCAGAGGGGTGGTATGCACTGGGACAGCCATTGAAGACTTGGGGCCGACACGGAGATTGATGCCTGCTGTTCATGGAACACTTTTATATATTTGGTTAAACATTGTCAAGCAATTTCAGAATGCCACCCCCTGCTCTGCAGTGTAGAGATAGGCATCAACAGTCCTTTGTTTATCTCACGCCAAGTTAGTTAGGAAATTCATTCTTATGGATCATAGACTGTCGTTTCTTTCTTCTGCATGGCCACTTTCCCCACGGCAAGCCATGAAAATTTCTGTGGTCATGTGGACTGTCCATTTTCCCGGACATGTGGTTGTGATATTCTTGACAAGGTGCTGAGAGAAGCTGCAGTCCCTCTGGAAATGTGGGATCTTATTGGACGTGTAAGGATTTGGGTATTTTCTCATGCAGGGCTCTGTTGTGCAGGGAGTGGGCAGGGAAACAAAGCAATATATTCCTTACTTTTTTCGTGGGTTTTGGTGTTGGGACAGGGAGGTAGCGCACTGGCCATTTAGACTGTGCCATTTCAAATTGGCAATACGATAAATGTTTTGAACAGGCAGGCCACAAGGGTCTTTTGGATATTGACATTACTGAGGATATTAGTGTGAGACTGGCTGAATTAGAATATACCTTAATGGCACAGAATACCATGGCTTTGGACAACAACCTACTTTATTTCGTTTGTCTTGTTCAAGATTCCATGGGCTGTCTGCAGACTCAGAGGCTTGCATTTCTGTAGCCAGTATTCTACTAGAGCACAGGAGAGTGAAGGTGCTGTAGGTGGTCAGGAAGTCATAGCCTTGCTGATTCAGAGGCGTTTTAGAGGGAAGGGAGAGAGCTCATATAAAGCAAGGTACTTGGAGGGTGGCCTATAGTAAAATCTAGTTTTTTTGTCAAGGACGTAGATTCAGGAGGAATTTATGGGAAATTAGCAGCTATTGCATTCTTTGAGAAGTGCTTTAGGGGTTGGAGCCATCCTTGTAGATTGTGTTTGTAGATACTGGAGGGATGGTCTGGTAAACTGGGGACGAAGGGACTTGGAAAGATCGTGTTCACATCCCTATTTAAACAATTACTGGTTCACGTGTGAGTTGTAATCCTTTTCCAGTAGGATGTCTCTTCGTTACAGTTTGTGTTATTCTAGATGTGCTTTGAGGCTTTGGAAGATTTGTGTTTGCCTAGTAATGTAATAGTGCACAGGGGTCATGGTGGTGGGGTTGTGCAAGGAGGACCCGATTGGAAATGGACCCAGGATGCCCCCCCGAGTTCAGGTGACTTGTACATGTGCCCACAAAGGTTGAGATGGAAATGAACAGATTGTAGAGGGGAACATAGTGGGGAGGTCTCTCGACATTAGAAATGTCAGCGATTTAAAAGAGAACCAAGTGCTAGGAGCACTAAAGGGACGATGCTGACAGGTAGCTGACTGGCTTGCAAAACATTATGAAAACAATTTGCTCTGGATTTGAGCTGCCATCAGTCAGCATAGAATTGGTGGAAGGTGAAGGTTGAGCAGATTGACTGTTACATAGGATTAGCTTTGGGTGCCAGTTGTTGATGCCTAAGTCCTTGCATTATTCTCGAGGGCATTCTTAATCCTTACAGGTTAACTAGACCTCTGTAGATCATGTTCATTCTATTATGAAGTGGTCTGAGGGCTACATGGGCCTAAAAGCCTGGATATTCATTCGAGGAGACATAGATATAGTGTGCAGGCAAATGGGGCATATGGTGGGCCCAGTTGTTGTCCACACCGATTGAGCTACACAGAAAACGTCCAGAGTCGGACCGCTTCATGCTGCATCTGGGTGAGAATAACTTGGTAAAAAACACGAGTGAAAATGATAGTATACAATACAGAGGGCCCTATGGAGGAGCTCAAAAACCTGCTACCGTAATGGTTTTTGAAAGGAAATGAACAGAAAGAGTACTGGCTTCTGCAAACAGAATGACATTGGTCGTGCAAACGTGAGTACATGACTGGTTGTTCAGCAACTTACTTGGAGTTGAAGACAATGGTGTTAGGTTTTTACATGAGAAGCGTGATTTGGAGATGCGATGAGAGAATAAATGCTACCATAAGGGAAACAGTTTTGTAATTGTTTAAAAAAGTTAATATTTTTATTGTGGTTTTGGAGGTTACATTGTTTGAGTTAGTTAGTACAAGACAGGCGGAGGACAGCTGTCCATCCAGGCCCTAGTTGTGTTCAGGATGCTGAGGGGAAGATAGGCCGAGGAAGAATTAATAAGTCAGAGGGACAATAAAGGCTCCTAGAACAGTTAAAGACCTGGGATACCAACATAATCAGAGAATGTTTAAGGCTTAATTGTGTAAAGGGGGATATTAGTGTCTGATGGGTGACGTTTGAACTGTTCAACTGCAGAGGAGCTATAAATTAATAATGTAATCTTTGAACCTGGCCCTTGCTCAATCAACTTCGTTGGTTTCATTGAGGCCTAGTGTAGGGTCTGGAAACTGCTTTAAAAGTTTTAAAACCGAGCTTTTGCTCGTCCTGTTTTTTCATTCAAACGTTATTTATTTGATTAAAAAAAAAATGTATTGAAGTTTTATCTTAGAACACAACTTGTAAAACAATACATCACCCAACCAAACTCGGGCCCCCGTGTTAGGGTGCCACACCACATGTTTACAGCCTGTGAGTAACAAAAAAGGAACATTCCGTCAACAGGGTCCACAACATACCCTTCCAGTTCGCTGGCAGCCCCTGGGCACGCCTCTCCCTCCTCCGAACCATCACCAGTTAGGCATCCTCTTCAGTGGCCCATCTGTCCCATATCTTGCCAAACTTCCAGGAGCAACCCCACGCCCAGTAGATCGGTTCCTCTGCCTGCTTGCACCACTCCATGTGGGCCTCCCAGGCCTGCTTCGTCGGCAGCATCGCACCACATCCTACCGGGCCAACCAAGCTCCATGTTACAAAACAGAAGCGCATATCTGTCAAGCGTCACCTCACCCCTGATGCCCAGGCAGACCAACTGGGGAGTAAGTACAAGGGCACCTTCCATCACCCTTGAAAGCCTGTCCTGAATCCTATCTCAGAACGGCCACATCTGCATGCACCCTTATAGCATGTGAACCAAAGTACCTTGCTATCTGCACCTCCACAGGCAGCGATCTGAGTCACACTGCCCCATCACCTGGAGCCTCGTACATCCTGTGCAGCAGCTTCAGCTGAATAACACGGAATTCTGCCCAGATGGCCACCTCTCCTAGATACTTGCACGTCACTCCCCACTCTATGCGCCCAAAATCACCCTCCCAGTGCTGTCACAACCGCTGCAGGGGGGCCCATGTATTACTAAGCAATGTAGAGTAAAACTGTGAGACCGCGTGCCGGAGAAGCAGTGCTGACAACATCCGATATTCCAGTGGGCTCGCTTCCTCCAGGTCTCGCAGGCAAGGGATCAACCGTTGCAAGATCACCCTAATCTGCAGTTAGCACAGAAACTGCCCCCTGGCGTCTAATATTGGTCCTGCAGGTTTGCCAATCCTCGCCACCCCAGAGGTCGCACATTTTGGATATGCTAATCAAAGGCCCAGCCTCTGTATCCAGATACCCTGCGGAGCCTTGCCAGCACCCCGAGTCTCACAGTGCTGTTTCCGAAGTCGCCCACCCCGCCCAACCTGTCGGGCGCGTTGCTTTCCGCCAAGCGTGCACAACCATGGCTGGGTGGGTCAGCATTCTCTCCACCCTGTAGGGCCATCTGGCAAAGCCAAAGGGCTCCAATACCCACTGGTCAGTCTTCAGGGCTGAGTCTCCCCGATCCCCAAATGACTAATCATTAACTAGCAACAGGCGGGCCACCCAATATTACAACCTCATGTCCGGGAGGGCAATGACTCCATACCCTGGGCGGTTCGACAACATTCAGAGTGCCATACTCTTGGTACCCCCAATCCCAGAGAAGACCTGTACCTCTGCCTCTACTGCTCAAAAGAAACGGTCTGGAATGTGAGAGTGAGTTCTGTACCATATATAGGAACTTGGGAAGATAAATAATTTTGTATAGGGCCTCCTTACCCAATAAGGACAAGGGCAGCTGCAACCAATTCTCCTTGCCACTCTCAGAAATTCTGCAAAATCTGTCCAGCGCTCCTCATAAAACAGGTTGCGGTCACAACAAACGTTATTGAATGGAACCTGCTTCTTCGTGTACGTTTATTTTCCATCGTGGCTTTCCAGCCAATCCCTTTTTGGGTATGTGTGTGGCATTTAGCCTCTTTATTTCTTCCTCTTATTTCTTACACAATGACGGATTATGCATGAGTGCTCTGTCTTAAAGCCATCTACGCTGTGTCTTAAGGAGCAGATGACATGCATAACCCCTGCATCACTTGTTTGGGAAACAGTCATTGAGTGCTCACCTATGCTGTGTGTGCCAGCATCAGTATGAGGTCCCCTAGAACTACCTGGTTAGCATGCGAAGTAAGAGTGCACCCATCCTGATATAGGTGTTGGATTACGCCATTAGAAGAGCCTGAAGGTGTGTGCCGAGTCTTAGCCTTCTGGTGCCGTTGTGACCACCCTATCTGCAAATGCGATAGATGGCAAGGACTGCTACCATTGTTTCTTCCATGGAGGTCACTCTCATAAGTCCTACAATAGAGGTGCAAGTTAACTCTGGCAAGATAAATCATATGATTACAAGACCATCCTTTCTCTAACATAAAAAATACCATACAGCTCATGGTCCTCCCGGAGCAAAAAATATTTCTCCTCCAATGACCCGAAGGAATCATTAGGGAAAGCCAAGCTCTTCATTTGGGCCCCCTCCTTTAGACCCACAAATGTGAGCCACTCCTTCCTTCTAGGGACGAGTAGAGGAGCCAAGCCTCCTCCTGCATTGTTGCATCTGAGGGCCTACTCTAGAGCAGTGGTTCTTAACCTGAAGTCGGGAGTCCGCAGCACCTCCTCAGGGGTTTTGTGACTG
Source organism: Triturus cristatus (assembly GCF_964204655.1). Taxonomy (NCBI): domain Eukaryota; kingdom Metazoa; phylum Chordata; class Amphibia; order Caudata; family Salamandridae; genus Triturus; species Triturus cristatus. Next base: position 825,685,145 of record NC_140586.1, on the reverse strand, counting down.
CTTAGAAAATTAAGTAATATTAACAGTTAATAAAGCGTTTATAAATAAAGATGGAAAATGTAAAATCGAACATATTAATACATTCTGTGAATGTGAAGGAATTTCAAATTGGAGGCTAAAAATTAAGTTGGTATCCTCAGATTGTTTTGTGGGAGCAGTTAGTACAAGTACATTGAGCAGAATATGATATAGACGATGGATGGCCTTAGGGTGGTCACAGTAAAATTTAGAAAAGCTACAACTTTCCCAAAACTTCATTTTTGATGTTTTTGCCAATTAAATTGAGCATTCGTCATGTGAGTATTTGTTTTATGAATACTTGCGTCTCTATTTTTGTATATTGCTTTGCAGTTCAAATTATCAAAATTTCTTAGGCTGGACCCTGGATTCCAGTAATGACTCACGGGGGGTCCCGGAATTTCAATAAGGATTCCGTGAGGGTCCCTGATTCAAGTAAGGATTAAGTGGGGTCCACCGAAGTCAGAAGGTTAAGAACCACTGCTCTGGAGAGTAGAGATCAGCCCCTCCTGCGGATGGCCTCTGCCTCATCCCCAACCTGATCAGTCAGTTCTTTCTCCTGATGCCTTCTCTTCCCTTGCCGTTGAGTCCAGTCCTTGTGCTGTGCATGTGATAGGAGGATAGGAAGACCACCTCTCCAAGACAATAGAGGGGTTCCAAACCTAAGGTTTCCTTTCCAGCTCAGACAGGAGGCTCCTGACAAACGTGAATTTCAAAGCCCATGCCGTAGGATTTCAGCATGACGCGGGGCCTATCATAGCCCGTATGGGGATGGAACAATGGCTGTATCTAAAAAGAGACAAGAGACACTAAAGGCCAAACACTTTTCGGTATACTGGTTCCAGAATAGGACGAGATTTTACCAGGGGAAATTTTACTTCGGAATATACCCACCGGGCTTTCGAAAATGAAAGATTCTATAATAACTTGAAACATCAATATACTCAGGTTTTATGACATATTTTCGGAATCACAATTCAGGTTGATTTCCGGATTTCTAATCCGTGGGATAGGCGGACTCTGCCTTCTCCAACTAAGAAAGCTTCGGTCGTACCGTGGCCGCCCATGACATCTAATTCGAAGGAATATAACTTACCAATGAGAGAAAATATTCTATTTTGAAAGCCTTGAGGAAGTCACTGGATGTGACGAAACGCGTGTCGGCTGTTGCGCTTTTTGGATCAAGACTATAGAGCCTCAAACATTTCTTATAATTGGCTTCTCAACTGTTATGCCTTCTGAAGAATAAGGGGTCTTTATTGTCTTGTTTTGTAAAAAGCTATCACTTTGAGTGCCGTGTCACTTTGAGTGCCGGGGTACTTGCACTGTATATGGGTAAAAACAAGACCACCATTAAGAAAGAAAAATCCTTGTACTGCACCAATAAGCTTGAATCAGCCAAATCTTCTAGAGATTTCTTCAAGCTGGTCAACCTCCTTTCAGCACCCTCAGGCTTCTCAATCACAGAAGTATCTCTGGAGTTCTGTAATCAAATGGTGAGTTTTTACACACTAAACTACTGAATATCTACAAAGAACTTAGTCTCCTTAATGCAGACTCTCCTACATCTCTGGCAGGGGACACCCATGAAAAGCTAAGTCAGTCAAAAGCTATGGTGACCAGGGAGAGTCCAATAGTGTCCCTGTATTGCTTTGCCCAATTGACACATGAGCAGACTGAGTCATCTATTTAGGATGAAGTCAGGCTCACCCTTTGAACCTTGCCCTCCCAAGATTTGGCAGCTGACAGCCAAAACCTCTCATCTGACAGCACCCATGAATAAAGCTATCATCTCAGGATGATATCAGCACCTATGGAAAAAAAGCTGTTATGAAGTATTAAAAACCACAATCTAGACCCCTCTGATATATAAAAAAAAGAATACCTTTCTATCTCCCTGTCGCCCATACCTTCCAAAATTCTGGATTAACACACACTTCCAGCTGATGGCATATCTGGAACAACATGAGCTTCTGGATGACTTACAGTTTGGGTTCAGGAGCAACCATGGGAATGAAACTCCATTGGTTTCGACAGTCAACAACATTCGAACCTTGGTTGATGAAGGACAAGCTGCGACATTGATTCTTTTGGATCTCTCCGCAGCCTGTGATACCATCTTGCCAACTCTGCTCTCAAAACGGCTGAAGGAATTGGATCTCGCAGACTCTGCACTCAAGCTTTAAATTTTCTTTCTCAGTGACGGGTCAGAGACAGTAATCTTAGTTCAATTCTCTTCTGAACCTATCATCTTGCCATGTGGGGTTCCTCAGGGCTCCTCCTTGAGCCCGACTTTATTTAGTCTAAATGTCTCCTCACTGCCTAAGCTCATAAGGTCTTTCAGGTTTCAGAGTCCCTTGTATGCCAATGACACACAAATCATCGTGACAAACACTAAAGACACAGAGGCCATCTTCACCAACTTCAGAAATTGCATGCAAGCCGTATTCATCTGGATGGGCAAAAACTATCTCAAGGTCAATGGAATCAAGACAGAGGTCTTAATCTTTGGGAGCCAACCATCCATTTGAAATGCCTCATGATGGCCAGAAAAGCTGGCCACGTTACCCACACCCACTGATTCCGCTTAAAAATCTTGGAGTGTTGGTCGACATCAATCTGTTTGACCTGCAGGTCAATCGGATGGTCTCAACCCGCTCTTGGATTATCCGAACTCTCAGGAAGGTATTTCCCTATATTCCTCTCTCGGCATGCAAGCAATTGGCTCTTGTATTGATCTCATCGATGTTGGCCTATTTCTATGCTCTCTACTTGTAAATTAACAAGACTGCTGTGGTCAAGTGACAACTGGTAGAAAATGCGACAGCAGGACTCATTCTTCATATTCCTAACATCAAATCAGCCTCTGCAGGGATCTCTAAGCTTCACTGGCAACCCATGAACGAACGTTTTGTCTTTCAAGCGCTATGCATTGCTCACAGGGCATTGCACAATTTAGGGCCCGAAAACCATGTTTAAATGGTACACTTCATCTAGACCACTCCGATCTTCAAGCCACAATTCGGTGACTGTCCCTAAATTTCAAAAGGCAAGATGAGAAGGCAGATCTTTTTTGGTGGCAGTGGCCAGGCACTGGAATTCCCTTCCTTGTTTCATCACTAGCCTCCAGGCCCACACCCGTTTCCGGAAGGCTTTAAAAACTTTGCTCTCCACCCTTTAAGGAGGATTCATGGTCACTGAACACTGAAACCCCTTTTTTCGGCTGTGCTCCCTCCTCCAGGACTAACCTTTATTAGCGCCTTGATTTCTTCAGGCATTTGTTTGTGCTCTATAAATCCCTTTTCATTTGATTCATTCAGGTCCTGGCATTCCAGATGCATCTTTTACCAAACCTGAGGCAGCTCCCAATGCATGAAGACCAGTGTCAGGGACCCCCAACGCACACTTCTCTTTTTCAACTTCGGGTCCTGATTCAGCTCCCAGTCCCGCACATGCATCTGATACTCTAGCATGGCCCTTGGATTAGCATTAGCTGATAATCCTGTAGATCCATCCCATAAGCATTCGTCCTGCAAGATGATGTGCTCAGTGGATCCAGACACTGACCAGGACCCATTTACGTAATCATGAAGATATGCACCACTGTTGAGTTATGACCATGGATTCGGATACACTGTCCGTCACAGCCCTAATGAGAGATTTTTAGATACTGGCACTCGAATGGTAGCTAAGGCTCCCCCTTCGAAGCCCATCCCTGACATTAAGTCCAAGGTACTCAAGTACACTCAGAAGAGCACTCTTAAACAAAGTCACGTTTTTGTCTCTGTGACCCTGTTCACTCGTGAATGAGCAGGGCCTGGATCCCTGGAAGACGGCCTGACGTTGGATTAGGTGGGGGCGTTCCTGTGTGACTTTACTCCAGCACATGTGTTTCTGAGGGTCTTGCAAAAGATCAGATGTCTCTTTAAGATTGTTTCTGGAATCTGCTCCATCTGCTTCAGAGGAAACTCGCCTACCTAGCAGAAGAGATTCTTCCTGTCACTGGAAGAAGAGTGTTGCACCCAATCCTACCATTGTTCGGTTTGATTCTTGGGACGTTATCCTTTGTGTGCACATAAACATCTCTGCGAAGAACATGGAGGTCCGCCAGAAAGACTTCCACAGGTTTCCATACAGCAATGGTTAGTAATTCGCTCATTTGCTTCATAAAAGATGTTACAGACAAATTCCTTGTTATTTGGCTGGATCTGGGTTAAAAAACAGAAACCTATCTAGCAGCCATAGAAGTGTCAGAGAGACCTTCTCCACAGCAGTTATAGTTACCAAAAACCTCCTGAGCCTTGTCCACCTGCTTTCTCTGTCCAGACACCTTTAGTGTCTTGGGACCTCCACCTGGTTCTTTCCAGACTAACTGAGAAACATTTCAAGGTATTAGCCCTATGTCATTTGCTACTTTGTTATTGACTGGCTGCCTCTATTGTCATTTTAATAACCAGGCGCATAAGTTGCTCCAAGCCATTTGCGTTCGAGAGCCGTTCACTGTACTGCACTTGCATAAGCTTGTGTTGAGAATTCACTCCCCTGTATCCCAGAGGTTCCATCAAAGCTCCATTGGAATGACTGGATTGCCCTCACACGTTCTTTCCATGTCCGCATGTTTTCTCCAAGCAGAAAGCACTGCGCCGAGCTCGCCTTGCACTTCTCCTTGGGTAGAAATTGGTGTCTGTGTTCTACCTATCAGTAGTGCCTTTTAGAGACTCTAACATAGGCTGATCGGCGGCAAAGGTTACCATTTCCACATGAATTGTGCCCTGTACCACCCATTGCTAAAGTCTACCAAGGTGGTGTCCAAGCACATTCCGCCAGCTAAGGCGGCTTCATTGGTTTTCTCCAGCTAACTGCCTGTTAGAGACATGGCTGGATAGCCAAGTGGGCAGCCCCATATACATTATGCTCCTGCACCTATGGCAAGTTTGGCTGTAAGATGTGCACAATCTTTTTGCGCAGGCCTTCGCTGCACAATACACTGAAAACAGAAAGGTATTAGAAGATGCTTTATTCCGGCTACACTTGGATACCTGCCCTCTTTCTATTCAAACTCCTTCGGCACAAGCATCGATGCGCATAATGATCTACATGAATCCGTGGAAGCACCACCAATTCATCGAAAGGCCCCTACCACTCTCAGAGCCGTAATGGACACCCTGATGCCGACAGCGCTTAGGGACCATACACCTGATGGAAATGTGCTGCACAAATGCACGTAACATAATGCAACGCCTGTACTAAAGGTGCAGGCTTCAGAACGGACCTCGCTACGTTGCTAGGGAGCTGGGGCCCACTCAGGCACTATACACTGACCCCTGTCAGACAGAAAGGGAAACAGTAAACCTATTACATTCAGGAAGGGTGATCTAGAAGCAGATTTCTGAAGTCAGTAGTGAGTTTTAGCGCTAAGAGCTGTGCTTAACACTTTCTAGCGTGAGCTGTTTACCTCTCCAAACCAGACCACCGTAGGGAGTACCACCTCTGGCGACACTGGCTTTTTCCTGTTTTGTGAGCTCCTCTGCCTTTGAAGTTTATCGGATGTCGGTGAGGGCTACAGGGGTTAAGGCTGCTAATGATCACCAAGTATTCTTTTCCGTGCCCGCTTACAACAACATAGAAGGAATCAAGCCACAGGAGCTGCAATACTCGCACCAGCTGTCATTGGGGAGCTGGTACCCACAGGAGCTGCAATACTCGCACCAGCTGTCATTGGGGAGCAGGTACCCACAGGAGCTGCAAGACTCTCACCCAGCTGTCATTGGCGAGCAGGTACCCACAGGAGCTGCAAGACTCTCGCCCAGCTGTCATTGGCGAGCAGGTACCCACAGGGGGCTGCAAGACTCGCACCAGCTGTCATTGGCGAGCAGGTACCCACAGGAGCTGCAAGACTCTCACCCAGCTGTCATTGGGGAGCAGGTACCCACAGGGGCTGCAAGACTCTCGCCCAGCTGTCATTGGCGAGCAGGTACCCACAGGAGCTGCAAGACTCGCACCAGCTGTCATTGGCGAGCAGGTACCCACAGGAGCTGCAAGACTCACACCCAGCTGCCATTGGCGAGCAGGTACCCACAGGAGCTGCAAGACTCTCGCCCAGCTGTCATTGGCGAGCAGGTACCCACAGGAGCTGCAATACTCGCACCAGCTGCCATTGGGGAGCAGGTACCCACAGGAGCTGCAAGACTCTCACCCAGCTGTCATTGGCGAGCAGGTACCCACAGGAGCTGCAAGACTCACACCAGCTGCCATTGGGGAGCAGGTACCCACAGGAGCTGCAAGACTCACACCAGCTGCCATTGGCGAGCAGGTACCCACAGGAGCTGCAAGACTCTCACCAGCTGCCATTGGGGAGCAGGTACCCACAGGGGCTGCAAGACTCGCACCAGCTGTCATTGGCGAGCAGGTACCCACAGGAGCTGCAAGACTCACACCCAGCTGCCATTGGCGAGCAGGTATCCACAGCTGCAAGACTCGCACCAGCTGCCATTGGCGAGCAGATACCCACAGGAGCTGCAAGACTCGCACCAGCTGCCATTGGGGAGCAGGTACCCACAGGAGCTGCAAGACTCTCGCCCAGCTGTCATTGGCGAGCAGGTACCCAAAGGAGCTGCAAGACTCTCACCCAGCTGTTATTGGCGAGCAGGTACCCACAGGAGCTGCAAGACTCACACCAGCTGCCATTGGGGAGCAGGTACCCACAGGAGCTGCAAGACTCACACCAGCTGCCATTGGCGAGCAGGTACCCACAGGAGCTGCAAGACTCGCACCAGCTGCCATTGGGGAGCAGGTACCCACAGGGGCTGCAAGACTCGCACCAGCTCTCATTGGCGAGCAGGTACTCACAGGAGCTGCAAGACTCACACCCAGCTGCCATTGGCGAGCAGGTACCCACAGGAGCTGCAAGACTCGCACCAGCTGCCATTGGGGAGCAGGTACCCACAGGAGCTGCAAGACTCTCGCCCAGCTGTCATTGGCGAGCAGGTACCCACAGGAGCTGCAAGACTCACACCAGCTGCCATTGGCGAGCAGGTACCCACAGGAGCTGCAAGACTCTCACCAGCTGCCATTGGGGAGCAGGTGCCCACAGGAGCTGCAAGACTCGCACCAGCTGTCATTGGGGAGCAGGTATCCACAGGAGCTGCAAGACTCTCACCCAGCTGTCATTGGGGAGCAGGTACCCACAGGAGCTGCAAGACTCTCGCCCAGCTGTCATTGGGGAGCAGGTACCCACAGGGGCTGCAAGACTCGCACCAGCTGTCATTGGCGAGCAATTACCCACAGAAGCTGCAAGACTCACACCCAGCTGTCATTGGCGAGCAGGTACCCACAGGATCTGCAAGACTCGAACCAGCTGTCATTGGCGAGCAGGTACATTTACGAGGAAACACCATCGAGCTCTGAAAACGTTGATTAAATACAGAAGCAGTGTACGGTGCGCAATAACACACCCTTATCACCTTCATTATACACGCTACAAATAACCTTCAATAAAGCACTCATTTGCTAAAGTTACCTTGATCGTGATTGTTTCTTTTCGGCCTTAGGTGTTTCTGAGCTGTTTACCAGGAACAACTATTTAGGCAACATGCCCCCTAGTGGCTGGACCGAAAAGCTGTTAAAATAGAGTCCAGGGCAACAGTGACAGGCATGCATCCCTGCGTCACAAGTGAATGGCACCCCCTTGCTGTGGATGTGAGTGCCCTCGCTCACTCCCTTCCTGAACACTCGGTGCCTCTCAGCGTTTGCATGACCAATGCCTGAAGAGGTAGTCTGGGGGAGGTGACTGAGAGCGTGAAAAGGCCTCTCATCTAACAGTAGCTAATTCACCTGAGCCCCTCGGACCCGCGAGCGCCTGTATACCCACTTGGGTGATAAGAGGCACTCTATAAATCGACTGATTGATTGACCATGAAGGTTACTGTGCCCATTTCACAAGATCTGGCTCATTCTCAGTCCTGTAGTAACATGCAGTAGAAAGTTGGAATGTGAAAGGGGGAGAAGGGTGACCATGCCTGGGGGCACTTGAGGGACTTAAAATTCAGTGGAAGCAGTTTCCTGCAACTTGCCGTGACCGTTCTTGAATTGAACACGAGGGACCTTTCATGTTCAGCTGAAGAGGTGCCCTGCAAATGTGAGGGTATTGACTATGCTTGAATTGGACACTTTAGGGGCTTTCATGTCTAGCTGAAGCGGTACCCTACAACGGTGAACCAGTGACCATGCTTGAGTTGGTCACTTGAGGTGGGGGTGCAGGGATTTCATGTCCTATTGAAAAGGTACCCTACAAATGAGAAACAATTACCCTGCTTGAGTTGGACACTTGATTGGTGGAGGAGGGGAGGGTTTATGTTCAGCTGAAGCGTTACCCTGAAAATGTGTAAGCAATGACCACGCTTGAGTAGGGCACTTAGGGTGGGGGATTTCATGTTCAGCTGAAGCAGCATTTTACAACGGTAACAACGGTGACCATGCTTGAGTTGGCTACTTGAGGTGGTGGGCCGATATTTTGGGTTCTGCTGAAAAGGTATCCTACAAATGAGATACAATTACCCTGCTTGAGTTGGACACTTGATTGGCAGGGGGGGGGGGGGGGGGGGGGTTCATGTTCTGCTGAAGTACCCTGAAAATGTGTAAGCAATGACCACGCTTGAGTAGGGCACTTAGGGTGGGGGATTTCATGTTCAGCTTAAGAGGAACCTGCAAGTGCGAGTGCAATGACCATGCTTGAGTTGAACACTTTGTGGGAGGTGGATTTCATGTTCAGCTGAAAAAGTATCCTGCGAAAGATAGGGCCGTCTTGAGTTTGACTCTTTAAGTAGGAACTTCCTATTCAGCTGAAGATGTATCATGCAACAGCGAGTGCAGTGATCATGGTTGCATGGTTGTATGTTTGAATTTCGAGTACAAAATATCGTGGGGCCAAACTATCATGGAATATTATTTAAAAACCCAAAATTGTGTAGGTAAGAGCATATAGGTGAGCGTAGATTTACTATTATAAACTCTACATATGAGTACCTTGAACATATATATGTCAAGGTACATATTTGTGAAGTTAAGTGTGGTAAAACAATACTGACCTACATGTAGATACCTTCATGATATTTTGGGCCTCTATATTTTGAACTTCATATTCTGGGGGAATACTGCTTAAGTTGGACACTGGGGGAACTTGATACTGAGCTGAAGAAGTACCCCGGCAGCGCAAGGGTTATGAGCGTGCTCGAGTAGGACACTCAGTGGGAGTTTTTGGTCCTTTCGTGGTAAAGCCGTTTTCAAGCCATGAGCTGAACATGTTGCTGTAGCAGGCTGCCAGTCCTCCACACAGCACTCTTCCTCCCTCCTCTTCGCAGACGCACAGCATTTCATCCTGTAATCTCAGTCACCCTGTCTACGGTGGTGACTTGCAGCCGTACATCTCTCTTGATTCGCTTAGTGGTGCGACACTTATTACCCTCTCCACCTGCCTTGAACAAATCATACCGTAGCTTCAGCTCATTTCCTGCAGTCATATGTCTCCAAGACTGAAGTCTTGCTGTTGGGCAATAAGTCCCCCTTAAACTCCATCTCTCCGTCTTCCGCCTTCACACTTGCCTCCCCTGCCTGTACCCTTGGCGGTGCCCTTCACTGTGTTTGAACTCTTTTGTGTCGTTCTTCTCAGATGTCTGAAGATTTGCCTGCCATCAATCAAGCATCATACTTACGTTGCCAATTTTTCCTTGCTTGCTCATCCAAGATAATTATGTAGGCCTTTATTTCTTGGCGTCTTGATTGTGGCAGGTTACTTGTCTATACTTACTTTCTTAAACGCTCAATCGGATGCCATCTCACTTTGTGTGTCCCTGCCTTAGTGGTAATCTCAAATTTTATTTAAAGACTTTGTATGTTGTGATGTCGGTCAAATTTTCCTTCAGCTACAGTCCCTTCCTTCACTTTTGCATCTGCAGCCTTTTTTGCAGAAGACAATATTTGTTTGATTTGTTTGCCATGTTTAACCTTGTTCCTAAAGTTATATCTACCTTTTCATCTGCTCTCCTGCCCCCCGCTCGGTTACATCTTTATGTTCTCTACACTTGTATGGCGCCTTATGCCATGTGTGTGGCATCTTACATCTTTAGTAAACTGGGGCCTTAATCGTATGATTCTGGCATGTACATTGTTTGGTGGTTTGATTCTCTATGGTTATGAGTGGTTAGCAGAGATTTGGTTGTTAAAAAGATTACTTTACTAATAGTTTTGTGGTTATTTTAAAACTAGGAGGAGTTTGATCAAAATAAAGAGTTTGTGTTGTGGATGGGTCTGTCTAAGGACTTAGTGGTTTATCAAGGAGCTTGGGTGGTCAGTAGATCAGTGATTGATTTCCCAAGGTCTTCTTGACAGGCATTAGTACAGGTATTATGTGACATCGTGTGCTTGAAGGAACCGTTATTTGATTGGTTAGATGTATGTAGGTATGTGAAGGGTAAGTAACATTGAGATAACAGCACATTTCCCCTCTCTGGGTCTTTCACATCTCGCTGGGTTGCACTTCACACTGTCTATCCCTTGCCATCCATGCCATTCCAGATTTTCCTGGTCTGCTGATTAGCAGAGCTAGGTGAAGCCAGGCTGATGCAGGCACATTTGGGCTCTTCAGCCCAAACATGATACCCTACCCCTAGCCTCTGCCCTGCCACCTTTCTTTCCTCCTGAAATAACAGTTGCAGTGCATCTGACCTTCCTCTTTTTTCCTGTCCCTATCCTAGTTGGCCCATTGCATACCTGGCTCAAGTGACAGGCTGCAATAGGTGGGCATGCTGGGCGGCATGTCGCACACAAGTCCGGCCAGGTTGCAGACACTTTCTCCCTCCCCAGGTTATTTACTCACTCCCTGCTCCCAAGGCATAGTTGCTGGCCCTGGGGATGACTATTGCCCCCTATCACTACCCTTCCAATAGTCTCTCAGGAACCCAGGTCTTGCCAGTGTGGGGTAGGCTAGCAGGGAGGTAAATGACTCCTTGAGGGCTTAAACTCTTGCAGCTGCATTCGGGGTCCTTAGTCTCGTCCTTTTCTCCAGGTCAGTGTTTCCCTGCTTTGCTCCTACTCTTGTAGCACCACGCTCGACCTTTGACTAGGGCTACATTTTCCCATACCCGCTCCCTACCCTCCCAAAGATGTCTCATGAACTCCAGGTCTAATGCAGAGCCGCAATAGGTTTGTGGACGGTTGTATGCCTCCTTGAGGACTTCTCTGCAAGTAAACAGTTCCCCGTCCTTTCCACAGCCCTCTCTGGTTTACTTCACAATTCCTCCATCCTCCCATGGCACAATCGCAAGGCCTAGGACCCTACCTGCCTCATCCCATCCCATCCCACCCCTGCCCTAGCCACAGCCTTTCTGTACTCTCTGATCTACGGCAAAGGACAGAACATATTTTTTCCTATGCTGAGCTGCAGGAATAGTCTTGGACTCGAGGAGAATGTGGATTTCATCTTCAAGCCAGACTTGAGTATAACAACTCTTTAAGGGTGTGCATTTTTGGGCACTTTTGCTGTAGTAAACCTGTTCTTTCAGGGGGAGAGGGCTGACTGACCAGGATGTCAAGTAAGTCATTGAACCAGATGAGAAAGAAAAGCAACAAAGGCATGACACTGCTGACTGGTCCTCAGGCAATCCACATTGATCCTTCTAGACGCACAGTCCTTTCCGAGAAGTACATATATTCACAATACAAAGGACTGCATGAGGTTTCTTAGAGGGGTGGGGGGGTCATTAGTCCTTGCCTCAGCTGGGAATTGGGGTGGTCGTGGGTGCAAATAGGACAGTTGGCCTAGATATGAAATGTCAGTCAGGTAGTCACCTCATGAGGGTCTTTCATTGTCCCCTATCTTCTAACATGAGCTTGATTCTCTGCTGGAAGAGTTCTGGGGCTGGTACCCGGATGATCCCTTGAACTAGGATCTAGTGTATACCCCAAAAACAGGGAAGCTTCATGGTGAAATGTAAATTAAATGCAGGTGGTCCCACGGATTATCAGCCAGTGTATAAACTCCCAAAAATAGGAGTCTCAAATTTCTCCCCATTGTCAACCCTACACCTTAATACAATTGGGACAGTTTAACCCTCTGAGGAGAGAATCAATTGAACCTGGGTATGTAGAGACATGAAGGCCCTAAGACCAGTTCTTTCTGGGGTAGGCGATCACAGAGCGATGGGCAAATCATGTGGAAAGTAAGTCAAGGGTGTAGAGAAACGCGTAAAGTGTGTGGCTTAACTAATGGCAGACAAAGTTTGTGAGACCAGATGTTGCGCTTAAGAAACTCAGTCTTAAACTCACCAGGATTATTTCGAAGGTTGTAAGACCGAATATCCCCTCTCCCCTATAGATCTGTACATGCACTGATAATCCACACAGCCAGACGTCAGTGACCACTATCACATAGGTTAGATGGGGGCTCGGAAGAGCCAAGCCTCTATCCTCTCCAGGTGTACCCCAGAACCAGTGGGCAACACTGATAAGTCGCACAGGGGTTAGATGATGTGAAAGGATGCTAGGACCACCACAAGAAAATCTCACAACATATAGATGACACCAGCCAGGTCTCCCTCTGCCACCTATGGATCACACTCTATTAGAAAAAAACCTGCAGCCAATACTTTGCACTCCGACAGCCCCGGGTAGAGGGAACTCATGGATGTGCTACACTGATGACTCTAAAACTTTGCTGCATTTTACCACTCTTGAGGTGAGCAGCCTTAAAAATGTTGTTGGTAAGGGAGGGGCGCATGACCTCTGACTGGCCTCTGGACACAAGCAATAACAGGCTGAACTGGAGTTAATGCACACACAAAGCCAAAACCCTATATCTTACAAGACAGCTGACTGCCGGAGCATAGAAGACCAGGAGTCTTGGAGATACCCAGCCACGCCTCAGGGGGTAGCAGGACAACAAAAGACAAAGAGTACCTCAGATGCTTAGAAGGAATGTCCATCTGAAGAGACTTCAGAGGGGCAAGGATAGTGCAAATAAGATGTAGACTGGCAAAGCCAAGTGTGGACTTGGCAAAAACGAGGACCCTATGAGCACCCTGAAAAGTTACAGGCAGCACTAATTGGTCAGTATTGATCTCATGGAAAGAAAGTAATAAGTATGTAATGTATGTGTGCATCAGTCCCTTCATCAACAACACCCTAATGGTGAGGGACTCTGTGTCCATATACTAATTCCGTTATCAACAGCACAGTGATGGGTTTTGTGTCCATGCACCAATCCCTTCATCAACACCCCCCATATAATGGTGACGGGCTCTATATCCCGCAACATTCCCTTCATTAACAACATCCTGGTGTTGATGGGTTCTGTATCCATGCACTAATCCCGAATGATGATGTGCTCCGTGTCCGCGCTCCAGTTCCTTCATCAACAACATCCTGAAGGTTATGGGTCTGTGTCCATCCACTAATTTCTTTATCAGCAAAACCCTAATAGTGTTGGGCTCTGTATCCTGCAACAGTCCCTTTATCAACAACAAGCTAGTGGTGAAAGGCTCTGTATCCATGCATTAATCCCTTCATCAACACTTACTAATGATGATAGGCTCTATATCCCGTACCAGTCCCTTCATCAACAACATCCTGGGACCGTATTATGCTAAAAGTGCATTTTTATTGTCTGCTCCGGGCGCACCTTTAAACAAGCATTAAAAATGCAATAGGTCTCGCTTTTTATAAAGTTAAAGCCATTTGCTTTGCTATACAATACCATTAGCAAAGCAAATGGCTTTAACTTAATTAAAGGCGAGACCTATTGCATTTTCAATGCTTGTTATATTGTTCTTGCTATCACAACCTTCTTAATGTTGTTGTACTGTAAATACAGCTTCTGCATTCTTCAATCATAGAAAAGGAGAAAGTTGACTCAAACCCTCGCCAGAGCCCCGACCTACATGTTACATGCATTTCTGGGCAACAGGACCTGAACCAACTAATCTATGCTACCGGCTTACTGTACACTTGGTCGTTAGATTTTGGACGTAGTCGTTTATTTATAACCAAAGCATATCAGACGGACCGCATTACCCGTGTCCACAGAGGCTGCGTGCTTTGTGTGTAGAATCATCACAAACCATACCTTGGCCAGGTAAGCGCCCGGTGTATGTCTGCCCCCTATGTCGGCTGCAAGTGTGCCCCACCGTCCTGCCAGGGTTCCGCCAACTGGGTCAATACTCTGCCAATCGCCTCAACTAAAACAAAGGTCTTCTTGGTTGCTGACGCTCGCCTGCAGGTTCCACGGGCGCTGCTCGACGGTGTAACAGAGCTGTGGAATGCGCTGTCTGCAACAGGAGGCGTGTTTTAGAGGCCTGGGCGTGACTTGTAGAAACATTGGATTCTCCAGTATTGGGGTGTCTTTCATAGATTCACATGCTTGAATATTCCCCGTCGTCGGAGTGGGAGTCCCACGGTAAATAATATAGCAATATATACAGTGATTATTTATATATATATATATATATATATATATATATATATATATATACCTATACATACGTAATCATATAAAAACAGAGATATAAGCATATAATAACCTCAAGAATGTCCCTATATGAAATTTCCATAGAGATACATGGAAAGAGAAAAAAGACATTCGCAGTCTATCTCTGTCATTATGTTAGTCCGAACTCCGGCCAATCAGGCGCCAGCTCCTCTCTAGAACCTTCTCCTCAGAGCTCCTCACCTCAGATTTTCTACCGCACGTCGTGTGAAAGGGAGTCTCCCTGAGCTCTGCTCAGTTTTTTCTCTTCAGGATGACTTCAAGTAGAAGTCTTTGTTTAGACCTTGTTCTTTTGTGGAAAGCTACGTTATTCTCAGAATATCCACACAGTAAGTGTATTTACTGTCTTTACCCTAACCATGAAGTGGGTGAATGTAAATTCTGTAGAATTTTTCTACAAAAATCTCTGAAAGACAGGGAAGGCCGTCTCTTGTTGTGGCTCCAGAGACTTAAGGATAAAGATGAAGTAATTTTCTGAGGTAGAAAACTTTACTTCTGGCCGTTTCCCACACAGCCTCAAACGCAGTTAATGTACAGGAGTTACCTACTCCTTTCCTTAAAAAGAAGAAAATGTCTCTGACTATGACATCTGCCACTTCTTCTTCTTTGAATACTGCTGTCGCCCACGAGACATAGTTCTCTTGCTAGTGAGGTTTTCAACTTTCCAGTTTCTCAAAGATGGCTTCATCGTCTACGATGGCTCCGTCTACGATGGCTCTGTCTACGATGGCTCTGTCTACGATGGCTCTGTCTACGATGGCTCTGTCTACGATGGCTCTGTCTACGATGGCTCTGTCTACGATGACTCAGTCTACGGTGGCTCCGTCGACGGTGGCTCCGTCGACGGTGGCTCCGTCGACGATGGCTCCGTCGACGATGGCTCCGTCTACGGTGGCTCCGTCGACGATGGTTCTGTCGGCAATGAATCTTTCGATGGTGGTTCCGTCGACGATGGTTCCATCGACGATTCCGTCTACGAAGATCTCTTCAATAGCCTTCTATGCCTCAGAGCCCGTCGACTGCAGTCTCATCGGTAAAAATAAGGGTTTAAAAAAAAAAAAAAAAAAAGACGACTTCTGCACAGAGGTCATTAAAAATCCAAATCTCTTCGACATATACAGCGACTACTTCGTCCTTTGCTGCTGTTCCTTTATTACCATTACCACCGAGTACTTGACAAGATATGTCGGGTGAGGTTATATCGGTGGAGGATTCCCGCCTTCCTTCACCATTGTTTTACCACTGACTCAGATCAAGATTCAGAAGAAAGTTTAGCTGAATCAGTTGTGACAACTATAATCGGCGTTTTTTCCGTTATCACCACAAGTGTCTGTGGTTCCGCTTACTCCAGTGGTGCCAACAACTATATCGGAACCGGTACCGGCTCCAATACTTTCTGTGGTAATACCTACAGTACCGCTGAAACATTCTTCAACTCGGACAGTACCTCCTCATAATACTGAAGAAGAAGAAGAAGTTCCTCAGGACAGGGAGGATGGTGAGATTCTCGATGATGGTGGCGATGCTGATGATGATGATGGATGGCGGAGTGGGATAACTATCATGCCCAAACACCATCTCCCTCTCCGGTGCTACCTGGTGACTCACCACCTGTTGATATGCAAGTTCCACCAGTTAAGGGATAGGACAGCACTAACGTTCAAATTAACGAAGGATTATTTCCTGTACGATTTCAAAGATCAGCCTGTTAAACAAACACATACAATCCCTATAATCGAATTTATTGGGGAGGAAGGCAAAAAGATTATGGAGGCCTCATAGTCTTCCAGCACGGGTGCCTAGATTGGAGAAAAAGGTACAAATCACCATTAGGAGCACCAGCGTGCCTCACTGGTCAAGCGAAGCCAGATTCTGTAGTCACACAGGCAGCGCAACGCCGGGCTAGAAACCCTGCATCTACGATCACTGCACCACCTGATCGTGGTGGATGACGTTTGGATGCCATAGGGTGAAAATTCTCTTCGATGGCTTCCACCATGGTGAGAGCAGCTAATGCTTTGGCCATCCTGGGTCGTTAGGACCGTTAAGTATGGGCGGATATGTCAACACTAGTTGAGCAACTGCCGGAACCGTCAAAGACCATGGCATATGACGAAGAAGAGGTTTATTCGGAGATCAGGTGGATGAAGCTCTCCAATCGATAAAGAAAGATACAAATACTGCTCGCTCTCTGGGCACATTGCAATTTTGAAAACAACCCTTTCGGGGTGCACGCGGACGCGGCACCTCCTCTAATTTTCGAAGAGGAATCAATCAATATCGACCTTATAACCAGGGTTCAAACCGATATTCCTCTAACCAACAGCAAACTTCTCGACAGCAGTCTTCCAAGGTTTACAGAGGAACATCCTCTTACAAGGGTTACACTCCTAAGAGACATGACTTCCATCAGTCCCAGAAAATTGGAGATCGAATCTATTGGTACTATTTTCAATGGTCCTCCATACAAGGAACCGTTGGGTTTTGGAAATTATAGAAAGAGGTCACACTTTGGAGTTCATCGAATTCCCTCCACCCACACCACCTACCGGACTGCCACAGGCTCATATCGAAGAACTGTTACAACAAGTTCAATTTCTATAACACAAGGGAGCCATAGGAGTAGTACCAAGATCTCAAAAGAGGGAAAGGATTTATTCCCGATTCTTCCTTATCACTAAAAGGAAGGGCGAATGGAAGCCCATTCTAGATCTGAGGGCTCTCAGCAGGTATCTAAAGAAACATTCTTTTCGTAGGTGAACGCATGTAGAGATCTTGCGATTATTTTCACAAGGAGATTTCATGGAAACAATCGACCTCCAAGATGCATATTTACATATCTCCATACTACGACAACATCGGAAATTTCTTCGTTTTCGAGTGGGTCGAGGGGTTTTTCCAGTTCAAAGTTTACCATTCGGACTACGCTCGGCCCCTCGAGTGTTTACAAGGGTGCTAGCCCCTGTGCTAGCGTCCTACGTTCCAGGGTGTTCAGATCTTTCCATTTCTGGACGACTGTCTCCTAAAATCACAATCGAAAGTTCAACTTCTACAACACACACATCTTTGACAGGAGGTGTTTTCGCGCCTTAGGGCTCTCCATAAATACCACAAAGTCCCATCTACAGCCTTCTTATCGCACGGATTTTCTGGGAGCAACTTTAGACAGTGTCAGCCAGGGCACTTCTCTCCCAAGGCCGTCTTAAAAAAAAAAAAAAAAAAAAAAAATTTGAAAAAAATTCTCCGACTGGTAACCCTTATCAGATCAAAAAGACCCGTTTCTGTAAGAATATTGGAGTCCTTTTCTGAAAATGGCGTCATCATGCATTGCATTTATCCCTCATTACAGATTACAGACACGCCCCATCCAAGGAGTACTGGATGTCCAAGAACGCCAGGTTACAGGTTCTTTAAACGATGTTGTAAACGTCACAGATCGGATGAAGTTGGCGCAAAGGTGGTGGACGCAACCGTTAAATCTAACGGAAGGCATTTCTTTTCTGACAATGGTACCAGACATGAAAATAACAGACGCCTCTCTGGAAGATGGGGTGCTCATTTGGAGGATTTATCAATAAAGGGAAAATGGTCAATATGTCAAGAAACCTGGCACTTCTACAGGTTGGATCTCATGGCTATATATTGCTGGCTCTCAAAGCTTTTCATCCTTTAATCCAAGGAGAATCAGTCCTGATACAGACAGACTATACAACCTGCATGCACTATATAAACAAGCAGGGCAGGATAAAATCTCCGAAACTGTCTCGACTAGCTCAGTCGATTTGGGATTGGTCTGTCAACCATCGCATCACGATATGCAGCAGTTAATCGACCGGGGGTATCCAATATCTTGGCGGATTCCCTGACCAGGTCCTCCTCATCGACCCACGAATGGGAGTTGCATCAACCAACTCTAGAGAGGATATTTCAACGATGGGGTCGCCCACAGCTGGATCTCTTTGCCACTCTAGAGAACCGGAAATGCCGAGATTACGCAAGCTGGCATCCCCACAAAAGATCTCTGGGCAATGCCTTTTTGATGGACTGGTACGATCTGTTTGACTACGTTTTTTCTTCCCCCAATCCCACTCGTACCTCGAGTTTCTGTGGAAGATGCGGAGGCAACCTTGCCATCTACTTCTATAGCCCCCCGTTGGCCTCGGCAGGCATGGTTCTCAGAACTACTCCTACTGTCTCAATGCGAACCAATCATTCTACATCCTCGTGCAGATCTACTCACGATGGACAAGGGGAAAATTTGTCATCCGAATCCCTCCTCACTGAGCTTATCAGCTTGGAACCTGAGCACTGTGAATTTGCCCATTTGGATATTCCACAGGACTGTAGAGACATTTTTAGCTCAGGCGAGGGCTCCTTCTACGGTGAAAGCGTACAAATTAAAGTGGAAAAGGGTTCTCCACTGGTGTGCATCTAATGGGGTACACCCGTTTTCACTCCACACCAGAACAATTGTTACCGTTCTTCTTGCATTTAGCTAACTCCGGGTTCTCTCATGCAACCTTTAGGGGTTTTTTCTGGCGGCAATTTTCCGTTTCCGTCAGGATGGTTCAACTTCCCTTTGTTCTTCAAGGATTATCCATCAATTCGTCTAGGGGTTATTTTGCAAATTTCCTCCTGTTAGACGCCCTCCTCCATTGTGGCATCTGAACATCGTATTGGTTCAACTAATGAGACCACCGTCCGAACCGATTCACAAGGTCGAGTTGTAGTATCTAACATGGAAGGTGGCTTTTCTTTGGGCGCTAACGTCTTCACGTCGCGTCCGTGACATTCATGCATTTACAATAAATCCACCTTTTTCCTACAGTTCAAAACAGATTCTGTAGTATTGCGTGCAAATCCAATTTTTTCTTGCTGAAGGTGCCTTCAGACTGTCATATTAACGAACCAGTGATTTTAAGAACTTTCTTTGCTATCCGCAAACTCCTGCGGAGCAGAGATTACATTCCCTGGATGTGAAACGATGTTTAACATTCTACATCAGCAGAAGGGCTGCTTTACGAAGGACTGATCAACTATTCATAGCTTATGGACGCTTTCACAAGGGTCGTCCAGTGACGAAACCAACTATTGCACGTTAAGTTTTCAGCTGCCATCGTCTTCTGCCATCAAAAGGCAAACAAGCCATTGCAGTTACCAGTGAGGGCTCACTCCACCAGAGCAATGTCTTCCTCAACTGCTTTATTTGCTGGAGTGCCTTTGCATCAGAGCTGCAGAGCAGCTACGTGGTCGAGCAGACACACGTTTACTAGACACTATTGCTTGACATCTTTAAACGAGGAGGTTGCTGCAGTTGGGCAGGCAGTGCTTCGCAATCTTTTTAAATAAGATGAGCCTCTTCCTTGCCTCCTCCATATTGTTTCCATTTATAATTGACATAATGATGCATTTATACTGTTACAGTTATTCAGTTCTGTCATATGCATAAGAAGATTGATTGCCATTACAATTTCGAAGCTGTGTGATCATGGAAACAATGATATTGTTACTGCTAGGTATTCTATATTCAAGCATGTGAATCTATGAAAGACACCCCAATACTGGAGAAGAACAATTGTTACTTACCTGTAAACAGGTGGTTCTCCAGTATTGGTGTCTTTCATAGATTCACATGCGACCCTCCCTCCTCCCTTCAGAGACTCTCTTCACCTCATACACTCTGAGTCACTATGGTGCTACGAAAATCTGAGGTGAGGAGCTCTGAGGAGAAGGTTCTAGAGAGGAGCTGGCGCCTGATTGGCCGGAGTTCGGACTAACATAATGACAGAGATAGACTGCGAATGTCTTTTTTCTCTTTCCATGTATCTCTATGGAAATTTCATATAGGGACATTCTTGAGGTTATTATATGCTTATATCTCTGTTTTTATATGATTACGTATGTATAGGTATATATATATATATATATTATCGCTGTATATATTGCTATATTATTTACCGTGGGACTCCCACTCCGACGACGGGGAATATTCAAGCATGTGAATCTATGAAAGACACCAATACTGGAGAACCACCTGTTTACAGGTAAGTAACAATTGTTCAACTCTCCCACCTGTAGTATTATTAAGGTGAGCACGCGTGCTAAGTTATGGTATAGCTGACATGTCAAAGGCGTGCCTTACGGGCGCTTATAAGTAGTAAGTTGACTTTGTAAGAATGTGTGATAATTTACAAATGATGCGTCACTCATTCTTCTATAGTCTTCGGATTGTTTAGTAATGTCTTTCATTATTACCACAAATGCACTCCGCCCTATTTATCAACTCTAGAATGTTGAAAGGCTGACATGGCCTCTCAGGGCTCGTTTACTAGTGAAATGTAGATGGGCCACATCACATAAAGCAAGCCCTGAAAGTGTAACTTAAAACAGTATCTGCCACATTTTAGGCTGCCGAGTGTCTCTAGTTCATGAGAGCTGTCAGAGTTGTATTTTACCACATTTAACAGTGAAAAATAATCATTTTAAGGACATGCACGGCTTTTGGCTGGAAATGTAGCAGCATGTATTGACGCCTCTAAAGTAAACACCAGAGCATAACATAAGGCCTTAACACAAAGCGTCATACCAATACAACTGAAACATAAATGGCGCAGTAGAATAAAACAGGCAAAAAAATAATGCAGCACAACAACCACAGTACACTTCAGCAACACAAGGCAATAATGCAGCAGCATAAACAACTTTATCCCCATCATGACACTTGTCGTGCAGTCATTCTTGTCACACATTACCACTTCTAGAAGTCTGTTCTTATGACTCATTAGTAAAATGTGTTTGCAACAAGCACCTTATCACCATAGACACAAAAATGGTTTGTGATGTGGCCTCTTGTTATATGAGGAACAGCTAACCTGTGAAGTGCTAATAACCAGGCACCTTTGTGGGGGAAACTACAAATGTACACTCATTTGTACATCTCATCTAGAAAGTATTTACAGTCTACTCTTGACTGTACAGGGAAATGACATGATGGCAATAAATATTTATTTATATAGTGCTGTTGTTAAGTGGTCTTATTCTGTGGTGTGCCTCTATTGCATAGTGTGGAAGTCTGGCCCACTTAAACGTAAACAAATGAATTATCTGGTACATGAGGCAAAAACAGACTTCCAGCGCCTTGAAACGGCCAATAAGGCAGCATGAGTGCCATAGAAATACATTACAATGTATATCTCCTACACTGGTCCGCGATCATTCTTAATGGTTAACAGGCGTCTGATGGATCCACAACGTTGTGTGGCAATGACTTAATCTCATGAGGTGAATTGTGCAAACAGCTTGCAAAAGATATTGTTATCTCGGCTCCTGTTCAACCACCCTACCCCCACCAACCACCAACTGAACAAGCTGCCTGTGATTTTGATCTTTTTGGTACCTGTGTTTCTATACTGTTAATTGGAAAATATTAAATACACAATTTAAAAAATAATGTTACGCCTTCATAAGTCCCGACTCTTAAACACATCTTAAACACACACCACTTGGTTTGAGCGCAGTAGTTGAACCATACTTAAACTGCAGCTGGAGCATCGAAAGTGCCGTGGGCTCAAAGTCGGGATGGCTGAAGGTGAGCAGGTGACACGGGTTCACGGCCACAGCCAGCGTGTAAGAAGCACAACCGTAGAACTGAGGGCAGGAGGAGGGAGCCATTGTCACTCTCGCATAGAGGCGGGTTATCAATCATTGGCAAGGGAAAGGATTACCAAAACACATGAACTGACCTGCTGCGGACCCGTACTTTGCGTACTCTGTTGTCTGTACCCATGAATGGCAATCACAAACCTCCTACAAAGGACCCGCAATGAAATGGTGGTCGACTCACATTCCATACGTGTGAGTGACCATCAGCAGTCCTGGTTTTCAACCAACAGCACTTTGAATGATAGCACTTTCAATTTCACGACCTGGCCAGATCTACAACCCTAAACATCAGCCCTGGCTGGATCTGTAAGCGGCCCCTTGGACTGTGTCTGGGATCGTATGCAAAAACTATACGGCGTTTTCAAAGCACCTTCACTCAGAGCTAGGGGCGCCTCTTTATGAAAAGGGGACCTTCTGTATTCAAGTCAATTCTGTCTTGAGTCACTCATAAGAAACACTAAGCAACTTATGCAGTTGCGCACAAAATAATAGAGTAATTGTTGCAACGTGATTTACTGGAAGAAAGAAAAAAACAAAGAGGAAGTCCATTCTAATACAAAAAGCCCACAGTTACTGGAGCCAGTACTCACAAGGGAAAGCTGCACATGTGTACAGCAGATTCAGTAACATCAGTAAACCGCGAGTACATTAATGACAACTTTTTTTTAGTAAACCACAAATATATCAATGCTTCTAAATTTAAAAGGTGACTCATAAGTGAAACAAGCGCGGCCAAACCTAAACAAGGCAGCGTGACGAGTTGCCATCACAATGGAAAGCACGCGTTTGGACAAAGAAAATGCGCGCGCGCGTGTGCACTAAAACACCAGCAGCCTGAGGTTTCTTTATTTGGTATCTGAGAAATGTCCCTGCATCACATGTGACGTCGCCAATCAGGTCACGCTGTACTACATATTGCACTCTGGAACTTTCAATTTCTTGTCACAAATAGCAGGAAGGGCTAGCGGACCCTGGCATGCACAATACTGCTGTCTACAAAAGCTAGGTCCATCGTAATACGTCACGGTACGTCCTGGGCAATTGGCCTTTTATCAACAACAAGGAAGGGAAGTTTTTTTTAGCTAAAAGTGAACTCCCCAATAGTGTCGCTTCCCATCTTCATTCATACACAGCCTTTGTTGTTTACTACACCATGAAGCCTTTCCTTGTTTAACACGCACTCCTGCGGAATCGAAAATAGTTATAATTACCTGCACAAATGGCGCCTTTGCTATGCTCAGAGGACAGCGGAAGCCCTGATTGGTTGCAGCACGTCTACGCCCACCGGTTACAAGTAAAACAAGCCCGGCGGAGCGTGGCGCGCGCGCTTGGGGGCGTGTGCGTCCACAGACCCCGATCGCTGCGCGTGCCCTGGTCTGTCTCCATTGAGAGGCATCACGACGACAATAGTTCTCGTTGGCGGCAGCGCTTCGCGCTGCAGCGCCAGCGAAACCTAAAAAGGGGCGCCGGGCACAAACAGAGAAAATGTCCCTATTACCATGAATGCGCTGCCCCTGGACAGCAGAGAACTCGTGCTACCCATGCGTCAGCTCATTCCTGTGAAAAACGGAGCGACTGCTTTACAGCCGCTCTGTGTTTTCACAGTACAGGCGGCAACCCGCCTTCACTTTTGAAGTGGGTTAGAGATCCTCTTGCAGGCGAGTGCAGTCAGTGACTAGACCCACCTGCAAGTGGATGTCTGGGGGGGTCCATGGGTCCCCCTTTCACCCCTCCAGAGTGCTGCCAAATGGGAGGCGCACCTTTTAGATGGTGAACTCTTAGTGCGCCTCCTGAGGGCTTCTTTGCGCCTGTGCCTGCGTCTGTAATACGGCCCGGGTGCAGAGGTAAAGAGATTCGCTCATTTGCATGGGGCATGCCTCCATGCAAATGAGGGAACTCCCCCCGCAGTTAGCGCTGGTGCTTTATGTGCGCCAGTGCTATCGGTATTACAGAAGGGGCCGCACAAGCGTCTGGCTCCTTCTGTAATACCAAAGTGCCCTGGGGGCGTGCAAAGTGTACACAAATGCCCATTACGCCCCCAGGGTACTTTATGTATTACGGCCCCTGGTGGTGATGGACTCTAACCATGCACTAATTCCTTCGTCAACAACATCCTGGTGGGGATGGGCTCTGTATCCATGCACTATTCCCATTATCAACAGCTTCCATGCACTAATCTCTTTATCAACAACACCATAATGGTGATGGGCTCGGTATCTCGCACCAGTCCCTTTATCAACAACTTCTTGTTGGTCATGGGCTATGTATCCCTCCACCAACCATCTGAGGATCAGCAACACAATTTCGACAAGCTGTACATCCGAAACCAATCCCTTGACTCAATCCTCAGTCACATAAGTCTAAACACCCTAATGCGACAAGCGATGCAACTGTGCTCCACATCAACCTGATAGTGATGGGCTAGGAGTCCTTCCACCGACCTCCAGGACTAGAACACATTGATGGTGACAGACTCTGGATCCCTGCACCTACCCCTTGAGGCATGCCATGTTAAGAGTGGCAAAATGTTGATTCTTCACACCACTCAGTTGTGGCATCCAGACCTGGAGATTTGAACTGCAGTCAAACCTCTCTATAGCAATGGCCCCGCTTTCTGGTGTGAAAACTTTCTGGTGAGAAACGTGATGTAACATTTTTCTCTCTGGTGCATCTGACGAAATGTACCACTACGTTTTAAGAAAAACGCCATAGGGATTTGGATGCTGCAGCCAAATCAATATCCGACAAGCTCAGCTCCCCACCTCAGGCCCGGTTCTTTGGGTGGGCCAGACCCACCCAAACATAACCTTTGTCCCTCCCAGTCACAGCAGAAGAGGTCACAGAGAAAGCATCTTCATGTTGAGGGCCAAACATCATTTATTTTCACTTTGTGTTAATAATATCTGTTTTATTTTTGTACTAATAGGATGACAAATACTGGCTTTTAATGATTTTACCTATATTTCTATTTTATAACATTAAAAATACTGGTCATGCTGGTAAAACGAAAATAACCTGGTGGCAACCCTAGATCATATCTGAGGCAAGCTGTATTGGGGAGGAGGGAACATGGGTTTACCTGCCAATGATGCAGCAGGTGCAGTGGCACCAGGGCCCAAGGCTATGAATGGCCGCCTGCACCTCAATTATGGCTGTTTCTGTATGGGGGCTCTGAGAGTGTTATGTAGTTTAGTCTGCATAAGATTTGCACGGTAATACACTGTAGGGTGGGGCATGCATTATACTATTCAGATAGCGGCAATTAATGCCTCATTGGATGAGCAGCCATAATGTGGGATTACAATGCCTACTTGAATATGTCTGTTTGCCTGTTCCCTGCCAGATGCTGTGGTGAAGTAAGCAACCGTTGTATCTCAAGTAAGACATTGTGCTGTGCTGGATTTATTCTCAGCAGTGTGGCAGGGTTACCAATAGGCGAATATCATATTCTTATATCTTGTCACAGCACATTCCCAGGTTATAGTCTGGCCACTGGAATTATGCAATTTTGTGGCTATTGTGTTTTACGCATAATTGTGGCTTTGCCGCATTTGCCACATAATCCATTATCTAATGCATCATCTGCAGATTTTTAAAAAATGGTTTACAAAAATGTTTCCATCTAAAAAAATGCTAAAAATACTGCAACACGTGTTGCCACTCAGTGGAAGGCCCTTCACAAAGGTTGACTGGTCATTTTTCTGTTGCTTATTGCTATCCTTGGGGGGGGGGTAAACTTGTACTACTGAGGTGCAACCTATGCCCATATAGAGATAACTAGTGTAAAAAAAAAAAAAGTAATACTATCGCAAGATGTGCCTCTTTATATACCATGTTATTTGTCTTTCCTTGCTGCATAATTTTGTCATCTCTGCTGCATAATTTGGTTCTACCCTGCCACATAGTTTCAGTGGTCCTGTTTAGTGATCTTACTCTACACATGTTCTAGCAATGGTACTGATCAAATTTCCGTTTAATACAGACCTACCAAGTGTTCTGCAATGTGGCATGAAATACACATAGTTGCATTAAGGCTAATTATCCAAACTTAACTCAGAACTAAATAATTCATACCACAGGTATATTTAAAAATGTATATTGCTAAACCTTTGTCACAAAGTATGATTTTCAGATAAATGGATTGTCTCTGTATACATCACAGCATATACTTTATATGGCTATGATAAAACCAAATATGTATAATTTTTAAGGCAAAATGTAATCTATTCAGACAATAGTGTTTGGTTACTTTTTACATTTCACTGCATAGCACTGTGTTTGATCAGGTTTGCTGTTACAGTGAGAGGTTGCACAGCTCACAGCAGATGATTCATTCACACAAGCTGCAGAGCATGTGGTCCTTCGACCTTCAGGACCCAAAGCTGCATCACAAACACACACGCAGAAAATACATGCTGTCTGCTTGCCTCATATAAGTTATTGTCATTTTATCAATATCATTTTGCACACCCATCCAGTGTTTAGTGAATGCAAAACACACCATGTGTAAGCACCCACCTCATGCATAAACACCATGTATATACACAAACACACAAAACATAAGCACACTCACACCAGGCTTAAATTAACGTTTCACACAAACACCTACACCAGAATGGCCATGCCACACACATGCGCAAAAACACCACCGGCACAGACACATACATACATTATTCAGTCAAACTGCACATGTACATATGTAGATCCCATATACTAGAGATATACTAAAACAAACTTTCACTATTCACAAACTGGGCCTCAAAAACTGCATGCCCTGCAAGTTCTCCGTGTTTCTCTCCCCTAATCTGAGTCTGCCTAGAATATACATATGTCGCAATGACGGATGAATGAAGTCCAGCTGAGAAGAATGAAGTTGTCATCTTTAGGGAGAGCCTCAGTGCGACTACGCTGGTGGCCAACAGAGCTAGGACCTACTCCCACCCAGTGGCAGGCGGCACGGATTGGGGTTGGGGAGGGGGTTAAATATAAAGGGAAAAAAGTATCTGATTGTCGGGTCTCTTCTCTGTTGTCCCTCCGTCTCTCTAGGCCTGAACAGGGAAGCAGGAAGCACTCGGCTCCCAGGTTCCCCATAGCCAATCACAATGCTGCAATGCAACGTTGTGCTTGGTCAGAGCGCCGTGGTTCGGCTCTCAGCCAGGCAATGGGAGCCTGGGCATGTTCTCCATACAGGCTGCAATGCAACCTGCATGGAGAACATGCAAAGTGCGCATGACTATTTAGCCGGCTTGAGAGGGCCGGCCAAACAGTCATGTGCACCTAGGGAGTGCAAACAACTTCTCCCCTGCACTGCTCTGTAAAAAGAGCAGCCCTGCCTGCCTGCAAAGCTGCCGCAGCAGGGAAACATAATATGATAACAACAAGTTATCATTTTATGCTTCCTTCATTTCACTGCTGCAAAGCAGTGGGGCAACCCTCCTCCGCCTTAGCGGAGGAGCCGCCACTGCTCTCACCTCCCCCATCACCCATGCCAAGAACTTAAGGATTGTCACTGACTGCACCCTTTTAACTGGTGTGCGGGGCGCAAACAGGGACAGTGCACCCTTTTACAATTAATGCGCTGCTCTCAGGACACCAGGAAACCTGTGTCTGCTCTGGGGGCAGGGCATTCAGTGAAATACGGAACAGCTGTTTATTAGAATAGAATTCATGTGTTTCACAACGCAGACGGCATGCTGCCTGCAATTTAAAGAAGGGAGCAAGATACCCTTGCAGGCAGGGGCAGTTGGTGACTTCACCTACCTGCAGGGCGATATCTGGGGGATCCATGGTAGCCCATGGCGCCCTCCAGAAGGCTGCCTTAAGGAGGCACACAGACTGTACACCACCTTTATGAGACATAATGTCAGAGTGGAACCTGAGGATTTTTTGCCCCTGCATCCATGATATGCTGTGGGTACAGAGGCAAAGTAATTTCCTCATTTGCATGGGGCCATGCTCCCATGCAAATGAGGGAATGTGCTCCGAAGATAGTGCTGGTTCTACATGTGCACAAGCGGCCCCCTTCTGTAATACCACAGTGCCCTGGGGCGCACAAAGTGGGCCTTCGTGCCCCTGGGGCTTCTGTGTGATACCTCAGAAGGTTACCTTTTCACTGCAATTACCAGTTTTACAATTGCCAGGCATGAAAACAGCTCTCGGGTATTAAGAATACTGCTTTCTTTTGTTCAAAATGTGCAAAACATTTTTATCAATGAAAGCAAAATAATAATACGAAAATAAACAGTTACTAAGATCGCAGTGTGCAAAGAAATGAGCGTTGGGCAAATTGCAAGGAGTGAATAGCCAGTCTTCCTATTGGGTGTGGTTACAAGGATCTCCTTAAACCTGAACTACTATTCATCCAGATGCTTTTATTGAAGCCCGGGCTGCTGGAAATTACGAGGGTAGGGCCCGATGCATATAGACATCAGCTTTTATTCTCAAATAACTCTCCACATGCTCTGAATGACTGTTCTGAAGAAAATATAATATAAATCTCGCACTTGTAGGCTACCTCCAGAATTGTCTAAACTTGGGCACACGTTGGCCCACCCGAACGCACCCTTGGCTCAACCAGGTATAAATTCCTGGAACCAGGAATCTGGAAAAACTTTTTACTGTTGCTTATTCAGAATGCACCAACACATTGCGCCCAGACATCTCACTCTCAGTTGATTCCAGATCTCCTGCTGTCTGGTGCCGGTCTTGTTTCCCTGAAGAATATCCCCATGCTCTCTCCCTAGACTTCATAGCGCTATTATCAGCATAATCATACATTGTACATCCGAGGAGCCCCTCTCTGCCATCTTCCCAAAGTAGTAGTACTATGCTATGTACCCTGCTATTGTTTTTGTCTCACGTTAAAGTACACTTTCGGTTTTCCTACATTGACGACGTGCTTTCACGCTCTCCGTACTTAAGATCTCACCCTAAATTATTCAATATGTTCCCGGTGATATGTTATTTCTCTTTGAGTTGTGTCTTGTTTGCCCAATCGCAGTGTATCTACTTGAAGAATGGCATTGTGCTCAGTTTGTATAATCGTTTAATTTCATCTTTGTAGTGCGCGCTGTCACCCTTCTTGGTTCTGATTCGTGCTATATGAGAGTTGAAAATAGAACAAGAACGGGATTTCTAAATTAATATACATACGGACAGTTTGGCGCCAGCCCCGTTAAGAGACGCTGCTACCGCGTGGCTTTGCAGCCTCTTTTCTTGTTATAATGTTCCTCATGCAGCTCTTTCGAGTAATCCCGCGCAGTATCCAGCGAGGTGCGTGGGGGCGGCGGGGGCCTTGTTTGTGTTTACAGACACGTTTGAAGTCATGGCGCCATCCTCCGTCGCGAGCGGGCCCACTTGTAGCAGCTGCTGGGCCGCGCCGCGCGCGCTGAGGCCGCCCTGCGCGGCGCGCGCTTCTGATGGGACTGACAGTGCATGCAGCGAGCTGATTACACACAATGCACTGTGGCCGCGCCGGCGAGGTAATTTCAATGTAATGGCAGCCTGTGCTGGCTGTCGGAATATTAACAGCGCTAATGGAAAAGCTCCCTGGTACACGGGAGAGGCCTGGGAGAGGACAGCATTACTGGCGACGTCGCAGATGGCTGGCCACTAAACTAATGGGGCAGGCTCCAAGTGCGGGGCCAACTCCCAGGGGCGCGGGCACCTGCGTCTCCCCAGCACGGAAATTAAACCGAGGAGCCAAGGCCTCTTCGGAGAGGGTTGAGGCTGCGTCCATGGCTGAAGGGGGCCGGGACCAGGAAGAAGGTGGCACGCTCGAACCGTGCCCCTGCACCGCCCCCAGCTCCCTTATATCGGATTTAGGAAGATTGGTTGGGGATGAGGTATCTGAGGTTGAGAGCAGCTTTCTGATGATTGAAAGTAGAGTGGAGCGCCCTGTCGGCGGGGGCGCCTGGGGGATTCAGGCAGAATCAACAGCTGCTCTGCGGCGCTGGTTAGCGTTGCGAATCTCCAGTCTCCTCATTTACTATTAATGACCAGCTAAGTTATGGGATGAGGAGAATTGACTTTATGCAGCCTGGTGTGTGCCTTTCCCCCCATGGTTCGATTTGGTATGCATCGCCCTTCCTTCGCGAGCTTAACCCTCCTATCCCCAGCACCGCGGAGGCTCAGAGCAATACAACTCTAATGTTGTGGGATGTTTTAAGGTCTGATCTTTAGTAATTAAATTCTAAAAATGGGAACTCGTTTCGGACTGGGGTTAAAGCGCAGATTCCCATCTTAATTTATGGCATTCCTCTCCGGGTGTTATAGGCCTCGATGAAAGCTGGCCAGTGCGCACAACTGGAACCACTGGCTATGCACGGCGCCTTTCATTCTTGCGCTTCACTGGGGTCTGGAGGGTCCACAACTGACCAGAGAGCTCTAGGTAACCAGTTACATTTAGTCAGAGGTCTGGTATCGTAAACCCAAGTAGCCTGTCGACCAAAAGGAAATGTAGATGCTGTTAAAATGCAGGAGAGGGGCTGGGGGCGATGTAATGGTGCTGCCTCCCAACCTTCGCATCAGGAGCTGGACTCAAACTCACCCGTCGAGTTCATGCTAGTGCTCCAACTGCCAACCGTTCTGGTGCAATCAGTGACTTCCCGGGGAATACCCCCTAGCACAGCCTGGAGCCTCAGCCCCAATCCACGCCTGCACCCACTTCAGGGGATTGTATGTCATGGGCATTAAAGAATCCTATCCAGGAAGAACAATGTCTGAACACAGATGTCCACAGAGGCATTTGCAGGTTATTTTGGTCTACAGTCTGGAGATGTCCCTTTTTCTTTAGTCATTCCGTTTTTCTTTTCTCGGATGTGGATTTATTTCTGGTCTTTATTAACTTTTCTATGCTATATTGTATCTTTATGCCTCTTAACCATGAATGAATTTCCTTTGTTAGTGGTCACTTATACGAGATGAGTCAGTGAGACTCAGGCCTCCCTGTTCGTGCTATACATGTTGTTTTTGTCAGGCTGTATACTATTTGTTGGACTCATTTATATAAATTAGTTGTCGTCTCTCATTTGCAAATCTTTTCCTTGAGTTTTGCCTCATTCTTCAGCAGGAATCGTGCTGTTTGCCTTTGACAGGAGTATGCTGTGTGTTTTTTTCAGAAAATGATTAGAGAATTGCTTCCGAGTTGAATTGAAACCTGAATTTCCTCTATACGATTCTCTCATCTTGGCATTTTAGAGAGGCTGTCTTGCTAGTGTCAATGTGTTTGTCACTTTCACCCCATAAGAAACTTGATACCAGTAAGTCCCTATGCTCAGCATGCACAAGGACTAGAATTGTTGCTTTATATAAACTGGGCCTCTTCCTCCACCAACAAAAACTTTTTCAATATCCTCTTGCTACCCCTCATGACCACAGTCTAAAACTACAGCTTCGTCTTTGACTCTTACAAAGCCGGTATCTACACCCTCTTAGGGGGCTATGGAGGACGAGACAGTCACAGCGGCGGCTGCCACTAACACAGGGTAGTGCGGTGGGTGGGGGGAGAGCGAGCGCAGGGGGACATGGGACAGGTTAATAGTTATAAAAAACTTACCTGATGCCGCATCGTGTCACTCCTGCTGGCCTCTGGCTGTACCCCCCAGCAGCCCCTGGTACAGACTCCCAGCCAATCCCTGTGCTGCAGAGCAGTGCCAGAATTGGTCTGAGCGGGTTGTGAAGACACCCTGCGCAGACAAGGGAGTCTGTGGGAGTTTCTCCAGCCCAGCTGAAGAAACCTAAGTGCGCTTGTGTGTTTTGGTCAGCGTGAGATGGCCAGCCAAACACACATGAGCGCGTAGGAAGTGCACAAGCAGTCCTGCTCCACCTGCCCCTAAATGCACAGGCTGGCAAACGAAAAATAAAATGATGCTCACGGAAAATATAACGATGCTGGAGCATCGTTTATTTTTTGTTTGCTGGCTCTGCGTCAGGCAGTGAGGCGGCGCTCCTCCGCCATTGAGGAGGAGCCGCCACTGGACAGTCTGCACATTTACAATGGTCTGTATGACGTCCTCAAGGAGAGTCTGAGAAGAAATGGCCTCGAAGTCAACATACTCGTAGCTCAAACCATTCACCAGCTACTGTAGGGGGTCTATCGGAACAGTGACCAGTGTACATCTGCAAAAGTAACAGTGCTGACCAAGATGGCCTTTATTCATCATGGCAACATTTAAGCAGCCTCTCCTGAGTAGCCCTGTAGTTACATTCCTTGTGAGTAGACATTGTAGTCGACGCCGACATTGACTACACCAACTCTCTGTACATTAACCTCACGTAATACCATACAAAGAAGCTTCTGAATTTACAAAACGGTGTAGCAATTCTGTGATATGCCAGAGACAAGGTGAGCTCCCCTTATAGGAGACTCATGGCTGAAGATTCTTTGGTACTTGCCCTTGCAGAATGCTGTTTGTACTGAGTTCTTGGGAGCAGTGCTGTTTTACAAGGGCAGCACAAATATGGTGCCTTTAAAGGAATGCACTCCATTGCTGTGCCTGTGCAAAAATGGCTTCAATGACGGTTCAGGCAACGAAGATAGTGGAGTTTAAGAAATGCACCTTCTCTTCTAATGGTTGAGGCAAGATTCATAATCTGCAAAAAAGGGAAGAGAAAATCTCCAGGAAGCAGCAATAGGGGCATGTGTCAGGGTGGCGGTACGCTATCGCAACGTCGTCTATAAATATCAAACTGTGCTGCATGACATCCGTAGACAGGCTGAAAAGAGCTGCCGATTCATCTGCAGGCCTAGGCTTTGACAAGCTAGACTGCCCCTGCTGAAAAGCCGCTGTCTTCCAGCTCTGCCTCATCCTTTTCTTCCCATTTCCCCGCCATATCCTGCCACCCCCCCTCACTACCCCATCGCCCAATCCCTGCTTCCACTTCACCAACACTCTTCATCCTCTAAGCCTTCCATGGTGAAATTGAAAAGCTCAGGAACAATACTAATAAGAAAGGGAAAAAAATACTAATACCTTTTTAAGTATCCCTCCTTCAAAAAAAAAAAAGACGGAAATTGATAAGAAGCCCAAGTGTATGAAGGCATGTTTAGATAACATTGAGAATATTAGAGTGAGTGAAGGGACGGATAGAATGAAGAATCTCCTCCCAGGCTCTAAGCCAGGCACAGCGAAGGCGCACCGCTAATACGAGTCTTTAATATTTGATGGGCTGGGATAAAGCTGGATCACCTTTGAATCGAAGTGTGTGTCGAGCTGAGAATCTATTACTGAAATTCGTCTGATTTGACAGCCCTGCAGACAATGTTTCTTTCTTCCTCCGTTTATCGCACTCTTCTCCCCATAGCATCACTTAAATATTTTTTCCTTTGCTTGAGTAAACAGGTATAGCTTTCCTTCCATTCCGTTAGAAGTGATTGTGTATTTCTTAAATCTTGGCACCTTGTTTGCTGTGTTCGGGCTGAGAGCTCAGATTGCTGTCGCTCTTGATTCGTCTGCCCTGTGTACCTGTACTTCCGGTCGCCATTGAGCTTTTCTCTGCTGCCGCCATCTTGTTTTTGCCTTCGCTGGGCGCATAGAGAAGTTACTGTGTGTATCACCCTCTGTCCACGGAGGTTCTTCTGGTCACAGGCAGGTCCATATCCTGGGGGACACAGCACTTATGCACCCACATGGGTGAGTATTGTCATTCGTCTGCCTTCCCTACATGGTAGTACACATACAGATCAGTAGCCGGTCCTTTGGACTCTGAGGCTGGACGTAGGAATGTGGTAGCGCCAAGGCGCCCATGGTCTGGATGAGGACCTCAGGATACGTCCTATTTTACTGGGCCAGTTATAGTCTTCCCAGTCTTGGGCTGTTTGCGTAAATGGCATTACTTGTTGTCTAGTTGTGGCTGACTGTGTGTGTTTTCATTCAGGTCCATCACGCTGTCCAGCGTGCCTGACTCACGGTGACAGCCCCCCTCCCTGGCCCCCTCTTCGTGCCCCCCACGTCCTGTCATATACCACCTCCCCTTACACGTGTGAACATCGCCGGCAGGAGCTGATCAATGCCCCTGGCACTTCCTTCCAGAACCCAGGAAAAAACAATTAAAAAACAATCGATCCTGCAGACAGTCTTGAATATGCATAAGTGCGCACTTGACCTTCCGCGGTCGGGCAATCCGCACACAGGCTCTTTACTTAGTTTGCTCAGTTTTACAGAGTAACTAAGGCTGACCTTGAGCAGGGAGCCAAGGTGAGCGCGCAGTCTGCAGCAGTGAAAAGTATTGAGTGGCAGTGTAACGCTGGGAGTGCACCCCATGTGCTTTGGTCAGGGTCCCGGTGTTATCCCTAGATGGTCCCAGGTGGAGACGTCTACCGAGCCCTTTTCATATTCGTGAGAATGGCACAGTTCTTGTCCCACTCCCACCGAGTGTGACCCTACTGGTATCCTCTAGTCTTCATCTCCAGCCATCCTACAAAAGTACACGAAAGCATGTGTGAAAATCTCGGTCAGCAAATCATCGGCCAAGTTTCACCTGTGGCATTTTCCTTTTGAGTCTAGTGGTCAATACAGTATCCTTTGCCCCATTGTGGTTCAGATGCCTGGCTCACGAGAATGTCGGACATTATAAGACTGAATTATTTGCTATGTTGATTCTGTTTTGTTTGCTTGTACCTTTCTTGATGTATAACTGTAAAGCGCTCTGATACCCTCGGTGGTGGTCATGTTCGCGCTAAATAAAACTTTCTAAATAAATAAATTGTGAACCTCCCCACATTGGGAATCCTTTAGTAGGGTATCCTTTAAATAGCCAAACGAGGTTCTGGAAAACCGTCCTTGGCAAAATTGTATTTCTGTAAATTCATAAGCCAGGACACAGACTGAGGAATAGCATGACATGCCCCTCTTGTTGCATCACCACCGCTGAAGGTGTGTCGTTCCCGTGTAGTCTGTCTGTATGGTGCGTCCCATGATGCCTTCAACACGCCACTGCCAGGTGTGATAATTCGGTGCTTTTGAGCTCGTGTGGGGCATTCAGTTGGCGCCCCAGCCCCTCTTACATCTGTTGTAACACAAACACCAGTTCTATGACACTGGCACCCGCTGCAGTAATTGAGGAAAACGGGTCTATCCCTTCTATCCTTTGGTGTTAGTAGGATGCAGAGCGCTGTACAGTGTCCAAGTCAAATACTTCAACCTGTGATTGGTGACGGGAGAGAGTTTCTAAGTGCAAGAGTGAACGGTTACCGTTTCACAAAGAGGGTGTTTTTTTTTCCAAAACATAGAAAGATCTTATTATAGCATTCTATGAAGAGGAGGAGGAAAGAGGGAAGTGGAGTCTTGCAGGGCTAGAAAGGAGAGACGCAAATCGGAAATAGAGGGGTGACAATCCAGGTTTGATGTAGGAAAGGGAAGAATAGAGCAATGGAAGAGAGGACTGAGAGCCAAGCAAGGCTTAGCGGCTAGGAAGGGTGGTGACGTCTGCGGTTGAAGTAGACCGCACAAGAAAGAGGGAGATAAGTGAGTGATGGCTTCCTGAAAAAGATTTTGGGCACAGTACCTATTTTGTTTATCTTCAAATTAGGCACTGGGTGTATTCCTTGCATTTAAGGAAACTAGAGATGCGGCATGTCGATATTTCGAGCAGTGTGTGAGTGCACACTATCTATTACCCCCTCCCGTCGTCATGTGCCACACATTTAAGAAATGCACTCTCTGTAATAGACCAACAGCACATGAGCATGCTGGAGCACAGACCGGATTTGGTGTTACCGCTCCACCGGTGCTGTCACAATGAAGAGCTTCAGGATGGTAAGACATTGTCTACTAAGATGGTAATAACAGGAGATCTCACAACATTAGTGTGTTTAACAAATGTCATTAGAATGAAGAAAGAGCACAACACAGGCGGATCAGCCAGATGTTGCCTACATATATCATTGCCAAGAGCAAAATGGCGCTGTCATGCAGCAGCTGACAACGTCCAGCAAGACAACAGAAGGTGTCTGGTAAGATAGCCACGAGCAGAACCAGACACTGAAGTCTGTTGCAATCAGTTGTGCGAAGAAGAACCTGGGGCAGAGCTGAGCAGCTGCTCTGCATTGTATGATCACTGTAGAGTTCCCATTTTACAGGAATCGGACCCAGCAAAGTACTGCACCTTTCAAATCAGGCACATAAAGTTTACACCATATATGAAACCAAGAGGATCCTGAGAAGGAGGGGACACCAAGTTACTGCACCATAAAACACCTCCTAAAACCTGATTTGGCTTATAGTACAAGTATTTCTTTAAAACTCAGTCTATAGTTTCCTATAATACCAGCCTCCCAAGGTGCTTATATTTGAGTGTTTAAGACCCAATGGAGGTTTAGTGCTGCTCACTGTGATGTATTTAGGTTTGGGGTGGAAGCAAAGCTTCAGTTCTTTGCTATTACTCAGTTTGCCATACTCTGTGGCCATCAACTGTGCAGCTGGGTGTTTTACGTACCAATAAGCTTTGGAAACACCCACCTGTATGCTTCTCACTAGTGACACGGGTTAACAGAGTTCAGGAATGGGACATCTAGCACAAGTATCCTGCATTTAATGACCATTGCGAACTTGCCTTACCATCTCTCTCAGAGGTCAAAGTAGAGTTAACACCCCAATAAGTTTGAGATGTCATCAGTGATGTGATTTAACATCGAAATACACACTAAGAATCTTCAGGGAGAAGCCAGTATTGTAGAGTGTACCACTCCCTGTCAATGTAGAAGCTCTCAAAAGATACGTCCTCTAAAGAAAAATGTGTTGCGAGAGTAATTGCTAAATAGCAAGTACCTATCAAAAGGTATCAGTAGAATGGGGGTTGAGCAAAGACCTTATCTTTAAGGACGAGACCCCCTCACTCACCCAAGGGTGACATGCTTCATCATAGGGCTCCCTCCTCACACCGGGGCCGCAAGGTCCCAAGTGTGGCCTAAAGCTCTTCAATAAACAGTGTGTGAAGAGGAGCTGAGGGTTTTTCAATCGGGGAGAATAAAGAAGTTGGTGAGTGTGGGGCAGAGTGCAAATTAAGTGAAGAAAATGTTAAAATTGTCTTTAGGGGACCCAATAACTTTATTCAATAGAATCGAGAGGACTAGGGGTTATCAACAAATATATCCCTACTAGACGTCAACATGTTTCTGCCCTAACTTGATTCCGATGGAGTTAATGGCTATTCCTCAGGACCAGAAAGAAAACTAGTCACTCTGCATAAATGTAAATAATAGAACAAAAATTGCTCAACACGGATGATTATACTGGCCATCAAAGATTTGTAGCCTTTATATATGGTGGGTGATGAATACATCGTCTCATCTGTAAAAATAAACAAGTCACAAGCTAATTACTATCTGGACATCATTCGTGCACTATACAGACTAAACCCCCAACAGAGTACGACACATATAACAAAGACAATTATAATTAAGTAGTGGTTACCTGGTAGAAGGGATTCTATTACCTCTCTTCAGCCATAAGGCACCCCACATCAAGCTCAGCTAATGGAAACAAAAATCAAAAGGATACATGACAGTGATATGGAACAAGCCCACCTCATTGGATTCAACTAGTGTATATTTTATACAATCAAAAACATATGGAGAGGTTTGTGGCAAAAAAACACAGCCCGTCTTCATATTTGGAGCTACCTTTCTGAGTGCCCATCACCTGGGTACTTCTCCCCATCTAATAATAGTAATTCGATCTAAAATTCCACTAAGCAGTGAGGGTTAATATCTACCCCTCGCATCAGCCCTGTGCAGAATTACCGACATTCTAGAGCCTTCAAAATCATCTAAGAAAGGGACTATAAACCCGATAGGGAGGGGGGGGGGGGGCAGGGAGTGTTTGGTGAAGCGAGGGTGGAAGCTCCAAGGGTGCTGAGATGGTGATTTTAAGAAGCCATATGCATGATTTCTACCATGATCAGTATTAAATTCCAATATTTTTAGAATTAGCGAGGGATTAAATGCATTAACTTGGCCCGCTGTTTAAACGTTACTTCTTGTAGCCACCAAACATCATTTTTGTTGGGGTGTGGCGGGCTTATTTTTAAAGAAAGTTCGGGTTGTTTTAGGAACAGGGCTTATCCTCGACATACAAATGCATTCAGTCCGACTCTGCTTTTTAGAAGCATGGTGGTGTTCTGTAGCAGGTTTTTCCAGATTTACATAAGCTATGATGGGCATAGAAGAGGTAAATATTAGTTTAGGTTGTTTTAAAAATCCACATAAGATAAAACGTGTGGTCATTTAACCAAGAAAATATTGTGAAGCCAATAAAAAAAACATGTTTGCTGTTAGCTGGAAGGAATGCTGTGTTTTCTTTTAACGATAAAGGGAATTAATTGCATTTTTCTGCCTCATTTTCAGTAGGTAATGTAATTAAACCAGCAACATCAGTGTTTTTTTTTCTTTTTCATAAGTACAGGCTTTTTTTTTTTTTTTAGAAGATCGGTAGTTGAGCTTGTTGTAGGAGCTGGGCACATCGATACAGCGCTGCCAGTAGTCTCTGCACTCTGCCCTGGGCAAGCCTGCCTCTGAGAGTGTGCCTACCTAGAGCACGTGGTCTGTGCCCTCAGCAAATTTCTTGGGCACCTATTAGTTGAACATCCTTTGGAATAGTTTGATTTTAAACCTATCCACGTGTCTATTTCAAAATGCAGCATTCTCTCAATCTTTTGAACAGTTTGTTTAAATAAGTAATTTGTGAATTCCATGCATGGTTTTACTCCATGTAGTACAATGTGTTCACCAAACTCCACACCATGCCCCACCTAACTAAGCCCCGCCCTGAATTGCCCCGCCCACACACCCCATGTCATCTGTGCGGCCCCCGGTGATAACTCAGACTGTGTATTTCGGCCCCAGAGGAAATGTTTGTGAGTACCCATGTTCTAGAGTAACCTCTGGTTATCTCCTGTAGTAGGAGGCCGATCCCCTACTTCTGCAGTAGGTGCAGTCCCTCAAGCCCCCCACCCCCTATCCACCGTCGTGGGTTTGCTGGAGTCACCCCTTTTTGTGTTCAGACCTGGCAGCCTTATAAAAAGGCAAGCACATCCAACAGTTGACTGACTGCCCAGCACTACTGGGTTTTTGAGAGGTAAGGCCTTGATATATGACTGAGAATTCATTAGCCCTAACTACCAATCAGATGCACTCAACTATGTGGGACTCTCCCTGTTCCCCATTGGGCCCTTCAAAAGGGACATACAACAGCCCCTTCAATCTCCTCCCACCAGCAGCACCACATGGGCTGGGAAAGTTGTGGGTCACATTCTTCTTGGGCCTCTAGCACTCCCTGCCCCCACTCTCCACACCCAACACTCGATTTGCATCATGGAGGGACACTCTCTTGGGAACCTTGCTCTCCATCTTTGGGTGCAGGTAGGTTTAGGGTCCTCTGCTTTGGAGGGAGGCCAGGCTCTGGTCTTCTTAAGCTTGTACTGTGTCACTACTGCCTCAGTGGCTCTGGACACCCCAGGGGTTGCAGAGATCCCACGTTCTCAGCACAGATGGCTTTATATTAAAGACTGCTTCCACTCTTTGTATGCAAGGGAATGTCCGCTACCCTGGGAGATGTCATGTGTGTGCTAGTACAGGCCCTCAGGCCTGAAGTACTTCCTGCATGTGCTGGTATAGACCTGCATGTGCAGGACCAGGCCCTCTTTCATGGAATTGGTGATATGTGCTCCTTGCATAAGCCATGCCTGTCTTAGTGAGGCCCCATGCTGGACAGTCCCTGCGTGTGTTGGGACTACCCCCTGGCTGCTGGTGTTTGCAGCCCTCCTCTTTCACACTGCAGACTCCTCCAAAGCTAGTGCAGAGCTTATGTGTGTTGGCCTAGATTCTTCAGGACCGGCTTTAGCGCTAGTGGCACCCGTTGCATTCGTCTTTTTTGGCACCCAGCCACCCAATGACCTCCTCCACAAATTAACTC
This sequence comes from Triturus cristatus, assembly GCF_964204655.1. Taxonomy (NCBI): domain Eukaryota; kingdom Metazoa; phylum Chordata; class Amphibia; order Caudata; family Salamandridae; genus Triturus; species Triturus cristatus. The sequence continues at coordinate 825,645,017 of NC_140586.1, read as the reverse complement.
CCAATGCCACTGATCTCTCCATAGCTCCTCTCTCACATGCATTTCATTTTTTTACATCACTACTCATAGTTCACTCACACTCAGTTCTGTGATCTGCATGGTGCACGTTCTTTGCAGCAGGCACATTAACCCTCTGTGCTACTTTATGATGAGTCAAATCTTCAAAACTGCCACTAGACAAAACTCAGATCTGTCTCCAGCAAGAACATCAATCAGCAAGTTACCTTGACATTTTTATTATTGCCTGAAAACTGCTGGACACACAAGGACCTCTCCTGCACCTGCATAAAACCTATGTTATTTTAAATACTACGCCTCTGAGGTCAACACCAGGTCCGGCTGCACCGGTCGCACTGCCCTAAAGCTAGCACTGAGAGACTATCCCACTGCAGAATCCTCTCCTAGTGCAGGATTTGTGCCGTGCTGTTGCAGAGTGTCTGCTCCACTACAGGCTGTGTTTGCTGGTGCACGATCTCTGTCCCAGTAAATGCTTTCTCCCAGACTGCATTCGCGCCCTTGTCTTTCATCTGATGTCTACTGCTGCCATTCCTTCAGAGGTTTCTAACATCCTGGTCCAGCTCCTTTACACAAGGCACACACAGGCTGTCCCTTCCATCCTCGCTGCTTTTTCTTTGAGATTTCTTTATTAAAGTTAAGCTGTTTAGCCAAACATAAAAATAAGAAAACAAACAAAACATCGCCATCTCTATTGGAGTCACACGTTCATGCAGACCTCCCCACTGGGCATAGTCTGATTATCCCCAACCATCTATGTTCAGCCAGAGAGCATATACATTTTTTTTTATTCAAACATGCAGTAGAGTCACATACTAACCTACACTTTGGGTGACATTGAGTCTCATGTACTGTGGTCAATGAAGTTTCTAGTGTTACCAGGTGTTGGGGATATAGCTGTTTGGTATACAACAATCATGACTGGCATTATCCCTTCTCAAGGTGGTCTCTTGGCCTTCAATGGCGTGATATATATGTCCCAGATAATGCCATTTGGACCCTTTCCACTCGAGAGTTGGTCCTTAGTACTAGTTTCCAACTCCACCTTAGCCCATTTCAAAAGTTTCCGTGGTCAGCAGTTCATGTCAGGCGCCACACTGGCCTTCCAGGACGTTGCTGTCTGTCTCCTAAAAAGTACCAAGGCCAGGTCAGTAAACCTGTGGGTATATCTGTCCCCCTTGGTTTTGGGCCTCAGACCCGGAAGTCAGAATTCGGGGGGTGAGCGGTATTATGTGGTCTACTGTTTCTGATAGGATTCCTGCCACATACTTCCATTTGTGTTGAAGCACCTGGCAGTCCCACACCATATGATGGAAACCGGCCTCTTGATGACAACATCTATTACATTCCGTTGGGGCTCCCGGAAACGTGTTGAATGAGCCTTGGTGTCTGGTGTAAATAATTAAATGTCGGTAACGGAACTGTGCATTTCTGGAGTTTCACTTGTAGTTTAGTTCCTGCCCATTGTTTGTTGGTCTGCACGATTCCGAGATCAGCTGACCACTTATCTCTATCCAGCAATTCAGTTGTGTATTGTTGTGCGTGCAAGGCATTGTATAATACAGTAACTGCTTTCTTCAAGTCGCTGTGCGTTAGTATAGTTTGCAGCCCGCCCATAGGCTTCCCATGTGCTGGCTCCATTGTCGCTTTCCTATTCTTTCTTCCCATTTGTTCACAACCTGCATTTGTCATGCTCTTCCTGTGTTTATTCCTCCCCAAGAGCAGGGACCAAGTACAATATCAATCCACTAGTTGCAAATCTTACATTGTTTAGTAACTACTATTTTTGTTTGATTTGAGCTCCTACATTGAACGCTGGTGTTTGTCGCTTGGAGCTCTGATGGCCTTGTATATCTTGTTTTGAGCTCTTAACACGAGCGCTCATGTTTGTCGCTCTGAACACTTGCAGCTCTGAAAATCTTGGGCAGTGCCCGCTTTCATGTGAAATACCATCATGGCCACACCAGGAGGCCGCCGCCCTCAGTCCTGTTTGCTGGGCTGTTTCATATCTAATACACTGGCAACTTGGGTTTCTGAGACTCCTTTTGAGTTCCACAGTATTAGAAACGTTATACCCTGCTTTTTCCCAAGCTGAGAGAGCAGAGAAATGGCTGAAGTGAACAGACACGTTGTTCACAACTAGGAGGAAAGAGCGCACACAATAGGGAGAAAATAGTGCACCACAGCCAATTTACATTCTGTATATCAGAAATATTTGACAGGGCCCTAATGTGTTTTAAATTCTGCAGCTGAAACCGCGTGAAAAAGTTGTTCCAGTTTGTATTTTTAAGGCCTGTGGGTGGGTGCAGTAATGAACCAACTTCCCAATCTGTTTAAAAATGTATTTAATCGGAAAGCAGCAGGCTGGCCACAAGCTAGATGGCTTCTGTGTCCAATATGGCTAGGGAGTTGGCTTAGGGGGCGTAAGATCCCTGGCCGTATTTATTTCATACATACAAAACATTTTGAGACATTACCATTTTTGCATTTTAACCACATTATTTACATCTTGTTTACAAGTTAGATCTAACCTTAACATGGACTCTAGTACATGTGAGTTACCTAACCATAACAAGGTTTTGTTTCTGTGCAACCAATGAAACATAAATGCTCCGAGTGAGATCAAGACTTGTTCTCTGGCCTTTCCTCTTAAAACCTCCGTCCAGAGGATGGGTCCCTCCTTATGGGAGGACCACACCTCCCCTTGCCCATACCAGGAGTTTTCTCGCCCTGGAGGCTCTTGGGCAGGGGGCCTGGCTACCCTTAGAATGCCTACCTCTGGCACCTGCTACACCAAACATTCCTTGCCCCCCCCCACCTCCCCAAGGGCCTGTGCTAGCTCGTGCCCAGCTGCTCCCGCACAGGTGGTTGACAGGTGAGGATCGCGTGCCAACACCCACGCCGCAGCAACCTCTTTTTCGCATTGCTGCCAGCAACCCTTGGAGGGTCCAGTGACGCTGTTATTTTGTTATAAAAGGATGCCGTAAAGGGCCCCGGAGTGTCCCCACCAATCATGACCTCACCCGCCAATCTACTTAAATATATGTATTGCTTGTAATTTGACACAATAGAACAAACCCGAACCCAGCACTACTGCACCTTTAAACAATACACGTGAAACGGTACTCCCAAAAGACGAGGCGATAAAACAAGACCCAGCACTCTCTTAAGGCGAGGCTAGAAAACAAATTTAGGTGCATTTAAAGTGACACACACATTTATTAATTCAATATTTTAGAAAGAAGGCAAAATATATCAGTTAATGCAGACTCACAAACATCAAGTAACTCAAGTGCAAAACCAGAATAAAATGTAGCATATATACATGTAGCAAAGAGCAAAGAAATGTAGAAATTATGTACACAAAGTGAGGAACACCTCACCGATCGATCATGCAACATCCTTGCCAACTCAAGCTGGAGGAGCTGTTCGACAGCCTGGGAAGGAGTTCGATCGGGACCCAAGTTCAGTTTGTTTCACAGCAGTACGTCTGCTCTGTGAAACGAGCTCTTACCCGCCCCTGAAGACTTCCAACTTTAAATACCTTTACTCAACGTGAGGCAAAGGTTCGAGAAACCTCGCCCCCTTTCTTCTGTTGCGAAAACCGAGCTGGCCGTATTGGTCTGTGTCAAGGTCAAGACAGAAGCTGGCCAGGCTCCTGTATTTTGACTCTGAGACAGAGCTTTACATTCAGCACATTCCCTCAAAGGTACCAAGCACGCATCCCACACAACATGTTGCAGTTCACTCTGATTTGTGAAGAGCAAAAAACAAGTGAAGAGAAAAACATGCCCTCCCCACTTTGCTGCTACGTGCGAGCACAGAAAATAGAGTCTGTTACACAAGATGGAGTCAGCACAGAAAATAGTCAATTATGCTAAATGGAGCCAATGATCAATATATCATTCTTAATATTAGTACAATATGACAAATATAATTACAACATATATTGGATGCTTGAAAAAAACAGTGTTAGTCCTGACATTAAACAGCCACATAAATTATGACAATACTGATTTGATCCTAGAAAGGGAAAAAAAGGCACTCATATGCCCATTCCACACAACCACACCCCTGCACGCCCACCCGCTGTGTCCCTTGCTGTGGGGATAGAGGGTGGGGAAAACAGGTCTCTGCCCGTGCCGTTCCCGAAGGCTGGGCATGGTTTCAGCCAACGGCAGGGCCATGTCTTCGGTGTCGTGGATGGGTCCATGGTCGAACTAGGGTGTGGGTGGTAGAGCGCAACCAGGAGCACAGTGGCCATGGCGGCCACCATGAACAGAGAAACCTGCTTGCCACTGCTCCTTTTAAGGAGCTTGGCCTGGCCCCACGCTCAAAAGCACTTAAGTGCTTCCGGGGCAGCGTCCCAGTGGCTTATCCTCACCCCCGACCAACCCCAGGCCCGGGGCGAGTGACCGAACCTCAAAATGGCACGGCTCCTTGCCATATCATATGCTCTCCCGAGTTAGATGAGCCTTGATAGTATGGCAAAACACACAAGATGATGGACGGAATGTTGCACATTGTCAAATAATTCACCCCCAGTCACAGATCTGGGTGTAATCCATCGTTATTTTGCTCACCACGCCACCCCAGTTCAGACATGGCCATTTGCAAATCAGTTTTGACCCTGTGCCTCATGGGAACAGTCCAGCCCGAACTGCCAAGCCAGGTCTTCCCTGGACCGGAATCAAGCATCCTAGGACCGGTTTCGGGGTTTCACCCCTCTTCAGCCAGGATAGCTTGACTCCAGTGGTGTAGTGAGCACGGGACCCACGTCTGGACATACCCTTCCCACATAGGGCGAACAGCAAAACACACAAGATGATGGACGGAATGTTGCACATTGGCAAAACATTCACCCCCAGTCACAGATCTGGGTTTAATCCATCGTTATTTGGCTCACCACGTCACACCAGTTCAGACATGGCCATTTGCAAATCAGTATTGACCCTGTGCCTTTTGGGAACAGTCCAGCCCGAACTGCCAAGCCATGTCTTCCCTGGACCGGAATCAAGCATCCTAGGACCGGTTTCGGTGTTTCACCCCTCTTCAGCCAGGATAGCGTGACTCCAGTCCGAAACCGGTCCTAGGATGCTTGATTCCGGTCCAGGGAAGACATGGCTTGGCAGTTTGGGCAGGACTTTTCCCATGAGGCACAGGGTCAAGACTGATTTGCATATGGCCATCTCTGAACTGGGGTGGCGTGGTGAGCAAAATAACGATGGATTAAACCCAGATCTGTGACTGGGGGTGAATGTTTTGCCAATGTGCAACATTCCGTCCATCATCTTGTGTGTTTTGCCTTGATATTATGGACATGGAGTCGCTGATGTTCATGGATGAAATGAGTCATGATGGCACTATAACCGTGAGCTGGTTACCCTGAAAAAAACAGGCATCCTTTTTTGGCACAAAAAAACTCCTGAGTTTTAATGGAATTTGAGCCAAGTATTCAATTGCAATCTATTCTGTCTACTTATCCCTACCTAAACATGTCGGCTTACACACAATCTTGTTTTGATCGCCTTATTAACCCCTTCCATGCTCATGACGGAACGGTTCCGTCATGAGCATCGGTTGAGCTGTGCTCATGACGGAACCGTTCCGTCATGGCCCCGCCCGCGCTCGAACCCTTCAGCACCGCGGAGGAATCCGCGCAGCGCTGAAGGGGTTAAATGAATACAATATCTACTGTAAACCCACTTGCTACTGAGTGAAGTTTATTTGTATTAGAAACTGCGGCAAATACAAACCAGCATGGGTGCCAAAGAAGCTTTCTGTGCTTGAGATTGGATCTTGCACATCCCTGAAAGCAGTTCTGCTACAAGGAATGCCAGACTGCCTGGTACGGTTGGCCTTGCTTCTCCCTCTATTACGACATGCACCTTTTTAGGTAAAGTGTTTAAGCTATCCCTGATGTCATCTGTCAAATTTTACCTAGTGTGTATGTTTGCTAGATTTTTAGGTCTAGCCTTGCGGCAGCGCGCATGCGCTGCTCGCTCTGCGAGACTGCAGCATTAGAGTATGGGAGAGAAGCCGTGCCCACTCTCCTCCCATAGTTTTCATTGGCTAGAGTCATTGTTTTTCGTAAATGCTGCCTTCGGATTTGTTAATAGGCTTGTTAGTTCCTCCTTAGTAGAGCCTTGTCTTCATTTTTACCCTCCCATGGCGACTGGCTGTTTTACTTTGGATGTTTCACGGGACCTGTTATTTAGTCTGTAAGCACTATTTACTTTATTGAGTTTATCTTACTGTAGGCCAGACATGCGCTGCTAAGCTGAAACTGCTTGTGTTTTTTTAAGCAGTACGGCCACCCCCGAAACACGGGTGCCTTCTTTCAATCACTTTAACACAGCATTATCTTGTGTCTGTTTCAACCCCCACCCCCCTCCAAGTAAAATGGATTTAGAAATGATTAGCGAGTTAAGTCATGTGAATTCCAGGTAGCACATAATCATGTGCTAATGGGCTGAAGCTGACAACAGCACATCTCTTACATGTCATCTGTACTAAAGCCACTTGACGGGTTGTTTTTAAAAACCTGTTTAATTAACCACACCATCACCGCCAATACCACCACCAATACCACCCATCACCACATACCACCCATCACCACCACCACCACCATCAATACCACAACCGCCAATACCACAGCCACCACCACCAATACCTCCACCACCGCCAATACCACTACCACCAGTACCACCAGTACCACCACCACAACCACCACCACCAGTACCACCACCACCACCACCAATACCACCAACACCAATATCACCATCAATACCTCCACCACTAATACCAATACCACCACTAATACCAATACCACCACTACCACCACCAATACTACCAATACCATCCCCAATACCAGTACCACCACCACCACCAATACCAGTACCACCCCCCCCAATACCACCACCTCAGCGCTTCTCGCCGACTAGTAATAGCAGGGGCACTATACGCGGCCGGAGCTGCATCTGAGACCATCCCTCTCTCCATGCCTGCCATAAAGCACAGCCCGCCCTGCATCAGGAGGTGAAGTCAGGGCCCTACTACAGCTGGAGGAGTGTTTTTTATTAGGCCAAAGATAGCAATGACATTACGCAATGCCACACTCAAATTACGGAGAGGGCAGGAAATATCGCTCCTCCCTCTCTTCCTCCTGAGCTGCGACAGTGTAATCACAGAGCGAAAGGTGTTGGAGCGCTTTGTTAGTGTTTATAGCTCGGATCATATGTAACTCTCACTTTACACTTTGTATCTGTGTAATTTACAACACTTACCCATCTTCACTGCACTATTTATCACTACTTTGAAGACGTTGCAGGCTGGTCTCTTCCTCTGATACCTACAATCTAACAAGCGGTCGAGACGGCCCTTTATTGCAATGCAATAGGTCTTGCATTTGCGAGACTTTAAGCTATTAGTATTGTAAATGACAATTCCTTTTATTTAGGTTTTAAAACCCAAAACATAAATAAAAAGCATTGTCATTTACAATGCCAATAGCTCAAAATCACGTGAATGCGAGACGAGACCTATTGCATTGCAAATGCTTGTTTACTCCTGAAATAAGTCCAGCTTCATGTGACTGTTTGCTTGCTACTGCTATGTATTATACATACTAAAAACACAAACTTCTTTTGGTGTGTCCATGTTACACTGTTTATTTACCTACTTTTATAGTATTGCATGACCGCCTCATTTGTGCCTTTAAATTGGACTCTTAGTCCCGAATGTGCTGACTTTCGACATGCCCTTCTGAATCATTATGGTCATGCTCAGAATGTGGCACCGGGCTCCAGCTCAGTGTGCTTGTTGAAATTCCACAGCAATGCTTGGGTTACGTGGATTGGCAGCATTTGTGTCTACCACCACCTGTGGCACAGTGGGCACAGGTGCTGACTCTTACCATGGTCCTTGTCTTCACTCGAGGCTTCCCGATGACGCCTGCTGGCGGCGTCTTTGGCACTCCCCTTCAGCAGAGCAGCAGCCTGTCCTGTGCTGGCTGGCTGGCACCGCGGTGTAGCTTACCTGGTCATGAAACGGGTGCCCCCGAAGAGGCGACCAGAGGCGCGCTGGTGGCACACAGGCGCTGCTGCGCGCTTCATGCCTGTCCTGGCTGGCACCGCAGTGTAGCTTACCTGGGCATGAAACGGGTGCCCCCGAAGCGGCGACCAGAGGCGCGCTGGTGGCACACAGGCGCCGCTGCGCGCTTCGTGCCTGTCCTGTGCTGGCTGGCACCGCGGTGTAGCTTACCTGGGCGTGAAACGGGTGCCCCCGGAGCGGCGACCAGGGGCGCGCTGGTGGCACACAGGCGCCGCTGCGCGCTTCGTGCCTGTCCTGTGCTGGCTGGCACCCCGGTGTAGCTTACCTGGGCATGAAACGGGTGCCCCAGAAGAGGCGACCAGAGGCGCGCTGGTGGCACACAGGCGCCGCTGCGCTCTTCGTGCCTGTCCTGTGCTGGCTGGCACCCCGGTGTAGCTTACCTGGGCATGAAACGGGTGCCCCCGAAGCGGCGACCAGAGGCGCGCTGGTGGCACACAGGCGCCGCTGCGCGCTTCGTGGCCCGCTGCCATGCTCCACGGTGCACACAGTCGTGATGTAGCTGGAACGAGCGCGGTGCTCAGGGGGAAGGCCGCGAACAATGAAGACATCAACACAGATTTGTACAAGACAAAACCAAACAAACTCCCTATTGTGTACATAAACTGCAGTTTCAGTGAATTATGCATAGACTTAATTAGCAGGTTTAATTGCTAATCATCTCCCAATAGGATTGGCGCGGCTATCTATTAATTATCTGTGGTGCTGTGCGCCTGCCGCAGACAGCAGAGAGGGAGCTGTCGGAGTGGTTACAGACACCAGCAGTAAATCAAGCACCCCCCAGACAGGCCTGGCGCTCTGGAACATGGCAAGAGGCTGATTAGGGCATGCTTGGTGATGGGGCTGGCGCGGGAGGGCTCCGGCGTGTAAGAACTCCCAGGAACATTGGCGCGAGCCACGGAAAAAGAATGCACTGTCATTAATAACGCAGAGACCGCAGGACTGCAGCAGGAACCCCAGATTGAAGCGCCACAATGAAGGCTGCGGCTGGTGTGACTGGCAGGGCGGTGCCGGAGGCAGCGTGGTGGCATCTTTATCGATGGCTGTCACGAGTCCCACCCTCCACATCTCTCATCTCACCGTGCTTTGCTTTCTCTCCCTCTGCGTCGACCCTTTCTTTCCTGGATCCTCTTTCCATATCTCCGTGTCTCTGCCCGTGCCTCCGCATGGGAGCAGCCGATTGCGTTCTTTCAGTCATGATATCCCGTTCTTTCCATGAATCTGTAGCTCTCTTTTCTGTCTCGACCTGTGTGTTTCCGGATCTCTGTGACTGCTGTACCGCAGTGGTACAAAATACCAGCGCTTACAGGTATGTCTTTGGTCCAGCCCACTGCTGCCTTCACGGCTAGGAGGGGATTTACCTGGGTACAGTGACTGTTCTACTTATAGATTTCACAGTCACGAGCAGAAAGGAGGTGCAATAAACATCTGAATCTCATGGCACCTTCCAACAGCGACGAGGGACAGAACGAGGATGCCACCGCTGCTTGTGTTGCCTCAACCAACCAGAAGGCTGTAAGAATGGGCATTGTGGTGAGAAAGGCCTACCCAGTGAGTCTTCCCTTCAAGATGTGCAGTACACATGTCACGATGGCTTATTACAGCCATCATCTGTGGCTGCTGGTAGAGTACGCATTTGTTAAGGAGCGACCATTGCAGGTCACGCAAGAGAAGATGGAAACTGCCACATCCTTTGACCTGATGATACAATAAGTATTGGACCAATAATTAATTAGCTGTTCATTGGATAAGTCCCAGCAGAGTCATCCTAGTGTGCACATGGACATCACACACAGGACTGTGGACATCTCCTTTGAGGGAGTCACCTTACTTCTTCTGAGCCAGCCCCAAAGAGATATTCTAGCAAGTTTACAACATGAATTCACCCTTAAGGGCAAAACGACTAGAAGAAATATTTATGCAACCTTTATCCCAGAAGCAATCTATACTATGCAAAGTGTGGAAAATAAAGAGCTCGCTCCTGAAACAATGTAAACCTGGGATGAAAGGATCTGGAGTGACTAAGACTAGTCTTTCATCAGATATATGGTGTAGAGGCCAATATATAGTTACCTTCTCCCCTCTCACTGGTGGAAGAAAGTCAAATTGGTTTTCTGCAGCATTTGGTCAATATATTACCAAGCCATTAGATCATCACTGTATGGTGTGCCCTTCAATATATGCACCTAGAGGTTGTCTTGTCTCAAAATCCTGGTTGGAAGATCCACTTTAATGGTCTCTGGAAAAAATAGGGGTTATTAGAAATGTGTTTGGGGAAACAAAAACAAGTGTCTCCAAGACCTAAATAGGGTGGTTCTTTCATCCTTTCCTCATTCTGAAGCAAAATGGAAAGACTTTGATGTGTTCTCAATCTAGGTGATCAAAGAAAATTCCTGAAAAGCGAGAGATTACCATTGGTCACATAGGCCCTAGTAGAGGGAAACTGAGTGTGGGTAGCCGATTTGAAAGAAAGAAAATCTTCTCTTTCTTTGATGTTGTGGATTGTAGCAGAAAGGGGACTACTTTCACTTCTCCCATCTAACAGGAGGTGGTTTAAGGAAAATGTATGCAAAATGTACTCCCTGTTCCAATCGCATGTTTGGTCTGCAAGAAGGTTAATTAAAGGTGGAGCACTGGCTGAAGCCCTCCAGAGGGGGATAAAGATATCAGGTGTTCCTGAACCTAGACAATTGATCATTACATGTTTTGTGAAGAAAAGACATCTATGTAAAGTTTAAAGTGACTCTGCGTCTGTGCTTGCTCTCCCAGATAGAGTCCAAATGTATATGAAATAATGAAAATAAAAGTTGATTTACTGTGTAACTTTATTCAGCACGGGTTCACAGCAACGACATCCATAACCCACAGGATAAAAACAGTTGACTAGTGTACCATAGAACCTTTTCAAGGTTCTATGGAATGTACAACTACCACGGATGGTTAGGGGAGGAAGGAAGAGACCAAAAGGTATAAATAAAAGAGTAGAGAAGCAAAATACAACACATCTCCTTTGCCAGGGAACTACAGAGAGAGAACAGAAGAGACAACCAGAGAGATTAAACGGAAAGCTTATTATTGATACATATTGTAGTCTTTATACCACTGAGGTTTATAATGAATCGTCCTCAAAGAATTCCTTCCAAATTGATTAACATTTTTGTCAAATACATTTGTTTTTTGTACAGAAGGGGTATTGAGAATACCATCACTGTCATCGTTGACAAATGTATCAGTGCTCCACGATTGTCCATCAGCCAGTAGAAGCATATTTTTTAAAACCTTACGTATCTCTTTTCTATCTGAGTACTTTGAGCTACCTGAGTATACAGACTTAGGTCATTTTACCCTTACAACATCTCCTTCCTTCCATTTTTTCTCCATTCGTTGAATCTTGTACTTGTCAACATACTTCCTCTGATATTCATGAACTCTTTCCATAATTTTCCCACAATCAACCTCCCCCACATTGTTCCCAACCAATCACAAAGGACTTAGTTTAGTGCCTGGTTCCCTCCTTTAAGGGACTTGAACGGTGATACACCAGTGATGAGTGACAAGGTAAGAACAGGTCTTTTCATCTAAAGCTTCCTTTACATTGGTTCCTCTGCTTACATTTAGTTGGATACAATCCTTGATCAATCGGTTGACATGTTCAACCAGACCATTTGCCCTAGGACAGTATAATGCAGTTTGCAAATGTGTAACAATTTTTTTTTGTAAAAATTCTTTCATAAGGGAGGAGGTGAATTGGACACCATTGTCCGTAATCAAGATCTGAGGCACCCCTTCAATGAGAAATACTTCTTGTAAAAATTTCATAACTGTGCTTGTAATGACGTTACCCACTGTTTTAATAACTACCCATTTTGAATGATAGTCTACTAAAGTGAGTATAAATCTTCCACCTTGTCCTTTTACGTTAACCAGGCCAATAATGTCCATAGCCAACTTATTGCATGGAACCGGTGGAATAGCTACAGCAGAGATATTTCCCTTGCTAACTTGTTTGCTTTTGTCACTGAATGCACACTTTACACATGGCCTTTTGATCCTCTCTATCATGGTGTCCATGGCCGGCCACCAATAGTGAAGACTGGTTTTATTCTTTGTTAGACTGCATCATAAATGGCCTTCATGTGCCAAACTTAAAAAAATTCTTGTATATTTCCTGGGGGTACCAATTTATTTCCTCTATATATATATGTTTGAATCACAAATGTAAAATGAATTTCTTACTTCCCAGAACTCTTTCTCATCACTCTTCAAATCTGAGCACCTATCAGGCCAACCATTCAATATAAGTACCTTTACTTTCTGTAAAACATGATCATTGTTCATGTTCTCATCCCATTCTTCTCTATTTATTCCTTCCATGACAGCTGCTACAACAAACTCTTCTACAGCACTATTCTCTAACTCTTTATTTTCTATGGGAAGTCTGGACAGGCAATCTGCTGCCTGATTTTGTTCTCCAGGTATGTACACAATTTTAAAGTTAAATCCTTCCAGTCCAAGAAACCATCTTGAGATTCTGGGTGTAGTTCTTTCTATATTTTTTACTGAAAATGCACTTACTAAGGGCTTGTGATCTGTCCTTGGGATGAAAGGAATCCCCAAATAAACACACAAAAATGTTTCACTGCCCAGAAGCATGCTAGTGCTTCCCTTTCTACAACTGAGTATCTTGATTCTGCTTCTGTCAAAGCTCGTGAAGCGAACGCTACAATTCTTTCCTCTCCATCAACTGCTTGGCTAAGGGTGGCCCCAATACCTTTCGTACTAGCATCAGAGGGGATTATGGTACACTTCTCAGTGTCAAATTGTCCTAAAAAAGGTGCATTTATAATACTGTTCTTTAATTTATCAAATGCTTCAGCACATTCCTTATGCCAATCACATGTTGCCCCTTTTTTAACAGACTCCTTAAGGAATAGCTAATGTTGGCAATTTAAAAAAAAAAAAAAATTCGAATAATATTATGACAACCAGAGGAAGGACATCAACTAGATCCACCTTAGGCTTAATTCCTTCTCTGGAAACAACGTGCCCTAGGTAAGTCACTGAACAAACTCCCATTTGGCATTTTTCTCTTTTCAAGGTCAACCCTGCATCTCTTAACCTAGCAAGAATTCTGCGGAAAGTTTTGTTGTGCTCACTCATCTTTTCCATAGATTAACAAATCATCTTGAAAGCACAAAACGTGGTTAATACCGTCCAAAATGTTTTACATAGCTCTCTGGAAAACCGCGGCAACGGAGGCTAAGCCGAAAAGCATCCTGCAAAATCTAAAAGCCCCGAAAGGTGTGAAAAAAGATGTTAATGCTTTGCTCGTAGGATGGAGTATCACCTGATAGTAAGCTGAAGATAAATCAATTACTGAGAAAAATTCAGCTTGACTAACCTGGCTCAACATTTCATTAAAATTAGGCAAAGGATGCCTGTCAATCCAAATATTATTGTTTAAATCTCTTAAATCAATACATAGCCTAATCTTCTTAGTATTTGGTTTAAAAGTGATAACTATAGGTGCAACCCACTCAGCACATTCTACTGGTTCAATAACTCCCTGATTTAACAACTTATCTAGTTCTTGTCTGAGGGGTTCTTTCATCATTAGTGTTATATTTCTGCATTTGTGTACCACTGGTTTGGCACAACTCTTCAACTTGATTTTATGTTGGAATTCTTTTAAACAAGCAAGTTTATCGGTAAAGACCTCCGGGAATTCATCAATCAACTCCAAACCACACGCTGCTCTTTCCACAAGCATGACAGGTGCTTCAGCTGTAGGATCAAGTTTCATTCCTAAATGTTTTTGATGCGCCCATCCTAAAAGATTTGATCCATTCTTTGCTAGGTACATTTTACCAACTGTAAGGTTATCTTCATAATGACAACCCCCTCCAAAGGTATAGGGTCTTTATTATACCCCACAGGGATCACATCCGGTTCTTCTAGAGATAACTCATCATCACTAAAATTTGCATGATATGTTTCGCTATTGATGAACGTAAAGGGTGAGCATGAGTCAGCATAAACTTAGTTTATGCCCATCCAAACCAATTTCAAATTTTCGAAAATCAATCTTGTGTACTTTACAATTTTCTTCAACATATACTTGCAAAACATATATATTTCTGCAATCTTCACTTGCATCAATGGCATTGATTGTTTTAACTGACATATCCTTACAAGCACGCGCAAAATTACCCTTCCTGTTGCATTTTCTGCACGTTGCTAACCTTGCTAAACAATTTACATTATTGGCTAAACGCCCTTTACTTCTGCATCTAAAGCATTTAAGTCTGTTTTTTAACTTACTCTTTCCTTAGTATGTTCTTTTGACATTTCATTATTCCTTACACTCTTAATCGCACAAACATTTTTGAATTCCTTACAGATTTTATTTACACTTCCTTCAACATTTACATTAATTTCTTTAATACATACTGCTGTATGTTCTACACTTTTCGCGATCTCAATTGAATTCTTTAAATCTGGATTCCCCACTAATAATTTTTCTTGAATCTTATTATTTGTGCAGCGTACTAACTGATCATGAATCAATCAGTTAACTCTCTTAATTCACATGTATTAGCCAGACCTCTCAATATAGCAACGTCATTTCCAACTTTTTCATCTTTTCCTTGTACTCTACTAAAAAACTTGTGCCTCTCTAAAACAACATTTATTTTGTCTGCAAATTGTAATTCTAACTTTTTCATGCTGTAGTCATAAAAATCTCTTTCTTCATTTCCTACTTCATCCTCTTCTAGATCAGGCAGGCTATCAAAAACTTTCTACCCACTGCTCCTACATTATGTAAAAATACATGTTGCCTTCTAGCTGAGAATCCACTTGCGCCTATGGCAATAAGATAGGTTTCAAAAATGTTTCTCCAGTCTTTCCAAGATACAACAGGTTCTCCAGCATCTGATAGGAAGGGTGGGGGTTGATTCATACTTGCCGCTGCCATGTTGATTTAAATTAAACCTAGACTAATATATTTGAACAGATATAAAATCATGCAGCCCTGTAGGAAAAAAAGGTTAGTATCCTACCCTAATTTACTTAGTAGATGTACTTTCATTTTCTTTTACTGTGTGAATGTTCCTTAAGATGTATCCAAAAGAAAATGGTTCTTTTAATATTACTGGCCTCCAATAGTCATTGAAAACAAAATCTGATATGGGAATACTGGATATTCAGGCAAATCAATATTTACTTTCGAACTGTGAGGTTCCAACTTTACTCAGGAACGAAGAGTAATTCTTTAATATACTTCGTAGGTCAAGAGTCTGAACTTGACTAAATGCACGCAGTTGAAAATTCAAAAGGTTACAGTTTTCCTCAGGAACGATAAATAATGCTTGGAAGACAAGTATCTTACGACCGAACTTGTCAAAACACTCTCGCTTGAAGGTAGACCATTCTTCTGACAAAAAGTTGGTCACGAAACCATGAAATGAATGATTCCTCACTCACCACTCTGAATATATTACCCTTGTTATCCAGGAAACTCGAAGTATCTGGAAATGCTAATGCATTGCTGCCAAACGATAAGCCAGCAATGTCCCAGATCATCAAAACTACTTCCTGATGTAAATGCTGATATAGTTGCGGCTCCAACCGGAATGGCTAGTGGGCCGTTATTGACGTGTTTCCACACAGAGATGAAAAAAAAATGAGGAAACGTTTCATACGCATGAGCAAAAAATGCCCCGCCTCAAACTAGCGTAGGGAACTGAACGGAGTTCACACACCTTCCGTCAGCTCTAACACGACAAGCGCACGTCGAATGAGGAATACTTGTGTGCTTCAAGAAAGTACTTTCCGATTAAAAAAGGTATTTGCTTCTCTGTACTCGCGTTACTTTGTTTCGTCATCGATTTGTAATTGTACTCGTTTACTTTTTTCAACTGTCGAAAAGGTGTAGAAAGGTATCCTTCACGTTGTACACCTCACTGCTCTGCTGGGTAATGCTTGGAGGGGATGTCGTGACGTTGTCCTCCACACAACCAACTCGTCGCCAGTGAAATAATGAAAATAAAAGTTGATATACTGTGTAACTTTATTCAGCATGGGTTCACAGCAACGACATCCATAACCCACAGGATAAAAACAGTTGGCTCCGACAGTTAGCTCTGGGAGTGCACCATAGAACCTTGTCAAGGTTCTATGGAATGTACAACTACCATGGAAGGATAGGGGAGGAAGGAAGAGACCAAAAGGTATAAATAAAAGAGTAGAGAAGCAAAATACAACATATAACTTTTATTGAAGCATTGACAATACGAAATGATTCCTACGGTTATTGGGCCACTTGTGTTTTTCATACACTGAATCCATTTGCAATACTAATATGTTCTTTTCTCCATTTAATCTCTTTAAGGAAAGTCATAAAAAAGAGATTGTCCAAAGACCTGAATCTGTACATTTCCTTAGCCAAGCATCCTGCCTAGAGTGATGGTAAAGCAATTACAGTTTTTTCATGCAGTTGGCCCTTTTGCCAACATGTAACTGTGAGAACAGATTCCTCCTCCGGCCTTATTTGGTTAATTTTTCTTCAACATCTTGTGACCCTCATGAAGATGAAAAGTGCCACCTAATTCCTCCTGAACCAGGCGCTAGATTATTAGTTTTGTCACTTCAGGTTGTAAAAGAACAACGCGATGATGGATCACAAGACACATGTATATCATGTCAGTAAAGAACATAAGGCCAAGGCATGTCTTCTCTGCTTGATGGTACTGAAAAGACCTTGATCGGAAGCAATAGCCTCGGGAGCTCAACGTCTCTCACCCTTCTTTCTGGCTGGGACCTAAAGTATATATATCGCGTAGAGAGAGGGACAAGGAGTGAGATCAAAGTCCAGTACCCATGCTCCTTAGTAAGGGAATATATATAACCAGAATTGGGTATCTTCCTATGTGATAAAGGGATGAAGGGAGGTTGGAATAGATGGCTCTGAAGGGGATCTTCCTTATTAGGAAGTGATGCCCTTACACCCCCATGCGGGTGTCATGCTTCATCATCCGGCGTTTTGCTCCTTGTGGGGCCAGTGCTGCAATGCCCCACGGGCCATGCGAGAGTGCTCTTTAGCAGAGATCTTTTTGTATATATCAGCCAGGATGATGTGTGCAGGTGTGTGGAGCTAGTGAGTGGTTCTGCAAGTGGTCTAAAACTACCTAAAGGGTATCGTATGCAAAATGTATTCAGGGTCCCTTTGGTAGGGTTAAAAACAGTAAAGATATGGACAGTCAGCGCAAAGTTATGGAGCGCGACTATCTGGTATGTGTTGTGCAAAAACGGTTAAAGTTTTATAGGTTAGGTCGACATGTTTCACGCCCTGCTGGTCCAGGGGTGATCCACAGCGTTTCTTCAGGACCAGAAGTAAATAAATACCCTACCCCTAATCAAGGTGGGTACTGTTCTATGTAAAATTCTGTAGTGGTGAACCATGAGGTCTAAAAGTACCTGGATTTTGCTCTCCCTATAATGTTTCCATAATCCAACCTAAAGGGTGAGGGTAGAGAAGATGGAGAAAAAAGAAGAAAGGAAAAAGAAACCCAGAACGATTTATTTTGTTGAAGCAGATTTTATGCGGTCAGCGGGGCCAGGAGAACCTGGTTGCCACATGTCGTCTCATTGTGCAGTGTCATGCTGTGTTCTCGGAGCATCACGTACTGCTCTGCTATCAGCGAGTGCCACCTGTACGAGTGTATCTTTGTGACATCACCGTGTTTATAGAAAAATAAGAGGAACGTTGTAGGACATATAAAAAAAAGACAAAACACGTGCGTTGTTATTTCTCGCAGTTTCAGGCATTCTGGTACTGACAGACACACAGCTCAATTCATTAGCTTCTGTGTGATATCCAACGTAGGCTAACCAGTCGCCTTTTGGGAAATTGTGAAAGTAGCATTTATGTTTAATTTCATAGTCCTGAGCTCTCATTTGATTTCCCCTCCCAACACAATGGGCAAAGGTGTCGACATTCAGCTCCCCTGATTCCAGAAAACCTTCCCAGTGCTTCGGATTGACAATTGGATGGAGCTGTGAAAAGCTTATTAATGAGACACCTGGACGGCTATCACGATACTCAACAGGAAGCAGAGGCCACAAAACCAGGTGGCCACAATGTGCTTGAACCTGTGGACACACAGCTACATAAAGGCAGCCGTTAAATGATTCCAGCGACCCCTTGTGGGTGGAAGCATGAGGTGCAAGGTTTCCAGGTTTCACACAGGTCCGCCCAGCACCACTTGGGAACATGCCCTCCACAATCGCACCGCACAGTTCATTATGTGGATGTGGGAAATCCATGGGAGCTCAGTGCCATAGGCTGTGGACTGGCCTCAGCTCTTGGGTAGAACCAAACTATGCGCCCTAGGAAATGCCTGACAACTATCCCGTTGAACTCGAAACAGGACAGGAGGCTCTACGACCAAGGAGCATCCGTCAGAGGATTCCCATTTAACTAGATTGACTCCAAGTTCCTTGGCCCCTCTTTTTCCATGAACATAAGAACTATAGCTCCTTGAGGTGCACGCAAGCTGGCGTGTATGGGTTCACAAAACGTATAAATGAATGAACCTTTTTGTGACCTGATGCCAGGACCCAAATAAAGGAGCTGAAGGCGCCTTCCACCGGGATGTGATTTTGTTATTGCTGTACTTGTAGTAATACATACAAATAGGTTTTTACACTGAAAGCACAAAATATCTCTACTTCTGTTGGGCAATGTCAATGGAATTAAGCCTTTTTTTGGCTGTTGCATTTTCTGCATAATTAAAGAGTGGCTGCATTTGACACATAATTCATGATCTAAGGCATAATTTGCGAATTTCAGCAAAAAAAAAATTCTAGTGCAAAATGATCAAAAGTTACTAAAAATGTGGCTATACATGTTGTCGCGCAGTGGAAGACCCTTCACAAAGGTTGACTTGTCATCTTTCTGTATTTGGGTGTCAGTGGTGAAACCTTTTCCCAGAAAGTGTTAACGTGTAAAAATGCCAAAATAATACTAACAGAAAATGTGACGTATTATGCCACATACTTAGTCTTTTCTGGCTGTATAATTTAGTCAAATCTGCTGCATAATTTACTCCTCACTACCTCATCATTTCAGTAGACCTGCTGATTGGGTGAGTACTGTACAGAGCCAAGAGATGTGGCCGGTAACTGCGCATTATTTGCAGAAAGAGTTACAACAGTAATGCTGACTGATGGTATGCCTAAATTATTGGATACTGAGACTATGGGCTCCAAGGGCCACATGTAGGTTTCTTTTTGCGATGACCTAATACCGAATTTTTGAGTTTCGCTATTAGGTAATTCCAAACACCTATGTACTAATGTGTCTTTGACACATTTAGCTATTCCTAATGGGCTTGCAATTGATCTACCTCATTAGTATTCATGAGGTAGATCGCAATTTGAGACCCATTGGGAATCGCTAAATACGCAGGGATGGTGGCCCGCTGGGGACAGCAGACCATCATGTCTGTCTTTCCTTTTAAATAAAGCAATGCTTTTTTTAATGCAGCCTGTTTTCCTTAAAGGAAGAAAGGATGCATTTCAAAAAGAAAAATGAAACTTTTCAGTTACTTTTTTTTTTTTAAGAGTAGGCAGTGGTCTGTGGTCCGTGGACCACTGCCACAGAATACAGCCTGCTCTTAAACGTTTTTGCATCCATCCCCATTTGTGAATGGGTTACAAAAAAACAAATGTTTAGCAACCGCATTTTGATCACAAAACATTCATATATACCACTGCGAGTCGCTAATAGGAAGGGATGCCCCTAACACTCCCCTTCCTAATACCAAATCGCGAACCCTTTTTGCGATTCGGTAATAGGTTACCGAATTGCAAAATGGATTTGATAAATAGAAATATAGATTTTTCTGATTGTAATTAGGCCATTTGCGACCTGAAAAAACCTACGTACATGTGGCCCCAAATATCTTAAAGCTCAACTGCAAGAAAAAATTATTGAAGGACGGACTGCTTCGAATTCTGGACTAACCTAAGTGATGAGTAAATATCTTTATAATTGCATGCTTAACTACCTTTCTTTAACCTACCTCTGAAGGATTAGCAGAGGTGGTGAGGAGTTATTCACATATCTGCTTAGAGGCCCAAAGTTAAGTGTTAATCCTGCAGGCAGTTTTGGGTTGTTAGCTAGCAAACAGCATTTCACAATTTAAGACTTGGGTAGCTACATTTAAATGTGGACAAGCAAACTACAAGTCCCAGTAGGCCCTAGTTTGCTGGCAACAATCTTCGACTCGCTAAAAGTGTTACTCATATGTGGCAACTTGATAGTACTGCATTCACCTCACAAGATTATCTTAGAAGGGTGAGCAGGCCAGGGTCTGTTGCATGTCATTATTATCATTCGGCGGACCGTCAGCACTGAGGAATAGTTGGTTTGCTGAAGGATTACATATAAGAAGGCCTGTAGTGGGGTAGGGGACAGTCGCATGTCAGATTTGCTTCTAGAAAGCTTGTAGCTTTAGCTCAGATTGAACAACGTGTCACCGAAAGATCAGTCGTGCTGGGCACAATCAGTGAGTGACACATCCGCTTGACCTCTGAAATGACAGCTAGGCTGGGGCAGAATCTTTCCAATATCAGTCCTGCAGAAGAATAGGGGAGGAGCTAGTTTCACCCCTTGCGCCCTCAAATATCTGACTCCACCTCAGCACTACTGCATCACCTGATGAAGATTAAATAAACAAAAACACATGAAAGCTGTATTTGTAGGGCACAAGGTCTCATCGATGGGCCTCAAAGGGCCTCGGCCGATTCAGACCAATGGCCCTAGAGTTACTGGCCCACCATATATGGCTTAATAAGGCTGATATATATAAAACAAAACAAAAAACTAATATAAAATATATAGTAGCTGCTGGTCGAGCACCTTTATTATTTTACTTACCTTGTAGGTGAAGTAGGAATTCGTTCATTTTGTAAGCCTTGGTCTAATTATGGCAATATAGTGATGCCAGGACCCAAATAAAGGAGCTGAAGGCGCCTTCCACCGGGATGTGATTTTGTTATTGCTGTACTTGTAGTAATACATACAAATAGGTTTTTACACTGAAAGCACAAAAAATCTCTACTTCTGTTGGGCAATGTCAATGGAATTAAGCCTTTTTTTGGCTGTTGCATTTTCTGCATAATTAAAGAGTGGCTGCATTTGACACATAATTCATGATCTAAGGCATAATTTGCGAATTTCAGCAAAAAAAAAATTCTAGTGCAAAATGATCAAAAGTTACTAAAAATGTGGCTATACATGTTGTCGCGCAGTGGAAGACCCTTCACAAAGGTTGACTTGTCATCTTTCTGTATTTGGGTGTCAGTGGTGAAACCTTTTCCCAGAAAGTGTTAACGTGTAAAAATGCCAAAATAATACTAACAGAAAATGTGACGTATTATGCCACATACTTAGTCTTTTCTGGCTGTATAATTTAGTCAAATCTGCTGCATAATTTACTCCTCACTACCTCATCATTTCAGTAGACCTGCTGATTGGGTGAGTACTGTACAGAGCCAAGAGATGTGGCCGGTAACTGCGCATTATTTGCAGAAAGAGTTACAACAGTAATGCTGACTGATGGTATGCCTAAATTATTGGATACTGAGACTATGGGCTCCAAGGGCCACATGTAGGTTTCTTTTTGCGATGACCTAATACCGAATTTTTGAGTTTCGCTATTAGGTAATTCCAAACACCTATGTACTAATGTGTCTTTGACACATTTAGCTATTCCTAATGGGCTTGCAATTGATCTACCTCATTAGTATTCATGAGGTAGATCGCAATTTGAGACCCATTGGGAATCGCTAAATACGCAGGGATGGTGGCCCGCTGGGGACAGCAGACCATCATGTCTGTCTTTCCTTTTAAATAAAGCAATGCTTTTTTTAATGCAGCCTGTTTTCCTTAAAGGAAGAAAGGATGCATTTCAAAAAGAAAAATGAAACTTTTCAGTTACTTTTTTTTTTTTTAAGAGTAGGCAGTGGTCTGTGGTCCGTGGACCACTGCCACAGAATACAGCCTGCTCTTAAACGTTTTTGCATCCATCCCCATTTGTGAATGGGTTACAAAAAAACAAATGTTTTGCAACCGCATTTTGATCACAAAACATTCATATATACCACTGCGAGTCGCTAATAGGAAGGGATGCCCCTAACACTCCCCTTCCTAATACCAAATCGCGAACCCTTTTTGCGATTCGGTAATAGGTTACCGAATTGCAAAATGGATTTGATAAATAGAAATATACATTTTTCTGATTGTAATTAGGCCATTTGCGACCTGAAAAAACCTACGTACATGTGGCCCCAAATATCTTAAAGCTCAACTGCAAGAAAAAATTATTGAAGGACGGACTGCTTCGAATTCTGGACTAACCTAAGTGATGAGTAAATATCTTTATAATTGCATGCTTAACTACCTTTCTTTAACCTACCTCTGAAGGATTAGCAGAGGTGGTGAGGAGGTATTCACATATCTGCTTAGAGGCCCAAAGTTAAGTGTTAATCCTGCAGGCAGTTTTGGGTTGTTAGCTAGCAAACAGCATTTCACAATTTAAGACTTGGGTAGCTACATTTAAATGTGGACAAGCAAACTACGAGTCCCAGTAGGCCCTAGTTTGCTGGCAACAATCTTCGACTCGCTAAAAGTGTTACTCATATGTGGCAACTTGATAGTACTGCATTCACCTCACAAGATTATCTTAGAAGGGTGAGCAGGCCAGGGTCTGTTGCATGTCATTATTATCATTCGGCGGACCGTCAGCACTGAGGAATAGTTGGTTTGCTGAAGGATTACATATAAGAAGGCCTGTAGTGGGGTAGGGGACAGTCGCATGTCAGATTTGCTTCTAGAAAGCTTGTAGCTTTAGCTCAGATTGAACAACGTGTCACCGAAAGATCAGTCGTGCTGGGCACAATCAGTGAGTGACACATCCGCTTGACCTCTGAAATGACAGCTAGGCTGGGGCAGAATCTTTCCAATATCAGTCCTGCAGAAGAATAGGGGAGGAGCTAGTTTCACCCCTTGCGCCCTCAAATATCTGACTCCACCTCAGCACTACTGCATCACCTGATGAAAATTAAATAAACAAAAACACATGAAAGCTGTATTTGTAGGGCACACGGTCTCATCGATGGGCCTCAAAGGGCCTCGGCCGATTCAGACCAATGGCCCTAGAGTTACTGGCCCACCATATATGGGTTAATGCAATAAGGCTGATATATATAAAACAAAACAAAAAACTAATATAAAATATATAGTAGCTGCTGGTCGAGCACCTTTATTATTTTACTTACCTTGTAGGTGAAGTAGGAATTCGTTCATTTTGTAAGCCTTGGTCTAATTATGGCAATATAGTGAGTGATGGGAATGATTAAGATGGTATCATTGGATTGATTTGTACCCTAAACTAGAAGATGGCATTAGGCTGCACCATACTGCTTGATATTGCTGAACATTACTTAGTCCTCTGCACAATACTTTCTCATGGTGCTGAATATTCCATTGCGAGCTCCACTGTACTGTCCGATGGTGCTGAACATTTCATTGTTGGCAGCTCCGTTCTGTCTGATGGTGATGAACATTAAATTCATTAAATTGGCGTCTGCACCGTACTGTCTGATGGTGCTGAACATTTCATTGTTGGCTGCTCCGTTCTGTCTGATGGTGCTGAACATTAAATTGGCGTCTGCAATGTACTCTCTGATAGTGCTGAATATTAAATTGGCTTCTGCACCTTACTGTCTGAAGGTGCTGAACATTAAATTGGCTTCTGCACCTTACTGTCTGATGGTGCTGAACATTAAATTGGCTTCTGCACCTTACTGTCTGATGGTGCTGAACATTAAATTGGCTTCTGCACCTTACTGTCTGATGGTACTGCACATTAAATTGGCTTCTGCACCTTACTGTCTGGTGGTACTGCACATTAAATTGGCTTCTGCACCTTACTGTCTGATGGTGCTGAACATTAAATTGGCTTCTGCACCTTACTGTCTGATGGTGCTGAATATTAAATTGGCTTCTGCACCTTACTGTCTGATGGTACTGAACATTAAATTGGCTTCTGCAATGTACTCTCTGATAGTGCTGAATATTAAATTGGCTTCTGCACCTTACTGTCTGAAGGTGCTGAACATTAAATTGGCTTCTGCACCTTACTGTCTGATGGTACTGAACATTAAATTGGCTTCTGCACCTTACTGTCTAATGGTACTGAACATTAAATTGGCTTCTGCAATGTACTCTCTGATAGTGTTGAATATTAAATTGGCTTCTGCACCTTACTGTCTGAAGGTGTTGAACATTAAATTGGCTTCTGCACCTTACTGTCTGATGGTACTGAACATTAAATTGGCTTCTGCACCTTAATGTCTGATGGTACTGAACATTAAATTGGCTTCTGCACCTTACTGTCTGATGGTGCTGAACATTAAATTGGCTTCTGCACCTTACTGTCTGATGGTGCTGAATAATAAATTGGCGGCTGCACCGTACTGTCTGATGGTGCTGAGCATTTCATTGTTGGCTGCTCCGTTCTGTCTGATGGTGCTGAACATTAAATTGGCGTCTGCACCGTACTGTCTGATGGTGCTGAACATTTCATTGTTGGCTGCTCCGTTCTATCTGATGGTGCTGAAAATTAAATTGGCTTCTGCACCTTACTGTCTGATGGTGCTGAATATTAAATTGGCTGCTGCACCGTACTGTCTGATGGTGCTGAAAATTTCAGTGCCAGCTAAAGCATACTGTCTAAGGGTGCTGGACATTTCATTGTGGGCGGCTCTGTACTGTCTGGTGCTGAACATTTAATTGCCGGCTGCACCATACTGTCTGATGGTGCTGAACATTTCATTGTGGGCGGCTCCGTACTGTCTGGTGCTGAACATTTCATTGCCAGCGGCACCGTACTCTGATGGTGCTGAACATATCTGAAAGAAACACATTAGTTAGATTCCTCACCTTAGAATAGCCCCAGGCGTCAGACTGGATCCAGAAGATTTTTGTAGCAATACCCCTTGCGCGTCGCTAGGCGTCATCTGCGGCTCCGCGTCAGTCGTTGGCGTCGTGCGCCGGAATGACGTCGTCGGAGTACTTAGACGCCGTCCTCGCGCGCTGACGTCAGTTCTTCTTTTTTCCGCGCCAGTAAGCGCCGATCCGGGAGAGCTACCCCTTTAGTCATTTTTTGACTAACTTTTTTGACTCTTTTTGGTCACTTTTCTCGACTCTGGTGCCGGTAGGATGCCTGGTTTCAAGGCCTGCGACGACTGTCACCGACTGATGTCGGTGACCGATCATCACCGCCGGTGCCTGTACTGCTTGGGCCTCGACCACGACGCGGAGTCGTGCTCCGATTGTATGGCCCTGACCTCGAAAGCTAGGCGGGAGCGGTCCCGCAAGCTTCTCAAGCTTCGCCACTCGGCTCCGCGCCCCTCTCGATCCCGGTCCAGGAGGAGGTCCAAGGATCGGTCGCGGAGCCGCACTCGACATCGTCGCTCGTCTGGCTCGAAGTCTTCGGTTAAGTCGAAGCGCTCCAAGAAGCGACACCACTCTTCGGACTCCCCTCGCGCGTCTCGGCCGAGGGTCAGGGTGGTTCCACCCCCGCGGCACCGCCGGCGCCGCGCAAGTCCGCATACCCGCCGGTCCCTGGGACTGACGCGACGCCGGCGGAGGTCAGTGCCTTCCTCTCGGCCATGAGGAGACTGGCCCCGCCGTCGACGCCCGCTGGCGCGCCTTCGGGCCCCGCGGACTCGACTGGGCGACCTTGCGCGCCGGCGGCTCCGGCCCCGGCGTCGTTGGAGGCTCCGGCCCCGACGCCGCAGGTCCCCGAGGGGCCGGAGCCTGGGCCTCCGTCGACGCCGGTCGATCTAGTCACGCCTCCTCCGCCGGCGTCGACACCGGTGCTACCTCCGACTCCGGTCGACGTCGATCCCCGGTTCAGCCCCTGTCCGGTCCCGACGCCGATGCCGCAAGAGACATATTATGTCTATCGACCGGCTCGCGCGCTGACGTCAGTTCTTCTTTTTTCCGCGCCAGTAAGCGCCGATCCGGGAGAGCTACCCCTTTAGTCATTTTTTGACTAACTTTTTTGACTCTTTTTGGTCACTTTTCTCGACTCTGGTGCCGGTAGGATGCCTGGTTTCAAGGCCTGCGACGACTGTCACCGACTGATGTCGGTGACCGATCATCACCGCCGGTGCCTGTACTGCTTGGGCCTCGACCACGACGCGGAGTCGTGCTCCGATTGTATGGCCCTGACCTCGAAAGCTAGGCGGGAGCGGTCCCGCAAGCTTCTCAAGCTTCGCCACTCGGCTCCGCGCCCCTCTCGATCCCGGTCCAGGAGGAGGTCCAAGGATCGGTCGCGGAGCCGCACTCGACATCGTCGCTCGTCTGGCTCGAAGTCTTCGGTTAAGTCGAAGCGCTCCAAGAAGCGACACCACTCTTCGGACTCCCCTCGCGCGTCTCGGCCGAGGGTCAGGGTGGTTCCACCCCCGCGGCACCGCCGGCGCCGCGCAAGTCCGCATACCCGCCGGTCCCTGGGACTGACGCGACGCCGGCGGAGGTCAGTGCCTTCCTCTCGGCCATGAGGAGACTGGCCCCGCCGTCGACGCCCGCTGGCGCGCCTTCGGGCCCCGCGGACTCGACTGGGCGACCTTGCGCGCCGGCGGCTCCGGCCCCGGCGTCGTTGGAGGCTCCGGCCCCGACGCCGCAGGTCTCCGAGGGGCCGGAGCCTGGGCCTCCGTCGACGCCGGTCGATCTAGTCACGCCTCCTCCGCCGGCGTCGACACCGGTGCTACCTCCGACTCCGGTCGACGTCGATCCCCGGTTCAGCCCCTGTCCGGTCCCGACGCCGATGCCGCAAGAGACATATTATGTCTATCGACCGGCTCCGATCATTCCTCCTGTTTACCAGGAATCGGATGACGGGGGCGACTGGGAGGGGTCCGTGGACCCTTTGGCCCTTCAGGGCCAACTTGCCCAGGACTGGGCAGATGAACTGGGGGAGGCCAGTGGTTTGGATACCTCACCGGACACTGGATTCATCTCTCCTCCGACTGTGGCTTCGGAGGAGGGTGCAGCTTTTTCTGTGGTGCTGCGCAAGGCGGCCGCGGCCCTTGGGCTTGAGCTGCCTGCCGTGGCTGTGAGGACGAACATCCTCACTGAGGTGCTTCAGTCTGCCGCATGCTCCACTGAGCATGCTGCAATTCAATGAGGCCCTCATTGACGTTCTGCAGGGCACCTGGTCCAAGCCCTCCACAGTCCCTCCTGTGGATAGGAACGTTGCCAGGCGCCACCACCCTGCTCCGGGTGACCCCAGTGTCTGTCCCAACACCCCACCCCCGAGAGTCTGGTTATCCAGGCCTCTACCTCCCAATCCTCCTTTCCGTCCGCTCCTCCGGACCGGGATTCCAAGAGACTGGAACAGTTCGGTAAAAAGCTGTTCTCCTCGCTCAGTTTGGGCCTGCGGTCTTTGAACACCACCTGTCTCTTGGACCGTTATTCCCACTCTCTGTGGGATACGGTGGAGGACGTGCTGCCCCTGTGCCCGGAGGAGGCCCGGGCACGGCTTTCCTCGGCTCTGGCCTATGGGAGAGATGCAGCGCGCCATGCCATCCGATGTGGACTTGACACTACGGACTCGCTGGGTAGGGCGATTTCTACCGCGGTGGCGCTTCGACGTCACGCCTGGCTGCGGTCCACGTCCTTTTCAGGGGAGGTCCAGAGCACTCTCATGGACATGCCTTTTGATGGCGCTCGCCTTTTTGGTGAGAAAGCGGACAGTGCACTGGCTGGCTTCAAGGACTCCCGGGCTACGGCCAAGTCCTTGGGCCTCTCGGCCCCGCGGCCACAAACTTCCGCTTTTCGCTCCTTTCGTGGCCAAGGAAGGGGCACCTTCTCACGTCCGCCTAGCCACCGGCCGCAGAACCAGCCTGCACGCGGTCGCGGACGTGGTTTCCGCCGAGGCGGGACTGGAGGACAACGCGGTCAGTCCACATCCACCCCGGCAGTATCCGCCTCAAAGCCTTCCTAGTCCGAGCTTTCAGGCCCATTCCTCGCCAGTGGGGGGCCGTGTTCGCCATCACCTGCTCCAATGGTGTACCATTACTTCGGACAGGTGGGTGCTGCAAATCGTCCGAAGGGGCTACTCCCTCCCCTTCGAGACGACCCCTCCAGCCATGCCACCTCAGCACCACCGTATCTCGGAGGATCATTTGAATCTTCTGCGAGAGGAAGTTTCGGCCCTCTTGGCCAAAGAGGCCGTCGCGCGCGTTCCGAGCCCAGAAGTAGGTAGTGGTTGTTATTCCCACTACTTTCTGGTTCCCAAGAAGGGCAAAGGGGGCCTACGCCCTATCTTGGACCTCCGGAACGTCAATGCCTTCCTCCGGAAGGAACGGTTCAAAATGTTGACTTTAGCTCAGGTTCTAGCTGCCCTAGACCCTGGAGACTGGATGGTAGCGTTGGACTTGCAGGACGCGTATTTCCACATCCCCGTCCTGCCGGCCCACCGGCGTTACCTGTGGTTCACGGTGGGTCAGGAGCACTTTCAGTTCACCGTGATCCCCTACGGCCTTACCAGTGCCCCTCGGGTGTTCACGAAAGTGATGGCGGTGGTCGCAGCTCATCTGCGCAGATCAGGGGTTCCAGTCTTCCCCTATCTCGACGACTGGTTGTTGAAGGCGGGCTCGCCCCAGGCAGTCGTCTCCCACCTCCAGACTACGGCGGATCTCCTGCATTTGCTGGGGTTTTCCATCAACGTGCCGAAGTCACACCTGAGCCCCTCTCAGAAGCTCCTCTTCATCGGAGCGGTTCTCGATTCGGCGCAGTTCCGGGTTCATCCGCCGGAACAGCGGGTCCGGGATATACAGGCCCTGATTCCCATCTTTCGGCCAGGCTAGTGTTGCGGCTTCTGGGGCTGATGGCCTCCTGCCTCCTACTAGCGCATCACGCCAGGCGACGCATGCGGGCTCTGCAGTGGGACCTGAAGTTTCAGTGGGCCCAGCATCACGGCAACGTGTCCGACCATGTCTTGATCTCGGAGGGCACTGCACAGCAGTTGTAGTGGTGGCTCACGGACCGCGATTGGGTCACGGGCAAGAGCCTCTCCCTACCCCTACCGGAGCATGTCGTAGTGACGGATGCGTCCCTCCTGGGATGGGTTGGCCATATGGGAGAGGCGGAGATCAGAGGCCTCTGGTCTCCGGTGGAGTCTCGCCTCCACATCAACTTGTTGGAGCTGAGAGCGATCCGACTTGCACTGAAAGCCTTCCTTCCCTCTGTCCGGGGAAGTGTCGTGCAGGTGTTCACGGACAACACCACCGCCATGTGGTATTGCAACAAACAGGGCAGGGTGGGGTCGTGGACCCTTTGTCAGGAGGCTCTGCGCCTCTGGACATGGCTGGAACACCAGGGCATCACCCTGGTGGTTCAACATCTGGCGGGCTCTCTGAACGCCAGAGCAGACGAACTCAGCCGCCGGTGCATGATGGATCACGAATGGCGTCTGAACTCCGAGGTGGCGCAAGGTTTCTTTCAGCAGTCGGGAGAGCCTTGGTTAGATCTATTCGCCACCGACGAGAACGCGCAATGTCAGCAGTTCTGCGCGTTGGAATTTCCAAGGCGGCACTCGCTCGGCGACGCTTTTCGTCGCGAGTGGAGTTGCGGTCTGTTGTACGCCTTTCCGCCTATACCACTTCTGCCCAGAGTGCTGAAGAAGATCAGGCGTGACCGGGCCCAAGTCATCTTGGTGGCTCCGGATTGGGCACGAAGGTACTGGTATCCCGAGCTACTCAGTATGTTGACCGATCCTACGATACGTCTGCCCCTTCGGGAGGATCTTCTGTCGCAGCAGCAGGGGACGGTCCTCTATCCGAACCTGTCCAGCCTCCACCTCCATGCGTGAGATTGAGCGGCGGCAGTTGATGCCATTTGACTTGCCTCCTGAATTCTGTGATATCATTCTGGCAGCCAGGCGTCCCTCCACAAAGACGGTATACGCCTGCCGGTGGAACAAATTTGTGGCATGGTGCACAGCAAAGGCTGTGGATCCCCTTTCCGCCCCTCTTTCTGAGGTTCTCCTCTTTCTTCTTTCTTTGGCCCAGCAGGGCTCTGCCTTGGGCACCTTGAAAGGTTATCTTGCTGCCATCTCTGCCTTCTTACGGCTTCCTGATCAGCCCTCTCTTTTCAAGTCCCCTGTGGTGTCACGCTTTCTTAAAGGCATTACTCACATGTTCCCTCCTGTCCCTTTCGTAATGCCTCAGTGGGACTTGAATCTTGTTCTAACATTTCTGATGTGCGCTCCCTTTGAGCCTCTTCACAATTGTCCTCTTCGTCTTCTGACTCTTAAGACTGCTTTCCTGGTAGCCATCACCTCGGCTAGACGGGTGAGTGAGCTCCAGGCTCTATCGTCCAAGCCTCCTTTGCTATCTGTTCATCCGGACAAGGTTGTCCTTCGACCTCGTCCTTCCTTTCTACCGAAAGTGGTGACCCCCTTTCATCTTGGGAAATCTGTCACCTTGCCCACCTCCGCGTCCTTCCAAAGAGGAAGAGCGGCTCCACCGTCTGGACCCAAAACGTGCGCTCTCCTTTTATTTGGACCGCACGAAACAGTTCCGGGTGGACGACCAGCTTTTCATTGGATACGTGGGTGCTAAGAAGGGAAAAGCTGTGCACAAACGGACCATCTCCCGGTGGGTCGTTTTGTATATAAAAACCTGTTATTCCTTGGCAAAAAAGGACCCCCTTGTTGGGCTGAGAGCCCATTCTACTCGGGCCACAGCGGCTACTACTGCTTTGGGACGGGGAGTCCCTTTGCAGGACATCTGTCAGGCGGCGACGTGGGCTTCGCTGCACACGTTTGCCAGGCACTATTGCCTAGACAGCCAAGTCCGGAGGGATGGCTTCTTTGGCCGTTTTGTCCTCCAGGACTTTCTGGTGTGATCTTGGTTCGCAGACCCACCACCGGGGTTGGTATTGCTTGGGTATCTATTCTAAGGTGAGGAATCTAACTAACGTGTTTCTTTCAGATGAACAAGTTACTTACCTTCGGTAACGATGTATCTGTAAGAAACATTAGTTAGTTAGATTCCTCACCGACCCACCCATCCTCTCCGTTCTGCGAACTGACATCTAGGGTTAAGGCTATCCTTTTCAGGGCCCTAGATTTTTTGGCACCAGTGTCGGTCTCTTGCATGGCACTGCGTTCCTGGCGCGGAAAGCTATGTACAAGAACTGACGTCAGCGCGCGAGGGCGGCGTCTAAGTACTCCGACGTCATTCCGGCGCACAACGACGGACGCGGAGCCGCAGACGACGCCTAGCGACGCGCAAGGGGTATTGCTACAAAAATCTTCCGGATCCAGTCTGACGCCTGGGGATATTCTAAGGTGAGGAATCTAACTAACTAATGTTTCTTACAGATACATCGTTACCGAAGGTAAGTAACTTGTTCTTCATTGCCGGCTGCACCATACTGTCTGATGGTGCTGGACTTTTCATTGCTAGCTGCACCGTACTCTGATTTTTTTTTTTTTTACACAGACTTTTATTGATTTTCTTGACAATATACTGCCCACTGAATGATTAATGGAGGAAACCAGCATGAAATACAACGGACACCATAACAAACTGACTAGAGTCTCACCCATCGTCCCACAAGGCGTCCGTGATACAGCGCAGTCCGTCTGCATGCATGATCCAGTCCAGTGTTGTGGAGCAATAAGAAGAACCCCTTACCCCTTCCCACACCTCTCACTTCCGACACTCCCCCAACAGAAACCCACCACCCCACCCACCCTCCCAAGAATGTCGCCGGACTCTAAGATATTCAAGAAGGCAAATATGACTCCCGTACCACCTATCTGTCTCCCCACCCCGCGGTGCACAGCAGTGAGTGGATCAAGAACACAGGGGGAAGCTGCCTATCCTGCCCCAGTGGTCTCCTCTCGCACTGTACTCCCACAAGCGGGAAGGGTCACTCAAGGGGCCTGTGCCACGTCCCTCTCATCGAGGGACTGCACCGTACGCTGATGGTGCTGAACATCTCATTGCCGGCTGCACCATACTGTCTGATGGTGCTGAACATTTCATAGTGGGCGGCTCCGTACTGTCTGATGGTGCTGGACATTTCATTGTGGGCAGCTCCGTACTGTCTGATGGTGCTGGACATTTCATTACTGGTTGCACAGTACTCAGATGGTGCTGGACATTTCATTGCCAGCTGCACTGTACTCTGATGGTGCTTAACATTTCATTGTCGGCGGCTCCGTACTCTCCGATGATGCTGAACATTTCATTGTGTGACAGGGCTAGGGACTTGACTGAGATGGACTCACATGTTTGGCCCTATTGGACCCAAGACCCCTCTATACCCCTTTGTGTTCTTACACAGGCTGGCGAGGAACCCGAGCGACCGAAAGAATGGACTTCCTACCCTCAGCGAGACTGGAGTCATGAAATGGTACCGGGTGCCTTTAAGAAGGGAATCCCTTGGGACGAGACTCCTCCCCTGGATGACGTGTCCTGTAGCGGGACTTCAAAGGAGAACAGGAACGGGAAGTCAGTGGACGGCGTTTCCCCGGAGTTGGAGTGCGAGTTGGAGTGGAGGAGAAGAGCGGCGGTGAGCGAAGAGGAGTACGGAACATCGGAGGAAAGAGTGTTGGAGTGGCGGAAGGAGAGTCGAGAGAAGAGAGCGGCGGAGCCGAGAGCAGACACCGCAGAGCCGACGGGAGCTGAGAACGACAAGCCAGGAGGCCAACGATCCCGCGAGGCGCCCTGCCACGTTCCCAGGGGAGGAGCGTGGCTGGAGCAGGTACGGGGGAGGGTCGCAGGCTGGGTGGGGAAGGGAAAAGCCTTGTAAATAAGTCACAGATAGTAGCAAACACCCGTCATCACCCCCTTTACCAAACCCCCCCCCCCCCTGAGCACTTAGACACCTCCTAGAACTTCGCTGCACGGTGTCCTTCACTCCCGGCCCCTGCACTTCTGGTTGCTGGGCAAAAACGCCTAATACGTACTTTTCTTTTCCTTTTGGGGCAATACCGGGGAGGAGAGACCAGACCTGATCGACGAGGCGGGGAGCCATACAGCGAGTCTACATTCCCTGAACACGGCAGAGCTCCATCTACTCCTAGCCATGGAAAAACTGTAAACACCTGGCAATAAACCGATTACAAAAACACAGATCCTCCTTGTGCATCGTTTCTGTCACCCCGAACCCACCACACATTGCCAGCTGCACCATACTTTCTGATGGTGCTGAACATTTCATTGCCAGCTGCACCATACTGTCTGGGTGTGCTGAACATTTCATTGTGGGCGGCTCCGTACTGTCTGGTGCTGAACATTTCATTGCCAGCTGCACCGTACTCTGATGGTGCTGAACATTTCATTGCCAGCTGCACCGTACTCTGATGGTGCTGAACATTTCATTGCTAGCTGCACCGTACTCTGATTATTTTTTTTTTACACAGACTTTTATTGATTTTCTTGACAATATACATTCAATCTCACTGCCCACTGACTGCTTAATGGAGGAAACCAGCATGAAATACAACGGACACCATAACAAACTGACTAGAGTCTCACCCATCGTCCCACAAGGCGTCCGTGATACAGCGCAGTCCGTCTGCATGCATGATCCAGTCCAGTGTTGTGGAGCAATAAGAAGAACCCCTTACCCCTTCCCACACCTCTCACTTCCGAAACTCCCCCAACAGAAACCCACCACCCCAACCACCCTCCCAAGCATGTCGCCGAACTCTAAGATATTCAAGAAGGCAAATATGACTCCCGTACCACCTATCGGTCTCCCCACCCCGCGGTGCACAGCAGTGAGTGGATCAAGAACACAGGGGGAAGCTGCCTATCATGCCCCAGTGGTCTCTCGCACTGTACTCCCACAAGCGGGAAGGGTCACTCAAGGGGCCTGTGCCACGTCCTTCTCATCGAGGGACTGCACCGTACGCTGATGGTGCTGAACATCTCATTACTGGTTGCACAGTACTCTGATGGTGCTGAACATTTCATTGTCGGCGGCTCCGTACTCTCCGAAGATGCTGAACATTTCATTGTGGGCGGCTCCGTACCGTCTGATGGTGCTGGACATTTCATTGTGGGCGGCTCCGTACTGCATGATGGTGCTGGACATTTCATTGTGGGCGGCTCCGTACTGCCTGATGGTGCTGGACATTTCATTGTGGGCGGCTCCGTACTCTCCGATGGTGCAGAACATTTCATTGTGGGCGGCTCTGTACTCTCCGATGGTGCAGAACATTTCATTGTCGGCGGCTCTATACTGTCCGATGATGCTGAACATTTCATTACCGGCTGCAGCGAACTGATGATGCTGAACATTTCATTGCCATCTGCACATTACTGTCTGGTTCTGAACATTGCATCGGCCACTGCAGAATACCACCTGATGGTGCTGAACATGTGTTGCAGCTGCACTGTACTCTGGTGATGCTGAACAGTGTATTGCTGCAAGAGTAACGCACAATGGTCAACTGTGATTCCTTAACCACAAGAAGCCTCTCAATACAGTTGCCAGTTCAACAATACACAACAAATGCACACACGGGCCACTTGTTATAAATGGATTGATGTTGTATTGTTATATCATCAAAGTTCTGCAGTTATTAGACGTTAGTGAAGACGGCACAGTGCATGAAGGTGATAAGCTTGCGATTTATATGAGTAAATAGAGAAATCGCAACATGGACATTACATCAATTTTCAACAAAGCCCAACTCATATGTTGGCGTCTTTGTACAGAAGGGTTTTCAAGGACAACGCTGAGGTTATGTTGACGTTTCGACCCTCTGCTGTGAATCTGTAGGTCTTATCAGGACATGTCCTATGTCTAATAGATTCTGTTGAATCTTAAAATCTATCCATACACGGGGATAAAGTCCTCTGGCATCTCAATCCATACTTAAATCCATAATTAAATACCGTTAACTATAACTCTGCCCAACCCTGCACCAATTCCAGGGCCACCACCCACTGTTGCAGGTAGACACGCAATGCAAGCAACAACGCAGGAAATATTTGATTACCGGCTGAACATTGTATTACTGACTGATGTGATTCCTGCACAGTCCTCCGTATCCTGGATAATACAGTGAGTTCTGTACACCAATGGTTGATAAACTAGATTGCAGTACTCTACTGGCTAACGTGGGTTGTGGCTTCACAGTGCCAACTGATGGGTGATTGCAGAATGGTACTGGCTTATAGGGTTATGGATTCACAGTGCCAGCAGATGGGGTGATTGGGCACCGTATTGGCTAATAGGGTTATGGATTCACAGTGCCAGCTGATGGGGTGATTACAGCACCGTACTGGCTAATGTTTTTTTTTTTGTTACCGCATGTCATCTTTGCATTCAGTCTATACCGTGATTGTGCAGCCACTAGAACTGGATCGGTGGTTTGCGGTGACCATTGGTAACAGCGAGAATAAATTAAAGAAAACAGAGGGCGGTGTTCGTACAGAATACAGAGTAAGACCCGACCCACCCCCACCCCCGCGCCCCCGCACCAATCTCCCTCGCACCAATCTCCCTTCAATGTTGGCTAATGAGGGTTATAGCTTCAAAGTTCCAGCTGACGGGGTGATTGTGGCACAGTACTGGCTAATGGAGTTATGGCTTCACAGTGCCAACTGATGCATAGCTGCCAAGGTTTTAGATTGCTTATGTGTGACATTTCCATAATTTCACAGTAAATATGAGTGACATTCAACGACTGAGTGACACTTTCTCAGGAGCAAAAGCAAGCAGTGACGACGAGGGAAACCCATAAATATCAGAAATTACACCTATTTGAGCAACATGAAACTCTAAGAAGATTTTAAAACTGCTGCAAACCACTTGAAATGGTAGGGCACAAACCTAGCAAAAAGCAGTAACTCATAGCTAATCCTCATGAAATAGAGTTTTGCAAATATGCGTTGTTCATATTTTGTGAAAACTGTCTCTCAACAAAAGCTGGTCTTTCCTCCAGTACTCATCATTCACCAGAGCTTACCTTGACATTTGCATTGTTGCATGAAAACTCCTGGGCACACAAAGAATTCAGCTCCACTACCAGTTGGTTTTAACGTCCTGTTATTTAAACGAAGCACCCTCCACCCCTCGGGTGAGCTCCGGGTGCAGTGTGTGGCAGAAGTTTCACAAAAACAAAACGGATCTCATGATCGAGGTGCTTCTCGAGTCACTGCAGCCAGCCTGAGCGTAGCTGTCTCGACTCACTTGTGACTGTGCCATATAAATGCTTCCTGGTGACTGCAGCCCGGCTGAGACCGAGTGTTTGTGGCCGGGCTGGTTAGGGGGCCACATGGCTGCAGTTACAGTGTGGTGATAGGGGTCTGAGGCACCGGCCTGGGCAGGCCGGCTGGTGATTTTCTTGGCCTTGTACCTCCTGCAACAGGTCATGTCAATGAGGGTGTTCAGAGAGAGGCTTTTCATTTCTGCATTGGTTGCTGCACCTTTACTCCCTTGCGTGTCCCGGCTGGTCGTCAGTTGGACCCCAACAATGAGTCGAGACTAATGCTACTTATACAGAAAAAGTGCAGCCCCGCCCGCGGCCTGTAGCACCGTCCAGCGCAGTCGGTGCGCAGGCTGAGCTGTCACGACGCTCTGAATTAAAAATATCATCCTAGAAGAATGATAAATGCCTGTCAATGAGTGACAGTCACTCAGAGCGAGCCACGGTATGTGTGGACCAGCCGCCACGATTTCAACGGCAGCGGACCCGTCCAGGTACTCACACGGGTGGCATGAGCCAGCTGCAGCACAGGCACGCGGTCCGTCCGGTCAGCTGGGTGAGGTCCAGTCTCACGTGACATGCAGCATCACTCTGAGGCGGCAACAAATCAGTGCAGTACAACACTAACGGTGTGAGCACTGCAGCTGCCAAACGATAAGAAAACATAACTGCCGCCCGCTCACACGTCACGTGGGCGGCCCGCCTAGAAGTCCGGTCTTTCTGCATGTCGTTGGGCAGAAAGCACTCCTTGTTGCAGCCTCTCCGTGACACCATGTCACATGGGGGTGAACTCATACCGCAGGGTAAGTGAATGGAACCTTCGAGGAGCGCTGTTGGGCCAGCCTCCTCAGCTGTCTCTGGCCAGACAGCTGAGGAGGCCTGTAATGTGTGACTTCGCATTTCATTGCGGTGATGCAGACCAGCACACTGAAATGAGTAAGTCTAACGCCTGATGAGTGGTACTTGGCAGGGCGGCTGATGGGGTGATTGCGGCACAGTGCTGGCTAATGGGGTTATGGCTTCAGTCACAGTGCCAGTTGATGGGGTTATTGTGGCACAGTGCTGGCTAATGGGTTATGGCTTTAGCCACAGTATCAGCTGATGGGGTGATTGTGGCACAGTACTACTGGCTACACGATCATTGCGGCTCCAAGCTTCCTCCTTATTATGACCTCTTCAACTCTCCCCGCAAGGTGACACTGGCTTTGACGACATCATTCAGGCCAGAAATAATCCTACACCCTGCGTAGACGCACATAACTTTGCATGGGATGTAAAACGCGGATGGAAGGTATTTGGGTTTACTCTTACCTGTGGTAGCCGTTGCCACTGTTTCTTCCGTCTGCCTACGTAAAGGGGGAATATTGAAAATGCAACGCTTCAAACACGTTACTTCAAACAGTACGTAGGGTGAACAGGCGTCCCAGATTTGCCCCGACGGTCTGGGTTTTTCACCAGCTGTCGGGGTAGTTTTTAGGAAATTTAGCTCATGTCTAGGCCTGGGCAAAAATTTCG
Source organism: Triturus cristatus (assembly GCF_964204655.1). NCBI lineage: Eukaryota > Metazoa > Chordata > Amphibia > Caudata > Salamandridae > Triturus > Triturus cristatus. The sequence goes on along the minus strand of NC_140586.1, from coordinate 825,607,062 downwards.
TTCCGTTCGCGGAAATTGCGATAATTTGACATTTTCGCGTTCCGCGGAGAGCGCGAAAATGTCAATTTCCGCTTTCTGCAGCTTGGCGATAATTTGTTAATTGCTCGCGCTGCAAAATAATACATGCGCGCGCGCGATCGCCTTACCTGAATCCCTGCGTTCGCCGACAAGTTTTCTTGATCCGGTCGCGTTCTCCATGAGATGTTGGATTGTTTTTAGCCATTTGCGCTGTCTCGCGACAGTTCGCGCCCGCAGTGACGTCATGCGTCGCGCGATCACGTCTTTCTTCTCGCGATCATGCACCGCGAGAGAACTCAAAACAAGATGGACGCGCCCGCGAGCAACCACATGGGTAAGTTGGCGTCCCGCAACCATGCAGAAAATCTCGCGAACATGCGGGAAAAAAAATTCCGCATCTTCGCGATATTTCCGCTTGTTTGCGATAATTTTAAACATTTTCGCGATAATTTGCGAAAGTGGATTTCGCAAATTCCGCCCACCCCTACTCATGTCCCGGTTTTTGGAGCGGGTCAGCTGAAAACGGCGAGAGTTTTTTTTTATGTTGTACAAAGCAGGGATAGTGAGCAGTTGTTTCTAGAAAGCAAGTTAATTAACAGGGGAGCTTCTGGGTGTAAAAATTGCATTTTATGTATGGTCTAACTACCTGTTCTGTTATTCCGTGCTGAGGAGCGCTGTTCTGGTGTGCGCTCGCTTGAAGTACAACTGCAGTCCTTCTATTTTCATGAAATGTCCCGGTTTTTGGCTCTACAATTCTGGTCACCCTAACAATAGGTGACTGAGAGCTCCCAGCGCACCACACGTCATCAGATGACTGGGTCCCCTCCTCCTGTGCGCACTGAGGCCGGGCCACGTGATGACGTCTCATTTATCCCACCGAGTGTAAAGGGGCTTTGAGGTCTTATCTGCATGAGGCGCTGCACTGCAAAGCTGCTGTTAACGCTGACAGCGGGCACCGCTTTAACTCTGTAAAAGTGCTGTTTCGAAAGCTCATATGTTGACATGCTGACTCTTTTATGAACATTTTTGATTCAGAGCATAATCTTATTGATATAGATTACGTGAAAAAGAACCACAGTGTATTTATAAAAAAATATGCATTTATTATAAGACACTCACTAACACATACAGATATCTTCTAGCTGGAGATATACACAACACACAATACTTTGCAATAGAATCAGGTAAGTAGCACAGATATACAGTGGTCGCCAGGGGGATACCAAACCATATACTAAAATAGTGGCATGCGAACACCGACTCAAGTGACGACTATACCCAGAAGACGTAGAAGTGCCGGAGACTCGGATAACCACCCAAGGTAAGTAACCAGGAACCCCACGGAGGCCGTGTGTAGAGTGGAAACATGACTGCGGGCTCAATACAAGTCAATGGTTAAGTCGCGGTTACAATTTTAAAGAAGGACCCTTCCCAGTGGACCCTGAAGAAACACTGCGGAAGACAGAAGTTTGAGAGCCACCCCACCTGTAGATACCCCAGGAACAAGGATACCTACACCAGGGAAGCTGGGTGCATAGGTGTGAAGTGGCATCAGAAACCGCTGTTGAACTCAGTGGAGGACTTCAGGAAGATGCAGCTGCTGTAGAGGGTGAAAGTATCCGGGTGGAACCCTAATGTGGGTTAAAGATGAGAAGTACCTGCAAGCAGAGAGGACAGAGTCTCCACCACTCAGGAGTGACCAGGAGGCAGGGAAGACGAATGCCCACCAATGTCGGGTGCTGCAAGAGTTGATGGGGACCTTGGAGTTGCACCTGTGCGGACCAGGCTACGCTGGGGAACACCAGAAGCCGTTCACGAGCTGTCCCACGTCAGATGTCAAGAGTTGCGTGGTTGGTGTCCGTCGGGACACCAATAAGCCTTGACAACTGCAAACAATGTGGAAAGCGAAGAAGGTGCAGTGTTGGTCTAGCAAGGTCCAGGTGACTCACCACAGGCAGGAGAGTCAGGGCAGACCCGAGCAATCAGGCCAGCCCTCTGAAATCAAAGAAGACCCTCAAGAGGACCCACAGGCCGGAGGCACTGGAGTTGCAAGAGGACCTCGAGCAGCTCACCGAAGATGCAGGCCCACGGTGCAAGTGATGTGGTGAGGACCAAGATCTTGGTCACAGGAGATGCTTGAGGTTGGAGCTACTTGGAGCCCGAAGATCTTGGAGGAAGGAATCCAACAAGCCTTTGCAACAGCAAGTCGACATGGTGCACAGAGGTTCGGATCCTGCGGCTCCGACGAGGGATACTTGCCTCAAACTTGTTGAGAGAACAGGGCAGGCCTCGAGGAATGTGAAGAACCACCACCTGTGTCACTGAGCCTTTCGGAGTTTGTGGGGGCCCAGGATCAGAAAACCAGTCAGCTAAGTTGCGGTGCCTGTAGATGCAGGGAAGTGACGACTTCACTTCAAGGGAGATTCCCTCAGGTGTCTTGGATGTCCACAGGCCTTGGAAGGTTACTGTATGGAGCACAGGCATTGACGTTGCAGCAGACGAGCAGGGCGACAAGACCAGGAGCAGCAGGAGTCTTCCCAATTGCAGTCCTGATGCCCAGAGCGAAGTCCAGAGTGCTCAGACGGTCAAAGAAGTGGTGTCATGAAATAAATCTTCTCCCACCGCAAATCTAGGGACCCACCCCCAGGTAAGCCCTTAAGTACCCTAAGGAAAGGGTTGGTACGATTCAGGGTTCCCTCCCAGGGAAGGGTCGCACAGTGGGGAGGATACTCCCATGTCCTTTGTCCAGTTTCACACCGGAGTGGGAGCCAACGGCTCCCTGAGCTGGTTTGAACTGGACTATACAAGGAGGGCACCAAATGTTCCCCTCAAGTAGACTGAGTGGCGCTGGCAAGTGCTCCCACCTGACCCCAATACACTAAACCCTGTCTGGGAGGTGGTCACACCTCCCTGTGACTGTATACCTATTGTTCTTCCTTCCCCAGCTCGAGCTTGGCTCAGCAGCAGGAGAGCAGAATTAGGTCTCTGGTCGGCAGCAGCCATTTTGTGCTCTCCGGGTCTAGAAGACTGGTAGCTGGAGCACTGAGGGCCTTGCAGAGGAGCTTTACAGTGCATGGAATCATCATCGACTTAAGAAAAAACCACAGCACGGAAACTGCCCTCCTCGCCGCAACAGATGACATCTGCACCCTACTGGACAAAGGAGAGACAGTAGCCCTCATCCTTCTCGACCTCTCAGCGGCATTTGACAGTCTCCCACCGTGTCCTAATATGCAGACTCTACGGTGCAGGAATCCAGGACAAGGCCCTCGACTAGATCCGCTCCTTCCTCTCCTGCAGGACACAGCGGGTCAGACTCTCCCCCCTCCCTCCCCCCTTTCCTCTCGGACCCTACACCTACCACCTGCAGAGTTCCCCAGCGCTCCTTCCTCAGCCTGACATTTTCAACGTCTACATGGCCCCACTCGCCCCCATCGTCAGAACCTACGGACTCAACATCGTGTCATATGCAGACGACACCCAACTCATCCTCTTCCTATCCAACGAGCCCAACACCGCCAGACACAACTTTAGAGAAGGCATGGAAGCCATTGCCAAATGGATGAAAAATAGCTGCCTACAACTAAACACCAACAAAACAGAAGTACTCATCATGGGCCCAAACCCCGACGCCTGGAGCAACACCTGGTGCCCCCTGCTCTCCAACCACCACGGACCACGCAGGCAACCTGGGAATCATCCTTGACTCGGAGCTCAAAATGGACTGCCAAATCAACTCGGTCTGGTCTTCCTGCTTCCACACCCTCCAACTCCTCCGTAAGACCTTCAAATGGATTCCCCTCGAACACCGAAAGACCGTGACTACCGCCCTGGTTACCAGCAGAATCGATTACGGCAACGCACTTGATGCCGGAATAAACACAAACCTCACCCGCAAGCTACAGAACATCCAGAACGCCGCCGCAAGACTAGTCCTCAACCTGCCAAAACACTGCCACATCTCCCAGCACCTGCGCACACTCCACTGGCTCCCTGTCGAGACGAGAATCACTTTCAAGATACTCACCCATGCACACAAGGCACTCCACGGCACCGGACCAGCATACCTGAACAGCAGACTCAAATTTCACGCACCCCAAAGGACCCTACGATCAGCCCAGCTCTCCTACGCCATGGTCCCCCTCTCCAGAAAGACAAGATCGGGAAGCCGCTCCTTCTCCTTCCTCGCGGCCAAAGCATGGAATGCCCTTCCGCTCCACCTCAGACAGACATCACTCCCCATCTTCGCAAGAAACCTCAAAACCTGGCTCTTCAACAGACCCCCTCCTTGATGGAATGGAACCTGCACCGCCCACCCCCACCCCTAGCGCCTTGAGACCCTTACGGATGAGTAGTTGCGCTTCAACAAACATTCTGGTTTATTGATTGATTCTGGCTGCTGGTTTCTGAATCGTCTGCAACTTTCAGGTGAGTTTTTTGTTGATCCTGGCAGAGAGGGTGTTCCCGTAGTTCAGCTTGCTTGTTATGAGTGTGTGGGTAAAGTTTTCTGGGTGTTGATGTGGATGCATTTGAAAATCTTTCTCAGCATCTTAAGAATATAGAAGCATGAAGATGTGACAGCGTAGACATGGGCGGTCATGTGGAGTTTGCAGTCAGTGATGATCCCGAGGTTCTTGGCGAGGGTGGTCGGGTTGGGTGTTGGTCTGAGCTCTGTTGGCCACCATTTGGAGTTCCATGATGAACTGCTCTTCCTGAAGATCTCACTTTCAGTCTTGTCTGTGTTCAGCTTCAGACATTTGGTGTTCAACAAATGGGCCATTTCATTCATGCAGATGTTGAATTTGATCCAATCCTGAAGTCGCACAGGAAGTATCTCCGATTTACGGTTGGGTCACAACACTACCAGTTTGCGGTTCTTCCGTTTGGTCTTACTACTGCACCTCGTGTCTTCACCAAGGTGATGGCAGTGGTGGCTGCCCATCTCAGGAGGTCGGGGATTCCTGTTTTCCCCTACCTGGACGACTGGCTTCTGAAGGCAGAGACGCCAGAGATGGTGCTTCATCATCTGCAGGTAACAGCTCAGCTGTTGTACAATTTGGGTTTTTCGACAAATGTACCCAAGTCTCACCTAGTGCCCTCTCAGCGCAACCTGTTCATAGGGGCGGTACTGGATACCACTGTGTGTCGAGCTTTTCCTCCTACGCAAAGGATTCTCGACTTTCAGGAACTTATTCCCTTGTTGTACAATGGAGCGGTTGTTCCGGTTCTGCATGTCCTTCGCCTGCTCAATTTGTTCGCCTCCTGCGTTCTATTGGTCAACCATGCATGCTGGCACATGAGGGTGCTCCAGTGGTGCCTCCGCAGGCAGTGGTATCAGCACAACGGAGATCTCAGGGAGTCTGTCAGGCTCTCCAGAGAAGATGCAGCTGATCTGTCTTGTTGGAGTGCGGAGGGCAATCTGTCTCAAGGAAAGCTCTTTCATCTTCCTCCTTCGGTGGCCACAGTGATAACGGATGTCTCTACCCTAGGGTGGGGTGCCCATCTGGGGGATCTGGAGATCAAGGGTCTTTGGTCTCCAGAGGAAAGATTGTGTCATATCAATCTTCTGGAATTGCGGGCTATACGTTTGGTGCTCAAGGCCTTTCTCCCTTCCCTTCGCGGTCAGCCGGTTCAAGTCCTGACGGACAACACTGCCACGATGTGGTATGTCAACAAGCAGGGAGGAGTAGGGTTGTACCGTCACTGCAGAGAGGCATTGCGGCTTAGGTCTTGGGCTCAGGACCATCAGATTTGCTTGATGGCAAATCATCTGGCCGGGGTGCTGAACGTGCGTTCGGACAAACTCAGTCGGCAGTTCTCCACCGACCACGAGTGGAGGCTTCATCCGGAGGTAGTTCGACACATCTTCCGGACGTGGGGGACTCCTCGGGTGGACCTGTTTGCCACATTTGAACGCGCACTGCCCGTCATCCTGCAGTCTCCAGTTTCCGATGCAGGGGGCGTTGGGGGTGGGGGTCGCGTTTCAGTTGAGTTGGAGCTCACAACTCCTTTACTCGTTTCCTCTCATGCCCTTGATTCCTCGGGTTCTGAGGAAGATTCGCCAAGACTGGGCCCAAGTCATATTGATCGCCCCGGATTGGCCAAGAAGGGTGTGGTACACAGACCTTCTTCACCTCTCGTCGCACCCTCTGCTCCGTCTCCCTCTCAGGGTAGGCCTCTCGCAGTCGGAGGGGCAGATTCTTCACCACCACCTCCAGAGCCTGCACCTTCATGCCCGGAGATTGAACGGGGCAACCTGAATTATTTTTCTCTCCCGCCTGACGTGGTGGATGTTATTTTATCGGCCAGGCGACACTCCACTAAGTCTATCTACTCCTACAGGTGGTCAAAATTTGTTAAATGGTGTGGAGAGAAGTATATTGATCCCTTAAAGGCTCATCTTTCTGATGTTCTTTGTTTTTCACTTCATTTGGCCCAGCAAGGTTGTGCTGTAGCCACTGCTAAAGGATACTTGTCGGCTTTATCGGCATTTCTTTGTCTGCCTGATCAGCCGTCTCTTTATAAGTCTCCAATAGTTTTAAGGTTCATTAAGGGGCTTACTAACATGTTCCCGCCCACTCCTTTTATTATGCCCCAGTGGAATTTGAATTTAGTGTTAACTTTTTAAAATTTATTTTTTTTTTTACCATTTATAAAGCGCACTATCACCTATCAGGCATCCTGGCGCTGGCATAAAAGTGCACAGAGAGACTACTGTTTCGGGGAGATGCCAAAATAACCATGTCATGTACTAGGAAAGTGCCAGGTTTTTAATCTCTTCCTAAAAGGCAGAAGATCGACCAGATGTCTCATTTCCACTGGGAGCTCATTCCATAATCGGGCGGCAGAAGAGCTAAAAGCTCTGCCTCCAGATTTTTTTTTTTTTTAATCTCGACACCTTCACTAATCTAGCTGACGAAGAGCAAAGGTTTCTCTCAGGGACGTACCAAGCAAATTTCCTCTGCATACGTTCTGGTCCTAATCCATGCAAGGCCTTAAAAGCTATACAAAGAGACTTAAGCTGGATTCTCTGCAATATCGGAATCCAGTGCAGTTCTGCCAAAGCCAAGGAGGTCAAACAGTCTTGACTTCCCCAAAGCCAATTTAGCTGCAATAGCTTGGATCCTCTGGAGCCTATTTATAAGATATCTCGGGGAGTCCAATAGCAAAATTGGTTCCACGTTTGAACCTATGCATAGCTGTCCTTTAAGACTGCTGACTTTCAAAAAGTTTTTTCTTGTGGCTATCACTTCGGCTAGGAGGGTGAGTGAGCTTCAGGCTTTGAGTTCAAAGCCTCTGTTTTTGACCATACATGCTGAATGGATGGTACTCGGGAACAGGGCTGCTTTTCTGCCTAAGGTTGTAACTCCCTTCCATCTAGGGCAGTCCATTACCCTTCCTTATTTCTATCCTCCCCTCTCACCCTTCCAAGGAGGAAGAAAGGTTGCACCGTTTGGACCCTAAGAGGGCGATTAGTTTCTATCTTGATAGAACAAAGGACTTCCATCAGGATGATCAGCTCTTTGTGGGCTATGTTGGACGTATGAAGGGCAAGGCGGTGCACAAGCGCCTTTCATCCAGGTGGATCCTCTTGTGCATCAAAATCTGCTACGCTCTGGCTGGTAAGGAGCCTCCTGTAGGCATTAGAGCGCACTCTTCCTAAATCGTCTACTCCTGCTTTGTCCAGGGGTGTTCTTGTGTTGGACATCTGTAAAGCTGCAACTTGGGCCTCCCTCCACACTTTCGCGAAGCATTACTGCTTAGATTCTGAAATGAGGAGGGACGGCCATTTTGCGCGCTCTGTTTTACAGGACTTTTTGGTATAGAAGGGTGGGCACACTCCTCCGGGAGCAGGACTGCTGTGGGATTCTATACATAAGGTGAGGAATCCACAGGCAGATGTATCCATCAGAAGAACAAGTTACTTACCTTCAGTAACGCTTTTTCTGGTGTATACAGTCCCTGCCTGTGGATTCCTCAATGACCCACCCTCCTCCCCGTTGTCCACCCTTTTATACCATAAGAGGTATTGATTACTATGGTTGTTTCATATTGTGATTTTGTATTGCCTCTGTTTGCCTTTGTGTAGGTTTATAGGAAATGCTTGCTTTCTTTCGCTTTCCTTTTTCACTTTACACTGTGTGTGGCATTGTGACGACCTCATCGGCGTGGAGAGCTAGGAAAAATTTCCGCGGAATGCTGGCGCAGGGGATATTCATAAGGTGAGGAATCCACAGGCAGATACTGTATCCACCAGAAAAAACGTTACCGAAGGTAAGTAACTTGTTCATTAGCGAGGGCCAGGGAGTTGGTACAGGAGGTGATCCATTTGTTGAAACTCTTAAGGACTTTGGGGAAGTTGTTGCTGTGTTTGGGTCCATGGGTGTTGATAGTGGTGTTACAATCTTTGTTAGTGATACGGTTCAGCGGGCTGGCCTGGCGGTGGTACGTGTACTTTGGATTGGGACAGAGGCTAAACTTGATGGGGGCATGGTCTGTCCAGGAGACTGGTGTGCATTTGTCAACTCGTATGTTTCAATGGTGGTAAAAATAGTGTCCAGGAGATGTCTGGTGACGTGGGTAGGTCTCTTTGCTCGTTGGGTCGGGCGTAGGCTTCCAAGATGAGTGCTTCTGAGATGGGATCCATATCGTGTTTCATTTGAAAGTTCAGGAGTAGGATATAATTGCTGGCGTAGGGGGCGAGTGATGCAACAAAGTTCGTAGCTCCGAGTGGCATGCAGATAATAGTACTGCTTAGGGTGAAGTTAGCTGCGACGTGGAACTTGAACGACAGGCATTCCATTTTGGAGGATGACCAGTTAATGGAGGTGGTTCAGATGATGGCGTTCTTGTGGATGATGCCCATTCCCACCTCTAGGCTTATGAAGTCTGCCTTGCCTGGTGATCTGGTAGCAAAGGGGGTTGACTGTGGTGCTATCATGTGTCAATGTGGGGTTCAGCCAGGTTTCCATAAGGAGAAGTAGGTCTTGGGCGATGTCAAGCAGCAAGTCCCGGCTCTTTGTGGTGTCTTTGGTGAGTAAGCAGGTGTTGAAAAGCATGACTGCGTAGAGTGTTGTGTTGATGGCTGCAGGACTATGTGAGTGTGAAAGACTGGGGTGTTAAATGCCGTTAGTGAGAGTGCATTTAGTGTTGAGTGTGGGTAAGTGCATGAAAACTTGCTGGAGAACACTTCCTTTGTTGTTGTGTGGTGCAGCGAGGCAGCAGCGTGTGTGCCGGCGGCCAGTGTTGAGGGTGTTATGTTATGTTAGGTTATTTGTAAAGCGCGGCATATACTCAAAGGTGTCTTGGCACTGCAGTTAGTAAGCAGCGATAGGGGAAGGGACGACCTACTGATTGAAAAGCCAAGTTTTTATAAGTTTTCTGAATTGGGGCAGGGAAGGAGCAGATCTAAGATTGAGTGGAAGAAGATTCCAGGATGTCGCAGCTCTAAGCCCAAAGCTGTTGCCACCCCATTTCGATTTTTTAAATCTAATGGCATTTACTCTGAAAGAACCTGCTGATCTTAGGTTTCTTGTAGGAGTGTACCATGATGAGGCTTTCTTCAGAAAAGAAGGCCCTGAATCATGGAGGGCCTTATAAGTCAGGCAGAGGGCCTTAAACTTGATTCTGTTTTTGACTCTCAGCCAGTGAAGATCCTTAAGAGCAGAGAAAACAGTGGTACCTAGGCAAGTCTAGTAGGAGTCTAGCTGCCGAATTCTGAAGAATCTGCAGCTTATTCAGGTATTGAGTTTGCAGGCTGATGTAAAGGTAGTTGTAGTAATCAATCTTGGATAATACAAGTGTGGGAATAACGGACTTCCTGACTGAGATGGCTAAAAAGATTAGAATGTTTTTGAGTATTCTCCAGGTGTAAAATGAGGAGGAGACCACTGCTTTAATTTGATTACCCAAGAGTAAGTGGTCATCAGTCATGACACCAAGACTCTTGGCTTTCTTAGTGGGTACGGGGAGGAAACCCATATCACCGTGCCAGCACGGGGCATTGCAGGAGTTATTGCCAAGTAAGATCACCTTTGTCTTTCCGGCATTAAGCTTAAGGTGGTGTTTGTTCATCCAGCCATTGATATGTTTCATACAGTCGTGGATACGAAGACCAGTGTGGTTGGCATCGTTGAAGGTTGATAGCGCATTCGTTGGAGGTTGATAGCGCAATTTGTGTGTCTTCTGCATAGGAAGTGAGAGAAGCCCCAAAGGATTCAACCAGCGGAGCAAGATTTGTGACGTATATATTAAAAAGAGTTGGACTAAGACAGGATCCCTGCGGTACCCCGCTTGGCAGGCGGAACGAGCTTGATGAGAAGGCGTTAAGTTTGATAATGTTTTCCCTGTTTGACAGAAAGGATGAGAGTAGCTTCAAGGCAAGATTTTTTTATACCGTTTGCTTCCAAACGGTGGATCAGGGTGGAATGACCCACCGTGTTGAACGCTGCAGACAAGTGCAGCAGGATAAGGGTGGCTGATTTTCCCCCCCCCCCCTCCCTGCTCCCCACTTTATCTAGGATGAATTTGGTGGCCTTGATCAGAGTGGTCTCTGTACTATGTTCGGATCTAAATCCGTATTGAGTGGGGTCCAGGCAGTTGGAATCCTTAATGAACTGATTTAACTGAGTGTTCATTACTTTCTCTACTATTTTCTTTTAGTGTCTAGTAGACAAGTCCTTATTGGAAATTGTATTCACATTAGCTTGACCGGTGGCTGGCGAAAAATTACCACAATGACCAAATGAGTCGATTTTACCCCTGAAGTGCGAAGCAATATCATCACAGACGGACTAGCTGACCAAATCTTTTATACTCGGGTTGTTTAGTTAATTTATTAATAACTTGATAGAGTTCTCTAGCTGAGTTTTTGGCAGACTCTATTTGCGAAGTGAAGGAGGCTGCCTTTTTTGTAACCAAAAGGGCTTTATATTTATTTAACGAGCGTGTATAAATTTCTCTCGAGTGTGTCATATTGGGCTCTCCATATCCCTCCCTTGGCGTCTACCTCCTTGTTTTTCACTTCCGAGGGCCTCTGAGAAGCAAGAAACAGACGGACGGGTCCTGCTTGGGCCACCCATTTTTGTCGGTACAAGTTGAGAAAAGGCGGAGTTAAGACAGGTCGAGTAAGTCTTGGATGCAAGATTGGGATTGTCTACCACTGTGTGACATAAACTAATAAGGAGTTTCTTCAGTTGGTTTTGGTTAACTTTTGCCGAGGATCTCTACTGGGCAGATACAGACTTCTTATTCTGGACTGTATGGGATGTGGGACAGTTTATCTTAAAGAAGATGGCTGAGTGATCGGACAAAATCAGTGGAAGTACTGTCTTTGTTGCTCAAAACAGCGCATCCAGCGTATGACCACCACAGTGAGTGGGATCTGTACTAAGAAGTTTAAGGTCAAAGGTGTCCATGATTTCAATTATTGAAACTGTATATTTATCTTCTGTTTGCTCTAAGTGAAAATTAAAATCCCAGAGGACCGTAAAATTAGAATTGCAGATATCTGCCTCGAGTGAGGAACTAATAGAGTTTAGGAAGCCAGCTTTAGATCCTGGTGGACGATGAATTAGAGAGCCTCAAAATGTGTAATTATTTGTAGGCCCAAGTTTGAAGGACAGTACTTCACAGTCCTCAGACTGTATAGTTGTAAAATGTTCCCTAAATTTATCACAGTATATGACCGCCAAACCCCCTCCTCTTTTCAAAGGATGATCTTGCCTATGCAGCAGATACCCAGAAGGTGTGGCTGCAAGCAGTTTAGGCATTGAGGTATTAGTGGCCCATGTTTCTGTGAGGAATAAGATGTCAGATTTATGTGAATCGATAAGATATGCTACTTCAAGTGCATGTTTTACTAGAGAGCGAGCATTGATTAAGGTGCACAGTGTACCCGTACTTTCCTTTTTAGCAGGTGATATCTGGCTGGTACTGAGTGAGCTGATAGAAACGGAACTGCCGTATATCCGGAAACCACAGGAGGCGCAGAAGCCACATAAACCCTGACAAAGCACTAAAGTATTGAAACTGTGACATTTTACCTTCTGTTCATTTAACTCATGAAGTTCCTTACTTGTGAAGGAGATTTTAGTTTTAGGGTCTAAGGCAAAACTGGCAGGAGGTCTGGCACACCCGAGGGCTTGCCTTTGGCCGGCCCTCGGGTGTGGAGGGTCGCAGTGGTTTAACTGCAGGACTGGAGATGGCCAAGGTTCCTGATGCTAGGCATGGTCCAAGCACAGACGAACTTGCCTTTGGAGTGCCAGCAGCATGCCTGCTGCATGTATCCACGCTGTGGCCACAATTGTGTAGTTCCTGGGAGGAGGAAGTGATGTCACTTCCTGTGTAGTTGGATGATGGGAAATATAGTGGTCACTTCCTTCGCAGATGGATGATGGAAATGAGTCCTGTTGCTTGGCTTCTCAATTCTGTAACCTCACAAAGTAACTTATCAAAAATGAATAAAAAGAACTAAACATTGTCCAACCCAAGCTGCTGCCTCTGATCACTAAAATGGATGCGATCATTCTGTTGTTCATAGCACTTTCAAGGCACTACATAACACTGGCCCAGCATACCTCTCCAATTGCATCTGCTTTCACAAATCCTCTAGACACCTACGGTCGGTTGGACTCCTACTTGCACACATTCCACGCACACAGAAACCAGATCCGACGTCCAAGCCTTCTCCTGCATCACTCTTAAAGCATGGAACAACCTCCTGCTACACATAAGAGCCTCCTTCTCACTTCTTGAATTCTGCGAGGAGCTGAAGACCTGGCTTTTCGATAGTCCCACTATGTGTGGCTAGACTCACACCTGCTCAGCGCTAGGAAACCTTCCTGGGTGATAGTGAGCTCTATAAATCTTCATAACTTAACAGCTAGGAATGCAAACCACATGTCAGCAAAGTCCATTAATGATCATCGGGTGGTTGCGACCCCTTTGAAAATTATGAGCAAAGCACAATGTAATGAATACATAAATTAACATTAATCAAGACCTGCTTGTAAATGTCAACGATCGAATGCTCAGTTTCTAAGATATTCATTTAGAAAATCTGTTATGTTTCCTGTTTCAAGGATGTTGTATTCCCAGTATTTTACACTGTGGATTATGGCGATAGGTGCGTGCTCAAAGACCAGCCGAACTGGGACAGCGGTTGCAGGCAAAGGACAAGGAAGGAGTTTTCAGAAAGACGAAACAAATACATTTGGGCACTGGAGAAGTGTGCCCACAAAGCAGATTTCCTTTTCAACTCCCCTGCACCTGTAGGTTGATCGTGGGCAGTCCTCCTTGGGGCTATGGTGAGAGGTCGGATGGTTCCTTGGGGCTCTGAGGGCAGTTTCAGCGGACTCTAAATGGCTGCGAAGCTTAGAGAAGGCAAAGCCAATGGAAGCAGGCCAGAGCAAAAGAACTTAAACAAGGCATCAGGCTTAGTTGGAACCTTGAAGAAATGAGTTGTGCTCAGATCAGCTTTCGAGAAGCACCATAGCAGCCTTAACTTATGTCTGTGTTGATGTAACTCTTCATATCAAAACCGCAGACCGGACCTCAGGCCAACATGGGTGGGGTGGGTGTTACCACCAAAGCTGCCATCTCTTGACACCGGGAACTTATGGGAAGAGAAGGCTGCTTTTGGATCTGGGGAATACATTTGAGATGTGTTTTCAGATCGGCTACTTTGCTCTAGATCTTCAGGGACAGGGGAAATGGCAGAGATCGCCCAGCTGGTGAATCGGGGTGGGGCATTCACCCTTGGAGCGGCCCTTCCGCTCCTGCAACAGTGGAGCAGAAGATAACAGCTGGGGGATGAAGCCATCTCCGGGTGAGCCAAGGAGGCAGGATCAGTGTCTTCTGGAGCTCTTCCCCTTCATAGGGAAGTATGAGGGCATTGCAGAGGTACGAGAGACTGGACCACTAGGAAGGAATACATGAAATGATCACTCCCTCTGCCTGTGTCTCAGAAGATTCTTCCAGGCCAGAAAAGGTACTTGGGCACAGTGTGCAGACAGACAGGCCCATTGTCTGGGTTAAAGCTGCGCTGTGTGTTTGCCATGCAGACTCTGCACTGACTGCAGCCTTGGGCGGCTGAGGTCTGGCTTTGTGGTAATGGATCCTGTTTTGCGGCTTCGGGTTCGTTGTGCTGCCATCTGATATACAGCTCTTCGGAGCTTGCTGTATTTACAGATCAGCCTCGGCCACCAGGGATCTGGGGGCGAGAAGATGCTGTCTGCAAACGCCTTCCTGGCCGGGGGAGGCCTTCTGCCTGCCTGCTTTCTTACTCCCTTCTCCTCCTTGGCTGCTTCGCTTTTCATTGACACGTTGCCGCCCATCCTGCTGGGCTGGATTGGGTCATTTCCTACTCTCGCGGTGTCCTGCCAGTTAACTTTGAGGGGGTCAGAGGTAACATTGATTAATGCCCGTACTCCTGTCCTCTACTCCGTGTCCTTGTTCACAAGCTAGGGTTCGCTCGTCATTAGCTTGCTCTCTGTGCTTGTGAATTCCTTTCCTGGTTCATCGCACCTCAGGGCTTGGTTTCTGCAGTCTGTGCCGTGAGCTGGTGGCCAGCAGAAGAGTAGCTTGAGGGAGGGCCTTTAGGGTTAATTACATTTGGAATGAATAGATGGAGAAAACCTCCTGGAAATGTAAATTATCAAAATAACATTGGGGTTCAACTGGTGCAGATTCACACCGTGCTGTCATGGACCTGCAGTAACCATGGGGCGAAGTTTCACCGGGCGGAAATATGACGTCACATCCTCTTCCCCTTCTATGAATCTTGAAAGCACTTTTTTCCAGTTCCACAACTGCCTGAATTCCTTCTTCATCAGACCCTTAAGGCCACGGCGATATGTGACACCTCGTTCATATCCAAAATAAGATCGGGAAATAACTCTCAAGTTTCATAAAAACCTCTGCACACCTGTACGAATCATAGCGTCAGCTGGGTGCATAGCACATGGCTGGATACTTGAAGAGCAAAAACCCTTTAGGAATCCCGTCACAATATAGATACAGAGATCATCTATTGAAATCCCCAGCTCCTATTACTCCCAGCCCCCTGAGCGCTTCCTGCAGAAAGGAGCTGAGTTGGGGTGGACTTGAAGGCGTCTGCTGGATCTTCCGGTTCATCAGCACAGAGGCAGTTTTACTTGGGGCTACCAAGAACTCTGAAGTTCTTAAAGTTTTCAAACTACTACTGAATAATAACGCGACAAAATGATTCCTTTCTCGCACCCCACAAACGACCTCCTTACGCTTGTCCTCGCGCTGTTCCAGCGATCTGTAGGGAAGGAGGCTCACCCAGAGGAAATAACAATAAAGTAGGGGTATCGTCCAATGTCTCAAACCGAATCTGTCCTGATGAAGAGACTTCTCCGGGAACCCAAGTGAACTCCAGCCCTCGGCCTCCAGTGTACTACTTGGGGTTTTCTTCAGTCCGTACTTGGTTCATGACCGGCTCATGGCTTTCCAAGAAGAGGCAGGCTCAGTTGTACACCACCGTATCATACATGTCCGCATCAGTCACATGGATCCGGAGCCCGAGGAAGGGAAATCATTGGTTTACTACGCTTTCACATGTGTCCCAGCCTTAGGCTGTAAGAATAAACATGTTGCTTATCGTTTTTGTTTTTGGGCAGCTTTTTAAGAGATAACAATGAACAACTTAAGGTTGGATCTATGTTGTGTATTTATTCAATAAGTCGCATCTACACAAAGAAAACGTTTTTTCATTTCTTTAGTTACTATTCCATATCTGGTTTTGATCCATAATACATTTCACCCAAGTGCGTATGGTGTGTCAGCATTGGTATATAGGATCCCTGGAGTCCTTGGTAATTGGCAAGACAACGCCAGGAATGCAGTATAACAGAGTAGCTGACTGGAGACCAGTCCAGTATTGGTGTCTGCCAAACATGAAGGGTGCAACCTTGGCTGAACTGGGACGATTGGGATCCTTCCCAAGACTGTGTGTGTGTTTGGAGGAGACTTCACGGCGTATTGTATGTTGTGATGTTCCTCAAATATAATAACACCTCTGTGCTTCTAACACTCTGAATGTACTGCATTCTTGAGGGAGCTCCCACTTTCCAGGCCATGAGTCCATGATGTTGGTTGCTGTATCTATTGGCTTCCTCAGTAACCTTCTGGTTCCTTTACAGAGAGTGCGGGTATTGTACAGCTTACACCTGTGTTAATTTCACTGTTTCTTCAATTCCAGGCGTACAGCTTTGCCATAGGGACGTGGCCCAAGAATGGACTCCTAGACATGAACAAAGGCATGAGCCTGCAGCACATAGGAAGACCCCACAGTGGGATAGGTGAGTGTTTCCTCTCGAATCATATTGCTACAAATGCTGCTTTTGCTTGTGGATCTCGAATGGCGCTTAGAGGCCTGCTGGGGCAAGGCCTGATGCAAGATGGTGGCAAGTGGCCGCGCAAAACTTAGTTCTAATGACACTGGATCAAGCACCAACCTCTGCCATCCAAATCTCGGTGCTTACCTCTCACTGAACAGCTTCCTTGCTTTTTCATTTGCCTGACAGTTTCCGTGTTTCTGCCCGTATTCTTGGTTATCAACCTATCTCCTTACTTTAGTTACTGATCTGTTTCTTTGATTTTCCACCTCTTTCTTTGCTTCCCAGCCTGTTTCAGTTGCCGACTTATTTCTTAATGTTGTAGCCTGACCCCACCATCACCTGCGAGTCTTCACCATTACCCGCACTCTTCACATTTGTTTTCCAGCCTCCACCTTTGGTTGCCTTGCTTCATGTGTCACTCTCTTTCCTTGTGTTTTGACTTTTCTGTGCTAGCTTCTTCTCTTCGCCTGCACCTTATTTTTGGTTTGGCCTCACCTATCACTTTTTGTCCTCATCAGCTGGTATTCAGTCTTCTCTCCTGGCTTGCCGTCCTTTCTTTCGGTTTGCCTTCCTCTGTCCTCGTTTGTCCCCATTGCTCGTGGTTTGGCCCACACTCTCCTGCTTTGCGTTCCTGTCTATACTTGTTTCTTTTCACCAGTCACTTAGTTTCCTTGTCACTCTGCCAGCTTGCTTGGTTCCTGTCTGCCTCTTTCCTGATCAACTTTTCTATTTTAATGCCTCTCATTTGGTTAGCCTGCCTCTCTCCTTGTTTACGCATCACTCTTCTGCTTGGCCCACTGTGTATTTTACTTTACTTATCTTTATTTCGATTTGCTTTCCGCTCTCCCGGTTTGCTTGCTACTCTCCCGGTTTGCTTGACTTTTTGTCCAGTCAGCCCACATCCTTCCCGCCTCTCTCCTCAGTTTTCCACCTCTCTGTTTGTAGCCTCTCTCTCACCAGTTTTCTGCTTCTCTCTTCACTTACCCTCCTCTCGACTCAGTGCTCTGCCTCTCATCTCAGTTTCTCTCTTCTCTCCTTGGTTGCCTGCTACTCTCCAGGTTGCTACCCATCTGCCTAGTTGCCTGCCTTTCCCCAGTTTCCCACTTCTCGTCTTGGTTTGCCTCACCAGTTTCCCACATCTCTTCCAAAATTCCCTCCTCTCTTCGAAGTTTCCTGCGCCCTGTGTCAGTTTCTCTCTCCAGAGACATCTTAGGATTTTGGAGGCCCCTGTTCGGAGCAGATTCGAATTTATGATCCAATTTCAGCTCCTTCATGCCCTCTTTGGCTAGGTCACTGACAGTGTACAATCACATTGGTCCAAATTCTAAATGTGTTTACATCTAATCTTTAGGGATAGTGATGTTTGTTTTCAATATCATAACACAGCAGCTGCTGACTAATATCACTGCAAATAATCTCCGTGACCCCTTCCCATTTCTCCTATGTGAAGTCCTATTTTGCTCTAAAAGAAACTTTTATATGGATGTGGCATCCAACATCAACTCAACATTTCACTCCGTTCCACTCCTGTCTCTTTCCTCCGTTCCCCGCCTCTCTTCTGAGGTGCCTGCGTGCCTCGTCAGCAATCCCCCTTTCCCATCCATTTCCGACTCTTGGCTGCCACCCTCTGGTAGACAGTCTTTCTCCTCCACCCTCTTCATGGCCATGCCCGCTGAAGATCCTCCGCCCTGTGGCTGCCACCCTCTGGTAGACCGTCTTTCTCCTCCACCCTCTTCATGGCCATGCCCGCAGAAGATCCTCCGCCCTGTGGCTGCCACCCTCTGGTAGCCAGTCTTTCTCCTCCACCCTCTTCATGGCCATGCCCGCAGAAGATCCTCCGCCCTGTGGCTGCCACCCTCTGGTAGACAGTCTTTCTCCTCCACCCTCTTCATGGCCATGCCCGCTGAAGATCCTCCGCCCTGTGGCTGCCACCCTCTGGTAGACAGTCTTTCTCCTCCACCCTCTTCATGGCCATGCCTGCTGAAGATCCTCCGCCCTGTGGCTGCCACCCTCTGGTAGCCAGTCTTTCTCCTCCACCCTCTTCATGGCCATGCCCGCTGAAGATCCTCCGCCCTGTGGCTGCCACCCTCTGGTAGACAGTCTTTCTCTTCCACCCTCTTCATGGCCATGGCAGCTGAAGATCCCCCCGCCCTATGCCACTTTCCACGGCAGAGTTCGATGCCTCGGGAAACTGTTTAATATTGTTACCTGGCTCCAGCCGCTAAACTATCAAATCAATACAAGTTAAGCAGATGAATTATTTAAACCTCACCAGCTTTTAATTAGTGGGCTATTTCCGAGCTATGGATCTGGCACGTTATTGACAGAGGCTGCATTAAAGTTACTTTTTTTTTTTTTTGTTGCTGGTGAGGACATTTCTTTTACAGGTGTGTGGGGAGAGGCCTGCTCCCAGGGTGCATCAGGGAGCGAGCAGGCGCAGGCACTGTTTTCTTTATAACGCATTTCGAAAGGCGATGTCTTTTATTTGTAACCTGTGTGTAGACAGAGACCTCCTCTGCTGCATCAAAGGGCTTCGTTATTGCTTCGAAGGAGGCAGGAGGCGGTGCTTTATGGACAGGCTGGCTACACATGCATCTTTCACTTATGTGACGCTATCACTCATTGGTCTCAGCGGAAGATGGAGGGACGGCTGCCTGCTCTTTACATGAAAATGCTTCATACATTGGCCTAACTAAAGTGGATTGGATATGTCCAGACAGTAGCCGTGGTGCCAGTTGCGTGGGTGACTCAAGCTATTCCTCAACAATGAGGCGAACAGTCGTCTAGAGTAAATTGTCCACTGCGGAGACGATATGGCCCAGCAGTATGGGACTAGGCCGCTTCTTCTGGAAAGCGGCCACTGGTTTACACGTGGTTTGGTATCTTTCTGTATCAGCAGCCATCATGTTGAAGCTTTAGGCTTCAGCACTTCTGCCATATTTGTTTCCTCTGACCAGTGTGTGCATACCAGCCCTCTAGGTGCTGGCATATCAGGGTTCAGATACAGAACTCAAAGCGCGTGGCCACCAGCCTCAGGGGACTAGTTTCAGCAGTACCAAGCCTGTGGTACAGAGCCTGGAAGTACTATGAAACTAGCTTTAGTGTCCTGACCTCAAGAACGTACATGGGCGTACCAAGCATACTGTAGGACAGACCTGAGCTAACCTCCTTGTCGTGGCTACCAAGAATCCTCAATCACAACAGGCTATGCCAGTTCTCTCGATAAGTCCTCAATACTCCACTGCCTTTCTGATACTTGGTAAGTGGTTTCAATAACTTATTTATTTAAAGGTTTTCTTCGGCATGGTCCAGGCGCTACTGATTTCCAGAGAGCCGTCCTTCGAGGAAGTACTTTCGGTTGTGAGCCAGGAAACGTAAGCAAGGGAAAAACATATATAAACTAGAAAAGTGCACGAGGAACGCGAAGGTATACTTTTTTTATTTTAATGAGATTTATATAGCGCTGGCTAGACCCGTAGGTATCGGAGTGCTTTACATAAGGTTCAAAAATGTTAGAACAACTACACGCTACATCAAATATATGCGACACATTAAAGAGCGAGAGGGAGAGACAAATAGAATGGAAAGGGGTAGTGAAAAGGGAGAGGAAGAGGGGGGAGACGGTATGAGAGATGAAGGGAAAGTTTCCCCAAAGACTGAATGGGTAGGTGACGGCCGAGGAGGGAATCCACAGCCAGTCTCCCCTATAGCTCTCAAGGTAGCTCCATCGGTCAGATAGATAGATAGATAGGAGACCAGGAAAAGGCAGAGTTACAGAAATACGATGGGGGGGATGTGCGAGACGGGGAGAAACTGTACCCAAAGTCCGGCTGGGTAGGTGACGTCAGGGGGTGAACCAAGGCTGATCTTAATAGCTGAACAGAGCATCTCCACCGGGAGTCGGACATAATGCTCGGACTCCGCTGTCAGGATAGTGATCAGGTGTACTCAGAGCTTGTCAGATTAGTGCGGGGGTGAGAAACCATGGTCCGAATGAATTCCAGATGCCATCTTGAGGTCCGGCACAGTCCTGGTAGCGTTATGTAAGGTACGCTTCAGCTCGGGGGGAAAAAAGTCACCACTGGCGGCCATGTTAGGGTCAGGGACCCATCAGCCTCGAGTAAATGGTGGCCCCTGGAAGGGCAGAGGGAGGACTCACCTCTTCAAAGTTTGTTTCACAGATGTTCCCCCTCCTTCTGGTTGCACCCCCTGATTCCCAAGACGTCTGTAGCGTTCTGCCCAAGCAAAGACTGAAACAAATCCCCTAGCGTGTGCTGCGATGGAGGAGCTCAGGCACCATCTTAAGGTCAGGCGCAGAGTCAGGCAGCTCCCTCAGGGGACTTCAAATCTTCCAGTGGCCCGCCCGTGCTCAACAAAGTCCCTTCAGACACCCCTCAGACGGCCAGGTTGTCTGTGATACCCATTAAGGAGGTAACTTGTTTTGTTACTGCTGGTGGAGGAAGCTAGCGGAGTGACGGGGGTGGCGGCCGTCACTGCTCGAGCTCAAAGTGCTCGGGGTACTCACTCGGGTGTCAGAGCTGGGTCCGCTATGGCTGAGGCTTGAGTACTTTCTTCGGTGATGTTTCCCAGCTCTGTGCGTCTTCAGTACCCCTGGGGGAGCTCCTTCATTCCCGGATCCGCGTCTCGGCAGAGGCCATACACATGGCTGTACTCCTTTCAAATGTAGAGAGTAGAAAATATAGGCATCAGCCCTTAGTTTCTGTTTTAATTATGCCAGGTAGATTTAGAATGAGCAACAATTGTGTTAATATGTTTCGTATGGAGTAATATATGGAACGGCTGGCTGCCCGGCTAATAAGATAGTTCAGTGGATTTCTGCTGCTGCTTAGCAATCTACGCTTAGCCTTAGAGTCGCAGCCTTGTGCCCAAGTAAGTGGACTCGCTCTTATCCTTCTAAGACTGATACAGTAAGTGAACTCGCTCCTATCCTTTCAAGACTGATACAGTAAGTGAACTCGCTCTTATCCTTCTAAGACTGATACAAGTTTGTTTTTGCTGTGTTTGTTGCTTGGGCGCAGGGATCACAAGCATTACAGGAGTTTCTGGAGCAGGCTGTATATTGGCACCAGTCTTGGTTTCTAGGTGGCCTGGTCACAGACCGTAATCGAGGCGAATATGAGACAGTAGTAACACACAAGGTCCTCCCTTTTGACACGTCCCGCTCGGTTGAACTCCTCAAAAAGGCTGCTTGGTATGGCGAAGGAGCGTGGAGTATTTGACCCTCTCGTGCAGAGAAGTGGAGATAACCTAAACAAAATGTGGCAAACTAGTGGCTTCACGGTACTGCACCATCACCCCGTAAACTCCCGTTTCACCACTCCCAAGCTTGGCTCTCTATGTGGAACATGCCAGAATATGAGTAGATTCATTTGTGTTTGCTATGTTTTTCACAAAATACTTAAATACTGTTAAAATAAGATTGATTAAGGCTTATGAGGTAAGAGGAAGGTGCAAAGGCCTTAGAGGACACCAGACCAGTTTAGTATGACGAGTACTGACAGTTATCAATTAAGTGATCATCTTTGAATCTATGAACATTAGAATATCTCCGCTTGAATTTGGGATCCAGAACACATTTCAGTGGATAACATTCATTTTTTAATATGGCCTCCTAAAGAAGATGTCTCTTTTTGATACGTGTCCTACTGTAGTAGAGACAAACATGCAGTTTGTGTAGCCTCACAAGTCTCTACTGCCTTTCCAACTGCCACACCGCTGTGTATTGTGATTGAGATGAACCTCATGAGATAAAAGGAGAGAGGCCTGAGTGCTTAGCTGATCCTATGAGAGACGCGGAGAGATCCATTTACCTCCCAGCCCTTCTCGTTCACTAGAGGTCTCTCAAGGGAATGTTACCATCACAATTGTTTCCGGCGCTTGTTGATGCCTTTGATGGTGACCTGTTCAACGAACATCACAGCCTATTCCAACAGCAAGCTCGTCCTCTACATTGAGAGCTTCACTATCAAATCGAAGACCCACCGATGAGGAACTGTTGTCAATGTCCAACCACTATTGAAGCCCGAGAATAGGCTAAACATCAAGATGAATGATGTCCGAGAGCACAGATGTATGAAGAACTCACCACTGTCATCCGTACATAAAGAACCTCCTACCGAAGCCTCATGTACGCAGCCTCTTTCTCCTTCACTAGATGATCATCTTCAGAAGCCTCCGCTGCCACAGCCTCGGCGGTGCCCTCCCCGGAACTGTCGCCCGTTTCAAAAGGAGAAGATAGGTCGCCCCCACACAAGGGGAAGATAGATCCTCTGTTCTGCAGATGCAGGAAGACTAGCTTAGCAGGGCTTCATCTCGCTCCAAGGGCAGGTCTCCTTGGTGAAACTGTATTTTAATCCAGGCAATACCACAGGCATTTCACGTGGGATGAAGGCGTAGATGGCATAGCCCCCAATATGGGAAGTGTATCCCCTCAATCCATCCCTTTAGGCTTTCTGGTTGATGATATAGTGACCTTTCCTGAGGTTACAGAGTGAGACCAAGATATGTCATTTTGACATTTCTGCCTCTTCAGTACGTGTCTGTAACTTTTTTTAAATCCTCCCTGAGGGTCTAGTGCCTTGAGGGTTTCAGCTCTTAAAATCCACCATGGTCCTCTAGCAAAGGAGACGGGGGAAAGTTCCACTCCCAGGACCCTGTACTTGTGAGGGAGAGTTCCCCACCAGATTCCCTGACTACTTCAGCCATTGGCAAGAGGTTCCTCTGTTCTTTGTCATCAGTTTACTGCTACAAAGACTGCAGATATATTCTTGGTCTGCTACGCAGTAGCAGCATCACTTTGAACCACCGGTCTGCCGCCCTCCTAGTTTCACCTTCCGTCACCTCTAAGCACACTGCAGAGTGTGTTGGGCAGGGACTGCACAGGGGACATCTCTGAATTCCTGAAGGAGGTAATAATCGCTCATGATCAAGAATTGGCAGAGCGTTCTGTCCGGATAACCGTGCAGTATGGTCGTGAGTGGCAGTTCCTCTCCCCGCCGACCCCACAGATCTCCCTTCCTCTGCAGACATGCACCTGGGATCTGGTGCTGAGGAGAGATCCAGAAGAAGAAAAGAGAAGCGTCAACTCTGAAGGCAGCTGGACTCCGTGTGATAAAGGCGTTTGCTGGTGTCCAGCTTAGCACGGATGGGAGCCGCACGGTCTACTTGAGTCAGCAGCAACTGCAGGGGCACACACGCTCTCAAGGGGCAGAGAAAAGCAGCAAGCTTCACAAGTGACAGGGACTTACCTGTCTGCTAATAAGCAATGCGCCCTCTGCTTAGGGATCCCGTCCAGTCTTCCTCCAGCCCGGCGAATGGCCAAGTGCAGGTCAGGTGGGTCTCACCAGAGGTGCACGACATGGACTTCAAAGCAGAGAAGTGTAGGTTGCTGGGGTGCATTTTCAACCGAAGCGTTTGATGTGTGCTGTAGGCCTACACGGCTGAAGATGCATACACCTCATACCAGATGCGGGGACGCACAGAAGCTTCCCTTGAATCCAGATCAGTAACCAGCGCTGTCAGCGCGGAGTCCGCTTGAAGACCGGGTTCATCTCCGCGTCAGCCCTGTTTACGTGTTTTTACCTTCATCGTTTTTTAAGCGTCTGCGTGAATTCACTCGATCCAGCAGGAACACTTCAGGAGACGTGCAGGAATGATTAGCCCCGCCTCCTGCATAGGGAGGGGGCTTAAATTGCATCTTGCACGTACGTTTTTTCTATGCATATTTTCTGTGGGCGTAGACAAAAGCTTATTTAGTTTGGGACCTCCGTACTGTTTTGCAGACCAGCCTTCCCTCACCGCTCGTTTTGACACCAATAATGACGATTTTCCAATTTCAAATTTCTTTATTCGATAAAAAGTTTTATCATAAAAGAAGACAATAAGCAATACAATACAATAAAATATACAGAACAGGGAAACATCGGTATAAAATACATCCATCAACTCCCATTACACCATAAATGAATAGAATATGAAGACAATAAGAACAATGTCGGGCAGGGTGGAAGTCCTAACCATTGTCTTTACACTGTTGGATGGAAGTGGGGGAGGCTTTACAACGATTTTCTGTTCCTCCTCTGTGCCGTCTTTGCCCTTCCAGTATTATGCACTGTTCTAATCTCCTGTATATTGTCTCGGCAGAGAGTCCGGTTTGAATTTCTGTTTCTTAAAATCCCGTGTTGTGTGTGTAAACACTGTGCAGAATAAGATGAAACGTTTTATTTGTTGCCTTTACTTTCTTTTGTATTTAAAACGTTTTCGTGGATGTATAAAAAATGAAATTCTGGCCGAAGGTGCACGTGGTTCCAAGCACTTGACTGTGCTTGCTGTTAGTAAATGATCCGAGCGGCTCCCCTGTCTCACGGTAGTCGACTCCAGTCGCTCCCGTGTTATCATTCCAAGGCCGGAGTCTTGCTTTTCTCATAAACAGTGCCTGCTCCGCAGGACGAGTGAACACTCGATGGCTACCAGGGCCCTCGTGCACACACCGAGCCTTCTAGGAGACGCTGGCCCCAAGACAGGAGCCAGAGCGGCTTTGTGGGCCTGACCGGCGCCGAAAACAAGACTTACAGATGTCTCCTCCCGGCCACGGGCGTCGATTCGCCAAAATACCAGATCAGCCGACCTGATAGCACGCCCACTTCACATGCTGATGAGACCGTAGGGGTGACACCTTGTCCGACTATTGGCCTTCAGTAGGGGGCCCCTTGTGCCTCCTTTACCCTTTATTGGGCTCCTGTTTGCTACCGGTGTGCCACCCGAAGGGCATGGAGTCCGCGTTGCAGAACGCAGTAACCAAGGCTTTTAGTGTCAAGCGTGCCTTATTTTCCTGCGGCTGCCTCTTGAGCTCCAAGACCAGAGGCATCGAGGCTTGTGTCAGCCTCAGGGGTGTCGAAGGACGACCCTTTACTACTCACATTGACAGCTATGCTTCTAGCTGCAGATAAATGCCGCTCTCCTTTGTGCATGTGCTCTGCCCATGGTGCTGAAAGAGAGAGAGGGAGAGTGCTGTCTGCATGTGAACCTGGAGAGCGCAAGCCTAGTTGTGCAGTGGTAGGGGACAGTGCATGTGAACCTGGAGAGCGTGAACCTGGAGAGCGCAAGCCTAGTTGTGCAGTGGTAGGGGCAGTGCATGTGAACCTGGAGAGCGCAAGCCAAGTTGTGCAGTGGTAGGGGGCAGTGCTTGTGAACCTGGAGAGCGCAAGCCTAGTTGTACAGTGGTAGGGGACAGTGCATGTGAACCTGGAGAGCGCAAGCCTAGTTGTGCACTGGTAGGGGCAGTGCATGTGAACCTGGAGAGCGCAAGCCTAGTCGTGCAGTGGTAGGGGGCAGTGCTTGTGAACCTGGAGAGCGCAAGCCTAGTTGTGCAGTGGTAGGGGACAGTGCATGTGAACCTGGAGAGCGCAAGCCTAGTTGTGCAGTGGTAGGGGCAGTGTATGTGAACCTGGAGAGCGCAAGCCTAGTTGTGCACTGGTAGGGGGCAGTGCTTGTGAACCTGGAGAGCGCAAGCCTAGTTGTGCAGTGGTAGGGGACAGTGCATGTGAACCTGGAGAGCGCAAGCCTAGTTGTGCAGTGGTAGGGGACAGTGCATGTGAACCTGGAGAGCGCAAGCCAAGTTGTGCAGTGGTAGGGGGCAGTGCTTGTGAACCTGGAGAGCGCAAGCCTAGTTGTGCAGTGGTAGGGGGCAGTGCATGTGAACCTGGAGAGCGCAAGCCTAGTTGTGCAGTGGTAGGTGGCAGTGTATGTGAACCTGGAGAGCGCAAGCCTAGTTGTGCAGTGGTAGGGGGCAGTGCATGTGAACCTGGAGAGCACAAGCCTAGTCGTGCAGTGGTAGGGGGCAGTGAATGTTAACCTGGAGAGCGCAAGCCTAGTTGTGCAGTGGTAGGGGGCAGTGCATGTGAACCTGGAGAGCACAAGCCTAGTCGTGCAGTGGTAGGGGGCAGTGCATGTGAACCTGGAGAGCGCAAGCCTAGTTGTGCACTGGTAGGGGGCAGTGTACGTGAACCTGGAGAGCGCAAGCCTAGTTGTGCACTGGTAGGGGGCAGTGCATGTGAACCTGGAGAGCGCAAGCCTAGTTGTGCAGTGGTAGGGGACAGTGCATGTGAACCTGGAGAGCGCAAGCCTAGTTGTGCAGTGGTAGGGGACAGTGCATGTGAACCTGGAGAGCGCAAGCCAAGTTGTGCAGTGGTAGGGGGCAGTGCTTGTGAACCTGGAGAGCGCAAGCCTAGTTGTGCAGTGGTAGGGGGCAGTGCATGTGAACCTGGAGAGCGCAAGCCTAGTTGTGCAGTGGTAGGGGGCAGTGCATGTGAACCTGGAGAGCACAAGCCTAGTCGTGCAGTGGTAGGGGGCAGTGCATGTGAACCTGGAGAGCGCAAGCCTAGTTGTGCAGTGGTAGGGGACAGTGCATGTGAACCTGGAGAGCGCAAGCCTAGTTGTGCAGTGGTAGGGGAAGTGTATGTGAACCTGGAGAGCGCAAGCCTAGTTGTGCACTGGTAGGGGGCAGTGCTTGTGAACCTGGAGAGCGCAAGCCTAGTTGTGCAGTGGTAGGGGACAGTGCATGTGAACCTGGAGAGCGCAAGCCTAGTTGTGCAGTGGTAGGGGACAGTGCATGTGAACCTGGAGAGCGCAAGCCTAGTTGTGTAGTGGTAGGGGGCAGTGCATGTGAACCTGGAGAGCGCAAGCCAAGTTGTGCAGTGGTAGGGGGCAGTGCTTGTGAACCTGGAGAGCGCAAGCCTAGTTGTGCAGTGGTAGGGGGCAGTGCATGTGAACCTGGAGAGCGCAAGCCTAGTTGTGCAGTGGTAGGTGGCAGTGTATGTGAACCTGGAGAGCGCAAGCCTAGTTGTGCAGTGGTAGGGGGCAGTGCATGTGAACCTGGAGAGCACAAGCCTAGTCGTGCAGTGGTAGGGGGCAGTGTATGTGAACCTGGAGAGCGCAAGCCTAGTTGTGCAGTGGTAGGGGGCAGTGCATGTGAACCTGGAGAGCACAAGCCTAGTCGTGCAGTGGTAGGGGGCAGTGCATGTGAACCTGGAGAGCGCAAGCCTAGTTGTGCACTGGTAGGGGGCAGTGTACGTGAACCTGGAGAGCGCAAGCCTAGTTGTGCACTGGTAGGGGGCAGTGCATGTGAACCTGGAGAGCGCAAGCCTAGTTGTGCAGTGGTAGGGGGCAGTGCATGTGAACCTGGAGAGCGCAAGCCTAGTTGTGCAGTGGTAGGGGACAGTGCATGTGAACCTGGAGAGCGCAAGCCAAGTTGTGCAGTGGTAGGGGGCAGTGCTTGTGAACCTGGAGAGCGCAAGCCTAGTTGTGCAGTGGTAGGGAGCAGTGCATGTGAACCTGGAGAGCGCAAGCCTAGTTGTGCAGTGGTAGGTGGCAGTGTATGTGAACCTGGAGAGCGCAAGCCTAGTTGTGCAGTGGTAGGGGGCAGTGCATGTGAACCTGGAGAGCACAAGCCTAGTCGTGCAGTGGTAGGGGGCAGTGTATGTGAACCTGGAGAGCGCAAGCCTAGTTGTGCAGTGGTAGGGGGCAGTGCATGTGAACCTGGAGAGCACAAGCCTAGTCGTGCAGTGGTAGGGGGCAGTGCATGTGAACCTGGAGAGCGCAAGCCTAGTTGTGCACTGGTAGGGGGCAGTGTACGTGAACCTGGAGAGCGCAAGCCTAGTTGTGCACTGGTAGGGGGCAGTGCATGTGAACCTGGAGAGCGCAAGCCTAGTTGTGCAGTGGTAGGGGGCAGTGCATGTGAACCTGGAGAGCGCAAGCCTAGTTGTGCAGTGGTAGGGGACAGTGCATGTGAACCTGGAGAGCGCAAGCCTAGTTGTGCAGTGGTACGGGGCAGTGCATGTGAACCTGGAGAGAGCAAGCCTAGTTGTGCAGTGGTAGGGGGCAGTGCATGTGAACCTGGAGAGCGCAAGCCTAGTTGTGCAGTGGTAGGTGGCAGTGTATGTGAACCTGGAGAGCGCAAGCCTAGTTGTGCAGTGGTAGGGGGCAGTGCATGTGAACCTGGAGAGCACAAGCCTAGTCGTGCAGTGGTAGGGGGCAGTGTATGTGAACCTGGAGAGCGCAAGCCTAGTTGTGCAGTGGTAGGGGGCAGTGCATGTGAACCTGGAGAGCACAAGCCTAGTCGTGCAGTGGTAGGGGGCAGTGCATGTGAACCTGGAGAGCGCAAGTCTAGTTGTGCACTGGTAGGGGGCAGTGTACGTGAACCTGGAGAGCGCAAGCCTAGTTGTGCACTGGTAGGGGGCAGTGCATGTGAACCTGGAGAGCGCAAGCCTAGTTGTGCAGTGGTAGGGGGCAGTGCATGTGAACCTGGAGAGCGCAAGCCTAGTTGTGCAGTGGTAGGGGACAGTGCATGTGAACCTGGAGAGCGCAAGCCAAGTTGTGCAGTGGTAGGGGGCAGTGCTTGTGAACCTGGAGAGCGCAAGCCTAGTTGTGCAGTGGTAGGGGGCAGTGCATGTGAACCTGGAGAGCGCAAGCCTAGTTGTGCAGTGGTAGGTGGCAGTGTATGTGAACCTGGAGAGCGCAAGCCTAGTTGTGCAGTGGTAGGGGGCAGTGCATGTGAACCTGGAGAGCACAAGCCTAGTCGTGCAGTGGTAGGGGGCAGTGTATGTGAACCTGGAGAGCGCAAGCCTAGTTGTGCAGTGGTAGGGGGCAGTGCATGTGAACCTGGAGAGCAGAAGCCTAGTCGTGCAGTGGTAGGGGGCAGTGCATGTGAACCTGGAGAGCGCAAGCCTAGTTGTGCACTGGTAGGGGGCAGTGTACGTGAACCTGGAGAGCGCAAGCCTAGTTGTGCACTGGTAGGGGGCAGTGCATGTGAACCTGGAGAGCGCAAG
The DNA here is from genome assembly GCF_964204655.1 of Triturus cristatus. NCBI lineage: Eukaryota > Metazoa > Chordata > Amphibia > Caudata > Salamandridae > Triturus > Triturus cristatus. The sequence continues at coordinate 825,577,835 of NC_140586.1, read as the reverse complement.
CCTAGTTGTGCAGTGGTAGGGGGCAGTGCATGTGAACCTGGAGAGCGCAAGCCTAGTTGTGCAGTGGTAGGGGACAGTGCATGTGAACCTGGAGAGCGCAAGCCTAGTTGTGCAGTGGTACGGGGCAGTGCATGTGAACCTGGAGAGAGCAAGCCTAGTTGTGCACTGGTAGGGGGCAGTGCATGTGAACCTGGAGAGCGCAAGCCTAGTTGTGCAGTGGTAGGGGGCAGTGCATGTGAACCTGGAGAGCGCAAGCCTAGTTGTGCAGTGGTAGGGGACAGTGCATGTGAACCTGGAGAGCGCAAGCCTAGTTGTGCAGTGGTACGGGGCAGTACATGTGAACCTGGAGAGAGCAAGCCTAGTTGTGCACTGGTAGGGGGCAGTGCATGTGAACCTGGAGAGCGCAAGCCTAGTTGTGCAGTGGTAGGGGGCAGTGCATGTGAACCTGGAGAGCGCAAGCCTAGTTGTGCAGTGGTAGGGGGCAGTGTACGTGAACCTGGAGAGCGCAAGCCTAGTTGTCCACTGGTAGGGGGCAGTGCATGTGAACCTGGAGAGCGCAAGCCTAGTTGTGCAGTGGTAGGGGACAGTGTAATGTGACTGTTTTGGAGTTACTGCTTGCTCAGGAAACTGAAGGGCACATGAAGCATTTCGCGCACTGTGCTCTGTCCATGGTGCTGAAGATGGGTGCCAGAGTTACTGCTCAGACAGATCGGAAGAGCTCTGCCAGTTTGTTTACACACTGAAACCAGGCGTCTGAGATGGCACTGCTTGGACAGACTGAAAGAATGACAGACCCAACCCAGCAGTCTCCCAGCTGCAGAGTACACTGTCATCTAAAGGATTGTTGGGGCCCCGGTCAAGACTTATTTGGGGCACATTCTAAGGCAGCTTTGAATCTATTTTCCATCGTCCCCTATTTCAAGCCCTTGAGAAGACGAGCAATATTTATATGCTCAACTATCAGGAAGAGGGCATACAAAATAGGTGAAAGTTTGAGTTAGCTGGTGTTCGCTATCCAAATAAGACCAAAAGAAAGCTTCAACAAGCATTGATAAAACCATTTCTTTTTCTCTTGGATGCCGATTTGTATTCATCTTTCAACTCGGTTTTATGTGGAACTCTGTGTCTAAACAATCTATTGCTGTCATTGACGGAAAGAATCCGCAAGGGTGACTTAATAAATGAAGAGAAGAACCAGAGTTACACCCAGGGTCTGGCCCGGGAAGGGAACTAGAGGCGTTAGGGCACTAGAGAACGGTCAGCCTCCAACCAAAGCTATGAACCACAGAAAGGACCGTCCCTAGTTGTGTCTAAGAGATGCCCAATTTAGTGGGGGCAAATCACAAAAATTGACGGACTGGCATCACACACCACCAGGTGTCATGCTTCATCATCTGCCAGTCCTCGCCCTCTAAAAAACGCGTTTGATAGAGGGCGGGCATACACCTGAAGACAGGGATGCACTTCTAAACTAAGTGGGGGCCCAAACAAAAAAAGGAGTGAGTGAATTTAAAAACCATCATAGTATACCTGAACAATTTTTATTCTATGGGGTTACTATGTGGGATTAAAATATATAAGTGCGGTGAGTGGGGACCTTATCATCCCGTCGCCGCTGTGAATCAGTGATTGTTAATAGGGGGTTAACACGTTTCTGCTTGTATTGTCCACTTGGGTACGTGGCATTCGTCAGGACCTTAAATATTGGGCTCCAATCTTGCCACTGGGGGCGTAGGCCTATAGCCAGCTGCCACCTGTTTAGAGAAACCTGTAAGAGAGAGGGGGTGAGACAAACATATAATACTCAAAATGGTTGTCATTTGGTAGACCTTGATGTGTCACAGTCACGCTCCATACTTACTGCTCTCTCCTAAAGTGAAAAAGGTGAAAAATGTATATGAGTGTCAGGCATCTGTGTTCTCTCTGACATTCATGTGAATAAAATAGAAGTCTTACCTTATTGGAAAAACCTATTTGCCCCATGGGAGGGGTAGGGGGAAATCCTTGTGGCCACATTCTGGTGGGAGACGATAAAGGATGAAGACAAAAGGGTTAAAAACCAGACTGGTTAGGAAGGTATATCAAAGATACTGAATTAGTTAGCAGAAAAAACTGTCAGGGCGCGCTTGGTCTACTATAGTTTCAACCTGTTGGAAGAAGAAATCAGAACAACGACTTACAGTTCAAGGCGTACTCCCCCCTAGAAAACCTAGTGCTGCATGCGTCCAGCCTCCTCCCCGGTGACATTAAGTGTAGTGCGCAGCAAGCTTTTATACTGTTGGGTGGGATCGTGGCATGCGATATGGGTTTCAGGTGAGTGTGGCGCACAGTGATGATGCTGCATTTCCTGTGTCCTGAGCGAAGCATGCAGAAAGGACTGCACGTTGCCTGTTTGTTGCCTGACCCTCGTGGGGGTGTGTCAGCACATGGCGCTGCTCTATGACACACCGCTTCCTGTGTCCCGTCATTACCTCAGATGATTGCCTGGGGTGGGGCGGGACCAACTGTGGTCCAATGAAAGCGCCTGCCATAGTTTCTGGAGATACAAGGGAGTGATTTAACATGTGTAGACACGTTATATAGACATATGGGGAACATGTGCCCTGCTCATGAGTATTATTTCATGACGGGAGCAGTTTCGAGTATTTACACAGAAGAAAGGAAGAGAAAACAAACCCAGATTGTTTACAGTCAGGGTGACGGTGTGGTTAAACCCACAATTAGTGCACAAGTTGATTTTACAGCTACCGCATGATTGCTGATCAAGATGATTCTAGTTTTAGGGAGTAAGGGAAACTACGTATAGCTCTATTCACATGTATTACTGTGTCTATTGTTTGTGTTTTTGTCTTTATAATGGGTACTGTTAAAGTGTATGTTTTAGTGAGCGCTAAGGGAAGTTACTTCATTTGTAGCCATGGGATATCATCGTTCAATCCGTTTTTCCATGTCCCAAGGCGAAACACCCAGCGCTGTTCTCTAACATGTAAGACATGTGAGAGGCAGCCATTGCGCTTCTGTACCACTTCCAGTACCGTCCATCTTAGATCTTTATCAGAGTGTTCTTTCTCAAGGAAGTGTTTTGTTAATTTGGTGTTATCTTTCTTCCTTCTGATAGTGCTCCGGTGCTCACTAATTCTGGTCTTTATACGCCTAGTAGTCATGCCAACATACATGAGTTGGCAAGGGCATTTGAGTAGGTACACTACATTTTCCGTGTTGCAGTTAGAGAAGTTCTTCTGAGTCCATGGTCGCTCAGTACCTATGTCCACTTCTTTTGTGGTGGCCGTGAATTGGCATGATACGCAATCGCCACAGGGGTAATGTCCAGTTGGTCGTTGGTGGCCCCATAGTGTCAGTTGGTTGTCATCTGTAGCGGCTGGTGGTTTTGTATGGACTAGTTCATCCTTGATGTTCCTACTGCGTTTGTACGCAAATAGGGGTTGGGTCCAGACTTTTTCGCTGGTGTTTTCAGGTGCTTTCATTGTACCACAGTTGGTCCCGCCCCACCCCAGGCAATCATCTGAGGTAATGACAGGACACAGGAAGCGGCGTGTCATAGAACAGCGCCATGTGCTGACACACCCCCACGAGGGTCAGGCAACAAACAGGCAACGTGCAGTCCTTTCTGCATGCTTCGCTCAGGACACAGGAAATGCAGCATCATCACTGTGCGCCACACTCACCTGAAACCCATATCGCATGCCACGATCCCACCCAACAGTATAAAAGCTTGCTGCGCACTACACTTAATGTCACCGGGGAGGAGGCTGGACGCATGCAGCACTAGGTTTTCTAGCGGGGAGTACGCCTTGAACTGTAAGTCGTTGTTCTGATTTCTTCTTCCAACAGGTTGAAACTATAGTAGACCAAGCACGCCCTGACAGTTTTGTTTGCTAACTAATTCAGTATCTTTGACATACCTTCCTAACCAGTCTGGTTTTTAACCCTTTTGTCTTCATCCTTTATCGTCTCCCACCAGAATGTGGCCACAAGGATTTCCCCCCACCCCTCCCATGGGGCAAATAGGTTTTCCCAATAGGGTAAGACTTCTATTTTATTCACATGAATGTCAGAGTGAACACAGATGCCTGACACTCATATACATTTTTCACCTTTTTCACTTTAGGAGAGAGCAGTAAGTATGGAGCGTGACTGTGACACATCAAGGTCTACCAAATGACAACCATTTTGAGTATTATATGTTTGTCTCACCCCCTCTCTCTTACAGGTTTCTCTAAACAGGTGGCAGCTGGCTATAGGCCTACGCCCCCAGTGGTAAGATTGGAGCCCAATATTTAAGGTCCTGACGAATGCCACGTACCCAAGTGGACAATACAGGCAGAAACATGTTGACCCCCTATTAACAATCACTGATTCACAGCGGCGACGGGATGATAAGGTCCCCACTCACCGCACTTATATATTTTAATCCCACATAGTAACCCCATAGAATAAAAATTGTTCAGGTATACTATGATGGTTTTTAAATTCACTCACTCCTTTTTTTGTTTGGGCCCCCACTTAGTTTAGAAGTGCATCCCTGTCTTCAGGTGTATGCCCGCCCTCTATCAAACTCGGTTTTTAGAGGGCGAGGACTGGCAGATGATGAAGCATAACACCTGGTGGTGTGTGATGCCAGTCCGTCAATTTTTGTGATTTGCCCCCACTAAATTGGGCATCTCTTAGACACAACTAGGGACGGTCCTTTCTGTGGTTCATGAGTTAATAAATGCACATAATATTAGAACGAGACCTAGGCGGATAGCACAATGGAACCTTAGCGTTAATTGCCAGTTAAATGAAATCAGAAATAAATCGCTTAAAAGTGCTGGCAATCCTCCTGGATTTTCACCATCCTGCCGGGTGAAGTCTGACCATGCTCTCCGTCATTCTCTTCTTCTGCTGTGTCCTTTTTCTGTCTACACTTCTCTGGCTACACAGTGACCTCGGATCATGCACAGAGGTAATAAGAACGGCATAGGGAAAGAGGTGACATGGACGGAAAAACTAATGATGAGGTAGAAAGAGACATAAGGCTAAGCCAGAAAGGTGAGATAGTCAGGAAAAAGATACGCACAAGTGTAAAAAGATGAAGAGGAACCTAGACGAATAGTCGTACAGAGCTAGATTAGATTTTAAATTGAGGTAGAGATGCAGCAAAAGATTGCAAAGAGATTGAAATAGAAATTAGAAGATTTAGTGGGAGGGAGAACGGTGGGAACATTGATGGGTGAGGTAGCGAGAATGGTAAGGTAGAAAGTGAGATCAGTTAGCGAGTTGGAGGCAGAGAGAGGTAGACGGGTAAGGAGGTGAGGCATTCAGAGAAGTATTGAGGGATGCAAGATGCAGAGAACAGTGACGGAGAGAAAGAAACAAAATTAGAAAAAGGATAAAAGGGCAGGCCAGGCAAACAGAATAGTGAGAGCTGAGAGATGGATAGAAAGAGGTGTTTTAACAAGAGATAAAGAGTGAAATAAAGAGATAAGGTAAAGAGAAATAAAGTCGAGCAAGAGGAGAGATGAAGTGAGGTCCGATGGATGGAAACCGAGCAGTGAAGCTCACAGAGAGGAGTGAGCTGAAGACAGAGCTGGGGTAAAGGTAGGTACAAAGAGTGGTAGAGAGAGAGAGGTAAGGCTGTGAGGGAGAGAGAGGTGGTGAGAGACATAGCTGTACTGCGACATAACTGAGGTAGAGATAGATGAGATATTGAGATGGAGAAGTAGGGGTGGGTGCCTGGTGATGGTGTAAAGAGGGGTGAGGTACAAGAGGTGTGGGGAAGTGAATAGCAAGCCATGGGACAGAAAGTCCTCTGGCTGTTCAAACCTCTTTACCAGGGGAGCTCTAGAGGTGTGGGTCCTGGGCCCTTGCCCCGGCCTTGAATCGTTTCTGACAGAAGGCTGTTAAGTGCATCCCACCAGGTGCCCGAGTCTCGTAGTGCGAGGCACCCCATGGCACTGGGGAAGCTCATACCCATAAAAGACCAACAATGCGGAATCGAGTGTCAGGCGCCTAATCCTCTTTCCAAAATCCATGGCCAAATACCTGCAAGACAATGACCAACCACATATTTGATACCATGTTAATGAGCTCTCCCTTGCATTGAGCGCAGTTTGACATTAATGCTTGGGAATAGATTTTAAGAGGTGATAAATAAAGCAGGGCTGTGAACGAACAGGTGGCGCCCTCCGTGTGCTGAAAGTGCCCTGTGCTCAGCTGCCCAGTACCGTGACCTGCAATGGCAGCTGTGTGCCCCCTATGGACCAGTGTAGGGCTCTCGTGGTATTTATGGCCTCGGTGCTGCTAGTGAGTGAGTGTCTGCTGTGCCCTCCCGCCTGTGAGTTGTTGTACACACCGTGTCCCTCCATCCGGCCCGGTAAAGGATGGGAACACAAGAGGAATAGCATTGATCTCCCTCTGTAATTACCTTACAGCATTTATCAGGGATTCATTAGCTTGTTTGTGCGACTCAAATTAATATTTCAAAATGGAAACACGCATCCCCCTATCGACCTCTAATAGGACTGCCCCGCTGGAGCTGGGTCTCTCAGCTTCCTTCTCTGGCCTCTGGAAGAAGTTGTGGGCCTTCGGTACACACACTCGTCTTTTCTGTAGCTTGCAGTATTTACAAATAGGTCTGCTAAGTACCCGTTATTTGGCCCTGTGCCGAACACTTCAGGGGCGGCCAACCTCCACTGCACACAGCTTCTGACTGTCTCACAGCAGGGTTTGCCGGGGGGCCTGGCCTTCAGCTGCGGGGGATTGTCTAGATAAGTGTTTGTTAATCTGTGGTCCACTGACACACCGCGGTGTCGGTGACACCTACTCCAGGAGTCTACAACTGTTGGAACATTAAATAACATTAGTAGATTATTAATGTATACGTGTGTGAGTGTAAAATGGATTTTTTTTTTAAATGCTCTATTATGTGTTGTGGAATTTGAAAATGACCGCAAAAACGTGAAGTTTTGTTCTCCTTAGCTTGACTTGTGTAGGCAATGCAAGTTCAGCAAACAACATTTGTATGGACAACTGTTGGCCTCAATTGAAGCACTGGTATGCACTGACAAAAAGAGAGCATCCCTTGGGGGAAAAATGGTTAAGTAATATGTTAGAGCCTGAAGAAATAAAACCACATTTTGAAAAGCTCTAATTTTTCTGTTAAAATTTGGATTTTTATGTATTTTTTATTTGGGAATTTAAAAACCTATTTCATAATTTGTGCATTTGTTTGATGTATACTTGCTTCTATTTAAAAAAAAAAATCTTATTAACTTTGCTCATGGTCACAGACAGAATACAACCAAAATTGCAATGCATAGTGAGTAAATCCGGTGCATGGTACCCAACCAAGTCAACAGAGCTAACCAAGGGCACACTCATCACTGACCCCCCCCCCCCACCTCTCCCCAGGCACCCCGAAACCTCTTCCATGGTCCCCACACCTTTTGCCACTTTTTCGCACAGCCCCAGGCCTTATATATGGTTTCTTCGGCCTTCTGACACCAATCCAAATCCCTGAGCCATTGATCCCACTGCGGCGGCTCCGGCTCCCCCCAGCAACTGGCAATGTTGCGTTTCGCTACCCCGGCCGCCAGTGCAAGCCAGATTTTGTGATACCTGGACCAGTCTGTGGGGCCTTTGATCATGAGAAGAAGCCATTTGAGCTCCACTGGAACCGGCGAGCCCACCACGTCCGAAATTGTCCGCGCTACCTTCGGCCAAAAGGGTACTATGTTTGGGTAATCCCAGAGAATATGATGAAATGACCCCTCCTCCTGACATCCCCGCGCTCATAATGGGGACAGGCCCCTGCCCCATGTGAAAATATGAGTACGCGGGTAATACACACGATGCAAGATTTTAAACTGCACGAGGCAGAACCTTACCCGAATGGCCACCTCGCGCGGGCTTTGCAAGGCATCCTGCCAGTCATCGTCCTCGAGGCGACCAATATCTCCCTCCCATCTCTCCCGCAGGGAAACAAGTGGATCAGGCATGTTATTAATGAGTTTACGATAAATAGTAGCCGTAGGCCTGCCTAGGATGGGATCCAGCAAAAACCTATCCTCCATGGGAGAATATTCTGGGATGGAAGCGTCAGGGCCCACATTGGACCGCAGGGCATGCATAAGGCGAAGGTAATGGAACCGCTGTGACTCGAGCATTCGGAATTCTTGTTGGAGGTACTCCAAGGATCTGGGGGCATCTCTTTTCCAGACGTCACCTAGATATTCTATCCCAATTAACTTCCAGCCCTTAAAGCCCACAAGTCTCTTAACCTCTGGCAGGTGATCCCCCACCCATAAAGGGGTCCTCCTGGTCAGGGCACCAGCCCATCCCAGGAAGCGATTTGCCTCCCGTAAGCACTGAAGTACCACCCCCGTATGCGAAGGCAAATCTCCGCGCTAACGACGCGAGTAGAGGAGCGGCTCACAAGTACCTCCCGGCATGACATACCTGTCTACCCGATAGGCTGGCTCTTAGCTCGGCGCATTTACACAATCATTGACCACCTGCAGTTGGGAAGCCCAGTAGTATAATTGGACGTCCGGGAGGGCCAACCCTCCATCGTATACTCCTCTTGTGAGTTTACGCATCGAGACCCTCTGGCTGCCGCCCCCCCACAGTAGCGCGCGGACCAACTGAGATATACGCTTGAACACCCCACACGGGACTGGATACGGTGTGTTATGCAGGACGTATAACATCCTCGGCAGAGCCAGCATTTTGAACAGAGCAGCACGCCCGGCGAGTGTGAGAGGCAGTAACTTCCAGTGGCCCACATCAGAAGCCAACCTCCCCAAATACGGTTCAAGATTTTTAGTTAGGAATTCCACACTATTTCTAGTAACGTAAATCCCCAAGTAGCGGAAGCCTTCTGTTTCTATCGATGCCGAACATCCCTTCGGGATTCTTGGTGGCGGGCCCGAAAGGGGATAGATGAGAGACTTGGACCAAATAATTGAGAAGCCACAGTAGCTCCCGAACAACTCGAAGAGATGCAGCGCCTGCGCGATCGAGTGGTATGGGCGGGCCATATAGAGGACGATATCATCTGCGTATAAAGATATATGCTCTTCCCAATCGTCATTGAGCGCCAAGCCCCCAAAAGACCTGTCCCGCCTGATCCAGTGCGCTAGTGGCTGGAGAGCGAGGGCAAAAAGAAGCGGGGACAAGGGACACCCCTGTCTGGTCCCCCTGCGCAGGGGGAACGTTCTGGACATCGCACCGTTAACCCTCACCCTCGCTACCGGCTGCTCATACAGTAGTCGCACCCAGCTACAAAAAACGGGCCAAATCCCAGCTTCTGAAGGACCACAAATAAGTAGGGCCACTCGATACTATCGAAGGCCATTGATGCATCTAGGGACATCAGGGCAGTTTGAGTATCACCCACCGCCTCAGTCATGTACAGGACTCCATATAGCCTTCTCAAATTATGCCGGGTGCTCCTATGGGGCATGAAACCTGACTGGTCGACATGGATAAGGTCCAGCAAGACCGACAGTAATCTCGTCACCAAGGCCTTGGCCAAAACCTTGGCCTCCATGTTTAACAGCGAGATGGGCCGGTATGATGAGCACAGGTCCGCCGGTTTCCCAGCCTTGTGTATGACCACTATCGTGGCTTCTTGCTGATCTGGTGCGAGCCTACCCACCTCCCGGGCCTCGAGAAACATGTTCCGTAGCGGGTCAATAATCACACTAGCGTGGCTCCTGTATAATTCCACCAGGATCCCATTGGGCCCCTGTGCCTTCCCTGCCTGCAGGGAGTTAAGGGCTTCACTGAGTTCCGCCCCCTTTAGAGCTGAATCCAGACTGCTCGTTTGTTCCTGAGATAGAGTAGGAAGCGCGAAATCCCGGAAGAACTCCTCACAGTCCAGCTCCGATCTAGTACAGACAGGGGAGTAGACCCCCTCATAGTAGGACGCAAATGCTTCTGCTATGGCCACGCCCGTGTCCACCAAAGACCCGGAAGCATCCCTCACTTTCGCCACCCAGGATCGCTCACGATCACGGCGCTCAAGCCAAGCCAGCAGCTTCATACTTTTGTCCTACGCTGCGTGGCCAGGGAATAGGCCCGGGCCTTGCCTTCGGCCAGTGACCGAAGTTCCTGCTGCTTGAGTGCCAGTGCGTGGGCCAGGTCAGTCGAGGGGGTCCCGCCTGCCCTGCACTCCAATTCCTCTACCTCCCGCTCCAGTTGCTTAATCTGCTGCAATTCCTCCTTTTTTTTGGACTCCAATCAGCGCCTGGGCCTGACCGCTAAGGACCGTTTTATACGCTTCCCAAAAAGTAAGCTGGGAGTCCACCGAACCCTGATTCTCAGCAAAGTACTGCTGAGAGCATTCCCGCAGCTTATCTCTTGTGGAGTCGTCTTGAAGGCGCCAGGGGTCCATGCTGGGAACGACCACCCTAACGGTTGTTGCCCCCAGGAGGACTACCTCTACTGGGGAGGGGTCCGAGATTCCCCGAGCTAGAATGCAAGAGTCTGCAAATTCCCCCAAATGATCCTCCCTCGCAAAAATATGATCTAATCTTGAAAAGGACCCATGTCTAGCGGAGTAGAACGTGTATTGCCTTAGGGAGGGCTGGTGCAAGCGCCGTACGTCTCCAAGGCCCATCGCGGTCGTAAAGCCCTGCAATCCCATTTCCCCCCTGTTGCCCGCTCTCGCCCCTGAATGATCACAGTCAGCATCCATAACCACGTTTGTGTCACTTCCGAGCACGAGGGTGCCCTGGGGGAGGCCCATCAGGTGCGCCCCCAGCTTCCGACTGGCATGACGAGGCATATAGGCTGGGCGGAACATAACACGAGCAAAGAACTAGTAACCTCCCCATGTAACTGCCACCGATGCCATACACCCCGAGTCCTCCGTCCATGCGCCATTAATGATCGGGGCAGTGCGGTTCGGACGAGGATCCCAACCCCCCTAGATCCCAACGTGAACCCCGAATGAGCCACCAACTTATAGCCAAAACGGTCTAAGGCCTTACACCTGTTGTCCCCAAGGTGCGTCTCCTGGAGGAGCACCACATCCGGGGAATGGCGCTTCATGTGTTGTTGCACCAGTGTTCTCTTGATCTTGTTACCTAACCCATTGACATTCCACGTCCAGATTCGTATTTGTGCCTGATCACCCTTTCCCGTACCAGGTTCCATGGTTCATCAAGTCAGTCCTCCTCCCAAACCACCCTCTCCAATAACCCAACCATGCATTCAAGTGTGAGCCACCATGAGCTAAACAAAAACAACCCATCAGCCCCAACCCTCCCCTCCCAACCCTGAGCCCCCTCCCTGCCTCCCTGCTAAGTGGGCCCCCAACCACCCACCCTGAAAACTCGCAGAGTGCCTGTCGCCCCATCACCCCGGTGTCAACCAAACAAGGGAACATGAGCCTGCAGTCCGCAGAAAACATCATACTGAATTGCCGGAGTTCACACCCCCATGACAAAACAACGAAATGGACCCCACCGCACCCCCCCCAGACCCACCCCATCCTCCCTACCCTAGATGTCAAGGCCATCTACCGGCCACGGCAGAACTATTGAAACGCCAGCATGTGATTATAGCCCCATAACAGGCATCCCGCATCATAGTAACCCACCCAACATCCAGAAAGCGAACCCGGATACAGGCAACACCTCGCCCCCCCCATTCTTCTCCATACCAGTACCTCGTGCAACCCAAAGGCACTACAGTCACTTTACAGGAGTCTGCCCGCCCTCTCTGTGCTCTCGTGGCGATGCGTGCTGAGCCCGGACCTCCTGACCAGTGCGATTAGAGGCTGATATCCGTGGGCCACCCTGACGGCCCACTGCGCGCCAGCCCTCCATCCAGTCGCTCGCCTCCGCCGGAGAGTCATAAAAATACGCCTTATCACCGTCCATAATTTTGAGGCGCGCCGGGAATAACAGGGAAAAAGCAGATGGTGGCGTTCTCCAGCCGCAAATCCCCAGACACCCGCGATGCCTGCAGGATGGCATCACGATCCCTGTAGTTCAGGATACGGGCTATTATGGTGCGCGGAGGCGCCCCTGGCTTAGGCTCCCCCCCAAACGCATGGTGAGCACTTTCAACTGAGAAGAAGTTGGAGAGGCGTTTCGGCTTTAGGTGATTAAGGATCAGGTCCTCTACAAAGCAGTCCACGGACAGGCCTTCCAATCCCTCCGGAACCCCCACGATGCGGAGGTTATTGCGTTGGGCCCGCCCCTCCTGGTCCTCCAGGCGGGCCATAACGCTCGTTTGGTTTCTGGTGAGGGAAGCGACCTGTTCCTCCATTCTCTTCATTTTGGCCTGCAAACCCCCAATGCCACTCTCAGCTGCCGCCACCTTTTCAGACATCTTGCGAAAGTCCGCGCGGAGCAAGTTAACCTCCTCCGTGACTGAGTCCAATTTTGGCTCCATCGTGCCACGCATGTCCTTAATCGCTAGCATGATGTCCCGGAGCGACGGTTCCGGTGAGTCATCCTCCACTCCACTGCGCTGACTCGCGCCTTGCTGACCCTCCTCCCTGCCCATTGCCTCTGTATACTTATCGATTTGATTGGCTTGAGCCTGCGCTGGCAACTTGTTGCGGCCCATGGCGGGAGCCCGGTTGAAGCAATCCAAGCGGCACACCAGGCTCCCGGTTCGCCCAGGCCCAGTTCGTCGGAGACCCAGGTCCTGCCACCAGGCCCCGATCTGGGCAGCGGCCCAACCACACGCGGCGCTGTCTCTGCTGCGTCCAGGGCCCCACTCCACTCTCTCCAGGCCCACACTGACCCGTCACCCCCGGGGCCCCCGCCACCTCAACACATGCCGCCCACTGGGCACCTCGTCTCACTCCCACCGCCGACGGCAAGGCTGTCCTGCGCTGCACCTCCTGGTGCAAGGTTTGTCGCGGTGAGAGGGCCCAGGAACTCACACCAGCCAGGCCCCAGTTAATACGGCTGTGCGCCAGGGGCCCCCAGTGCAGCCCCACCGCGGAATATGCGGCACTACTGCTCAGGTCCGGTGCCCGCCTCGGGCAATAAGCGAAGGAATCAGGCTCACAGACTTTCGATGTATGGGCGCAGGGGCCTAGCGCAAGCCCACCGTGCCGTGTCTTGCTCCCGCTTGCGGCTGCCGCAGCCCTTGCTTGGCGATCTTCGCCGGCAGTACGTCCCTGCGACCTGCACGCAGCCTCCACCAGCTCTTTGCGCCACCGCTCTCAGGCTACTCACAGTCCACCAGCTCTGGTCTTTTGAATCTCCGACAGGCCCCCGATAGGCCTCAGCCCTCACGCGAGCCGCCACCGTCGGGCCCGCCACCAAGCCAGATACAGGGGCACTTCTCAGGGCACGCCTCTGCTGTCCCCAGCAGGTAAGGCCCAGCACTGGAAGCGGACCGCCCCGCAGCCGCCCTCTCGTGACTCACCGGGCTGAGCCGCAGGTCGCAGTCCTCGTCTGTTACACTACGGGCGCCATCTTGCACCCAGCGCCGTCCCGGTGCAGGCGGCCCAGCTACCCTGTCTCCCAGGCGCACACTCCGCACTGCAAGGTCACCGATGAGGGCCGCCAACGCCTCTCCGTCTCCTGGCCCGACCGTCGCGAGTCCCCCGTTTCAGCAGCGCAGCAGGGCATTCACTCCTCCATCTTCGATCACCACAGGGCGGCGGACGCCATTTTCCAGTCCCAGCCAGCGCCTGCATGGCCACAACACCTCAGTCGTCGGGCGTTTACGGGCCGCAGAAAACAAGCCGATCGCTGCCCGCCACTTCCCCTTTGCCTTCCCTGCAGGTGAGTGTCCAAATATGCTCGGATTATAACGGATTTGGGGCGCTGCGGTCTGCTAGCGCAGCTTACTCAATGTGCGGCCATCTTCTTTGGCTGCAGGCCAGGCCCCCCCACTTGCTTCTATTTTTGTGTAATGTTTTGATATTAACATTGTTTAGGCCAGAGTCCCCAGTAGGGATTCATCGGGGGGCCAACATAAGTGAAAAAACTTAACCGCTACTAGTCTAGACTCCTCGAATAACAATGCATCTAATCACACAGTATATATCATCTTGGCCCCTGTATGTCGGAGGTGTTCTCCAATCATGCCGTTGGTTTTATTAAATTGTTGGTGCCTCTCTGTACCAAGTGATGGGTCGAAACCCCAAGTGAATCTTTCAGAAATGTGTTAAATGATCTCCCTAAAGAACGTTTAGTGTAAATGCTGTCTCTGGTTTCGCTGTTTGAGAGATAGCTTGGAAATGAATAAGCAGGCCGTTTTTAACTTAAAATTAAAACTGAAGTGATGCTTTACGGCTGATAAAATTAGATTTTTGCAAATGAGTTTGGCAGTGAGCTCTCGCCAAATTACTATTGAAAATATGTTTCTAGAATGTTGGGGCATCATATGTTCCTTCATTTTTGCACCATTCGTTGTGACAAAGCCTTTGGGTGCCTAGAGTTGCATTCGCTTATGATTCTGTGAACGCACAATAAGCACTTGAACAGCTCCAGCAAAGGGTATTTTTAAATAGGGGAGCTGCACCTCTTTGCACCAAAAACAATCCTCCTGTGACGTTAAATCTGAGATGGAAGGAATGGATAAAAATCGAGATGAAGGTCAGTTCTAGAAGCTTCTGTAGGGTGGTCAGGTGTCGAGCCTCAAAGCTGCCCTGGAGGAGGCGAAGGCGTCTAATTCTCATATGGTGTTCTGTCCATCACATTTCTAGTTTGATGACACAGCGCTCTCTGAAGCATATGATTCCCCATATAGATCTTAGGGTTTCAGGTTGCTAGGAACAAGCTTTGGGGGGGCACCGGGGAGCCCTTTTATCCTTAAAGGTTTTTGGAGCTGGTGTGCCTTCAAGGACCCGGAGGACGCATCTTTTGAGCATAGCTGTGAAAGGTGTTTCTAGGGAAAATATTCCAAATCTACTGCCAGCTGTTGATCCTGTTCCTGCCGCTCTTCACGCAGGGTAGAAATGTGGCTTTAGAGATGAGCCTCAGTATGGCCGAGGCGCTGCATTTGGACGACCAGAGGTTTGTTGGACATTTTAAGATATTCCTGGTCAGACTGATCCCCAGACCTATTGCAAGTGAACACAGTGTGTAAAGAAGAGGTGCCCACCGACTACGATTGATTAATCGGTTCTCTAGGTCTCCCACCGCTAGCATTAAGTATAAAACACCTGTGTCTTATTGAATTAAATATCGGTTAATGCCGACAAGAGATACTCTGCTGTTAGCCTAGAGGGGGATCACAGCAGCCAAAGGTGGTCCAAAAGCTGACTGTTACAGATGGCCAGTGAGCTTCTGGAAACCTTTAGTCCACTTCCCGCATCCTGACAGTGTCTAGTTGTTGCACTTTAATGAAGCCCCTGGGATGCTTTTCGTGGTCAAATTATCATGCAGCTTTGTATGTGAATAGGACTGAAAACAGTCAACATTGTCATAATTAACCCCTTCAGTGCCCATGACGAGCTGGACTCGTCATGGGCTGCGGTGGCGCTGTGCCCATGACGAGTCCAGCTCGTCATGAACTCCGCCCGCTAATGAAAGGCGCGGCACTGGGCGGGGAAAGGGGCGGGCATGCAAGGGGTTAACATAATTTTATTTGTGTTTTAAGATTAAAGCCTTTCCTACCTTCAATTATTTTTTGGGTTCCCAGTCGGGCACATTGAAGATCTGTCTCACATTGCACAAGACAATTGTTTAGGGAAGATGCTAGATTTGTGCAGTGAAAAACGTAACATTCAGCTTTCCACTAAAACCTCAAAGTCGGACAGTGTTCAAGTGGCCTTTGTCTGCTAGGTAATCACAGGTGGTATTATAATTGATAATAAGGAGTGAGATCAGGAAGTAATCAATTCCCTGAAATTAGGGGCTCTGGCTGAGGGTGCTCGGGTGGGACCCAGCTGCTATGCTGCAAATGTACTGGTGCATTGGGTTGTTGTGCTGTGTGCGACTGCCCACTCCTTACCACTAAGTGCTACCACATCGCTGTTGGGTGTGCTGTGCCTACTCATCTGGGCTTCCCAATAGCTGCCAATTACTCCTGCTGGATGGATGGCAAAAAGCCACCTCTGTGGCATCTGTGGTTGTCCTTCATGTGCATCACTACTTCTTAAACCCAACTACTGCTTCAGTTCATAGGATAATCACTTTGTGCTTGCTCTTGCTGGCTACTATGAGCAACCTTCTCCGTAAGTTGCACCTTCATTGCTTCAGGGTGAATGCCACTTGGCGTACGTGCAAAGGTTGTCGTCGTCACTCCTGGGTGGGCGCTGCATGGAATAGAGCCAGACGCTTCACAGTGCATGCACGAGTTGTTCCTCTGTTACTCCAGGGTGGGCACTACATGGCATACAGTGACTGGGTTTGTTCGTTGTTGTAAGCCCCTGGGATAGCGAACATCAGTGGTTTATAAATCTATCCGTAATAACAAGGTTTTGGTGGGAGCATTGCCATACACCATTTTACATCATGGTGTTTGTGGTCAGGTGCGACCACAATGGTGTGTGTGTTTGAAAAACCAATGCAATTGTGTTGAATCAGCTGACCATTCTCTCTGAATTCCGCTGGTGTCAACGTCCTGTAAACGATCACAAACAAATACATCTAGATGCCCTACACTACCACTGTGTTTACCGAGTTACCTTTTTATTGCATATTTGTGATCTTTTTACTGTTTGGAATGTGTGACCCTCGTTTGTACTTTCCATGTAGTTATGACACCTCTCAGCCTTGGTTGGATATTCACCTGTGTATTTCAACTGTGATAGCTTTGTTGTGCTATTTGCAGATTCAGTCCTGAAATACCTCATTTGAGCGAGGCCTTACACTGCTCCTCCACGTCTACAAGTTGATTAGGGGGCATCTCTCCGTTGCAATTCGACTGCAAGTTTTTTCTGGCTAGTGGTAAACTTCGGGACAGTCACCTTTAATGGCACCTGGTTGGCTCTGTAATGGCAAGGGTTGAGAAAGAAAAGCATTAATGTAAAGTGGTGAGTAAATGAATGCCGTGAACCCTGCAGGACCTGTGATGGCAGCGAGAGAATGATCAGAACGGCGCGTCATAGCCTGGGTTGACTTGGAAGGAATGAGCGCTGCCGTTGCATTGCACTCAGTGCTGCTGTGCCAGAGACCCTACATTAACACAGCACACCATGCAAAAATATCATCGAGCCTGGTGTGGCAATCCAGAACAGGCTGAAACTATCACACACCCTGGTTTGGAACGGCAGACCAGGCTGACATATGTTACTGTTCCCTGTGTAGTACTGCAGAGCAGACTGAAATCTCATTGACCCTAGTGTGGTACTGCAGATCAGGCTGAAATATCATTGGCCCTGATGTGGCACTGCAGCTCAAGCTGGAATATAACTTGCCCTGATGTGGCACTGCAGATCAGGCTGGAATATAACTTGCCCTGATGTGGCACTGCAGATCAGGCTGAAATATCACTTACCCTAGTGTGGTACTACAGATAAGGCTGAAATATCACTGACCCTGGTGTGGTATTACAGATAAGGCTGAAATATTACTTACCCTAGTGTGGTACCGCAGATCAGGCTGAAATATCACTGACCCTGGTGTGGTATTACAGATAAGGCTGAAATATCACTTACCCTAGTGTGGTACCGCAGATCAGGCTGAAATATCCCTACCCTGGTGTGGTACTACAGATAAGGCTAAAATATCACTTCCCCTAGTGTGGTACTACAGATAAGGCTGAAATATCACTTACCCTACTGTGGTACTACAGATAAGGCTGAAATATCCCTACCCTGGTGTGGTACTACAGATCAGGCCGGACTATCACTGACCCTGGTGGTGGTACTGCAGATCAGGCTGCAATATCATTGATACTGGTGTGGTACCACAGATCAGGCTGAAATATCATTGATCCTGCTATGGTGCTGCAGATTAGGCTGGGATTTCACTTACCTTAGTGTGATACTGAATAGAAGGCCGGAATATCACTCACCTGGTGTGGTACTTCAGATCAGGCTGAATTATCATTGTCCCTGGTGTGGTACTGCAGATCAAGCCTTTCGGTGCCTACCCTTGCAGACCAGGAAATCCCTCATCCAGGCACTCATTGTGAGTGGCCTGAACTATGGAAACTCTAATAGTTACAGCGGGCTTTACTGTCTGGAACAGCCCTTCTGTGAAAGATCTCCAAGATAAAGAAAACTTCAAGGAGGGTTGGGGGGGAAGAGGGGGAGGGCAGGAATTTACGATATCTTGGGGGTAAACTCTGGAATTCTCTTCCTTTGGCCTTCAGATCTCAGCCCAGTCTGCCATGTTTTAGGAAACAGCTCAAACCATGGCTCTTTGTATCACACACAAAGTAAGTGAACCTAATGACCACCGACCGGTTTTCATTGCGGGTTTCTGCTGTTAGCACTAAGACACCTTGGTATTTGCGCGCTTAACATTTTACTTACTTTACTTACTTAACAAAATGTTACATACTAATGAATGCGAGTCTCTTTTCCAAGCTCCAGATGATACAGAACACAGCAGCGAGGCTGGCTTGCAACCTACCCTCTGGTTCTCCCTCTGAACCCACATTGAAATCTCTGCACTGGCTGCCTAAAAGAAAGCGCGCTCTTTTTAAGATTTTATGTTTGGTCCATAATTCCCTCCATAAAAGTGGTCCTCGCTATCTACAAAACAAGCTGCAGCCCTATATTGCTACCCACAACCTCAGATCCAGTGAGCAACTGCTACTACAGTTTGGTACGGGGGTGCCCTTTCTCTTTTTTGGGCCATCATCATGGGAACCATCTACCACTATATCTATGCTCCTGTGTCGATTTAGCTTCATTTAAAAAAACTTCTAAAAACTGGGATTTTTAATCTTAAAATTTTAACTAAACTTGACCTGTGTTGCCTGCTTCAGCACCGAAAGACCCCTAGGGGGTGATTCGTGTACTTCACAAATAAAAAAATCCTTGCCCCTGGATCAGGCTGAAATATCACTTACCCCAGTGTGGTATTGCAGATCAGGTTGAAATATCACTGACCGTGGTTTGGTACTTCAGATCAGGCTGAAATATCATTGACCCTGAGGTCCAGCTGTGGGCCGGTGTTTTATCCCTCCGTGCCTCGTCTGGAAACCCACCTGCAGGAGCACCTCATACATAGAAAAGCTGTCGTAGCTCAGAAAGATGTGTATTTCACACAGCCGGCCACCCCATTCTCATGCACAGAATAACAATGGGCCTGCCTGAGCGAATATGCCATATAAGCCCTTTGCCTCCTCCAGATTGATAACGGCTTGAGTCTATGCGTCCGTTATAGATGCCTAGAGCTGCACTATGATAGGTTGAGGTGGGGGGGAGGGGTGCAGGGGATGAGGTGGAATAAAGTACTTCTGTGAAATTGGGGCCCTAGGTGGCCTGCTAACCTTAACTGGACATTTAGCAGTACCTTTGGGGATCAGCCAGTGGTGGCTCCTCCGCAATGGCAGAGGAGCGACGCCCCACTGCCTGGCGCAGAGCCAGCAACAAAAAATAAAATGATGCTCCAGCATCATTTTTATTTTTCGTTTACCGGCGCTGAGCCAGCTTGTGCATGAAGGAGCGGGGCATGGGAGGGTGGAGGAGGAGTGCTTATGCACTCCCTAAGTGCTCATGTGTGTTTTGCCTGCTGTCTCTGGCTGACCAAAACACACATGCGCACTTAATTTTCTTCAGCCCGGCTGTATTCGGCTGGAGAAACACCAATGACTTGAGCAGAGAGTCTCTCCTGCCCGCTCGGGCCAATCAGCATGGGCATTGGAGGGGAGTCTGTCCCAGGGGCTGCTGGAACCCAGGAAGAGACCAGCAGGAGCGACACGGGAGGGGGCTGGCGGCGTCAGGTAATTTTTTTTTTAAATTATTACTTGTTTTACTTTGTGGTACGGTAAATCCAATACTGTTAGTTTAATTTTCCCAGATGTGTTGTAGTAATTTATTTTGTTTTGCAGCTTGAGTCTTGTACAGTGCATCACGCTTGTTGAGTTGCTGCTAAGCGTTTGAGGGAGTTCAGGGTGCGGAAAGTGTTCACGACGGGGCAAAATTGAGTGCTTCAAAGTTGAGTTTGAAAGCATTGCTTGTTTCTCCCACTGCTTCTCACTGTGTCATAGGTGTTCAGACAACATGCTTATTTGATCTTTGGCCTCTTTGTCACAGGTCAAGGTACCTTATCAACCTGAATTGAGTTCATTGGCACAGCTGAGTGTGACTGCCTGCACTGGGGTAGCAGGAAGTGCTGATGTAAGTTCAGTACTGAATTACAGGCTGAAATTAGTGAGATGCACTGGTAAAGTTATTTGAAGGTCATACCACTGGAATAAGAGTCAGTAGAACCAGGCAGTGAAGGCATCTGGAATGTGGATACAGGGGTCAGAATCAAGACAAACTTTTTGCCTGTCTTATATATCACACCTGCACCCGTTGATATTTACGTGCTTTATAGCAAACCATACTTTGTCTGTAGGGAAGGTTACACAATTGAACCTGTGCAAAAAATAATATGCAAAACTAAAATAAATAAAAAACTTGATGCTGAAAGTCATTCAAAAGCATCACTTTGGCATACATTCATTTTGCACAGTGTGCAGCATGTGGACAGCTTACACTAAGTGGGGCAACAACTGCATTACAGAAATACTCAGTGACAAGAGGCATATCTTCTGCCTTGAGGTGCAGTATACAATTCCACCAAGGTCATGATGCAACCTCTTTGCCTAGAATGGATGCATAAAGTGCATGTGTGCAATCGGACAAAGTGCATTAGGTCAAGGCCTGCCTTTAGAGTTCAGGAAATGCACATCAGCTCTGGGGAATGTTTGAGAAGAATGCTTCTCCCATTCTGGAGGATAAAGGAAGCAAACCCATGTCAATAAGGACAATGCAAGAGGCCCAGTTATGCCGGTAGTGAAGGCTGAAGAATTAACTAGTGTACTTGGTGCTAGTGGGTGTACAGGGAGCATTGGCCTTTTCTATGGACGGTAGAAAAGACAAAAACCTGCTCTACAGAGGATTCGTAGATGTGAAGGACTATGCTGTTCTTCTGTACAAATAGGCAGTCCTATCTGTTTGAATGCGTCTGTATTAATGTATTGTCCTGGAAAAAATAGCTAGAGCTGACAGTCCCCCACAAGCTTTAAAACACTCAATTTACCATAACGGTCTCCAAAACTTAGCCCCATTATAATAATCAACAATGTTTCAAGACCGGTCATGATCCACAAACATGTGCCGCTTTTTTTGGGGTGCCCGGGCCTATTCGTGTTGCCAATCAGACCCTGTTGGAATATCACTGACCCTGGTGGGTACTTGCAGACACAGCTTGGAATATCACTGACCCTGGTGGTGTCTTGCACACTGGGCTGGAATATCACCCTGTTGTGGTACTGCCAGCTAGACTGAAATATTACTGAACCTGGTGTGGCAGACCATCCTAAAATATCACGGACTGTGTGGCACTGCTGGCCTGAATGACATTTTGCTGACTTTGATCTGGCACTGCACACCATGCTGAAATATCACTGACCTGGACCAGCACAATAGACTACAGGGGTGTGGAATTTAACCCCTTCCACGCGCGGCAAATTCTGCCGCAATGCGAGGGGGGGCGGGGCTGGGCGTTGCGCTCAGGTACCCAGGACAGCTCCCGGCCGTCATAAATCACGGTGGGCGTGTGCTCATGACGGCCGGGAGCCGTCCAAACTCCACCAACCAATTAATTCGCCCGCACAGGCGGGGAATTAGCCGCACGTGGGCGGAGCGGCAACGGTCGGACGGCTCCCGGCCGTCATGAGCACATGACTACCGTGACTCATGATGGCCGGGAGCCGTTCTGAGCATCGATGTGGTTAATAAAATATCTACTTCTCCATGGGGCAGGTTGCTTCTCCTGTATTGGGGTATTTTTCATAGATTCACATTCTTGAATCATTCCCCGTAGTCGAAGTGGGAGTCCCACGGTACATAAAAAGCAATAAGTAATTACTCTAACATTAAAGTCAATAGAGAAAAACCATTCACTTTAATATCTCGTCCTAGTCATTAGATATGGTCCAAACTCCAGCCAGTCAG
Organism: Triturus cristatus; assembly: GCF_964204655.1. Taxonomy (NCBI): domain Eukaryota; kingdom Metazoa; phylum Chordata; class Amphibia; order Caudata; family Salamandridae; genus Triturus; species Triturus cristatus. Next base: position 825,555,787 of record NC_140586.1, on the reverse strand, counting down.
GCGACAGCACCCTCTAGAACCCTCTCCACAGAGGCTCCAGGCTCTCATATGTTCTAATGCACGTTGTGTGAAGGGAGTCTCCCTGAGCTCTGCTCAGTACTTCTACTTTATCTTCTGATTTCTTCAGATATTACTTCTGAACAGGTCTTCTTCTAAAACATCTCTCTCCAGGCATTGTGAATCTTGGGGAAATTAAGACTTCGCTCAGATGATCCCCACAAGAAATGTATCTACTGCCTTCTCCCAGACCATCAGGTGAGAGATTGCAAAATCTGTAAAACATTTTCTCAAAAAACCTTGAGAGATAGAGAAGGACGTCGACGTCAGAACCGTTGATAAAACCTTCATCTTTGACATCTTCATCTGTGGTATCTTCATCTGTGGTAGGCTTGACATCCTAGTCGATGCTTGTTCCATCGTCGTTTTTTGCTACTTCTAGGGACGATTTATTACTGCCTAAAAGAAAGACTTCTCAAGAGGTTTTATTGCCTGTACACACCTCTCCAAGTAAGGTGTCTCCTTGTCCTCCAGAAGAAATCTTCGACTATGGAGCAGATGAAGAGTAGTCAGGTGATGGTGATAGGTTTGGGGCTGATCACAGTCCGTCCGAAATCCTTATAAAGTGCCAAGACGATGAAGATGAAGACTGTTTTTTTTACCCTGAGGTTACTAACCAAGAAAGACAAGCCAAACAGACAGTACAAATGCCAATGTCTCTTGTCTCAAACTTGCAACATATGTTTGAGGATTACTACCACAGATTTCCTCCCTCGGAGCCGGCATCTTCTGTTCCTCAGACACCTATTCTGCAGCCTTCCTTGCTCATCAGATCTCCCCCTCCGGTTTCTCCAGTACCTGCAGTAACTCAACATCTGGACCAAGAGATTCATACTACTGATGAAGAAAGAGAAGAGGGAGAGTTGGATGAGATATCCCTTCCTAACAAATGGGATGATTACCAGATCCAGACACCATCGCCTTCCACTCCACCTCCTATAGATTCACCACCTGAGGATATAGTGGGCTTCCATACCCTTATGGAGAGAGAGGCGAAGAGGTTTAAGCTCCCTTTGGTCACCAAGCAGGCTGATTGTTTCTTATATGATTTTAAGGAACAAACTGAGACAAATCCGGTTTATCCCTATTGTAGACTTAATATGGCAGGAGGGCTTAAAGGTCATGAAGATGCTAGCCTCAATCCCAGCAGTCTTGCCTAAATTAGAAAAGAAATACAAGGCTCTGGATAACTCTCCTGCCTGCCTTATCGGGCAACCTAAACCTGACTCTGTGATATCACAGGCGGCACAACGCCATACCAGAAATCCTACATCTCCATTATGTAAGATGTAAGGCGTCTCTATTCCATCGGCAAAAATGTTTCCACCATGGCGGCAACAGCTGTCAGAGCGGCTAGTTCACGTGATATCCTAGGCAGAAACGACAGGCAAATGTGGTCGGACATTTCGCCCTTTATAAAGATGTTGACGGATGAATCCAAGGCTGAAGCATTAAACATTTTACAGGAGGGAGAAAGGATCTCTGCTGAGATCATTGACTGCGCAGTGGATGTTTCTTCCACAGGATTCCGCCAACTGGCTGGGGCTACGGTCCTGAGGCGTCAGGGCTGGTTGAAGGCTACTTCTTTTAGACAATTAGTTCAAACAAAGGTGATCGACATGCATTATGATGGTGAATCTCTATTTGGCCAATATATAGACAAATCTTTCAGACCATAAAGAAAGATACGGATACTGCAAAGGCTCTCGGCACTCTGCAATTTAGAGGATAGTCTTTTCGTGGAGCAAGAGGTCGTGGCTCGTCATCCTTTCGAGGAGGATATAATCAATATAAACAATATCAACCATACCAAGGTCAACCACGGCACATCTACACAGCAGCAACAGTTATTTAAGCAACCTCTGGCCGCTTCCTACAAGTATTACAGAGGAAAGACTGCCTACAGGGGCAGAGAGAATTCCAAAAAACAGTGACAACCGCCCACTGCCAACCACTTTTCCCATCAATCCGGTCAAGGTTGGAGGAAGAATCTCCCATTTCTACTCCGAATGGTCTGCAATAACAACAGACAGATGGGTTTTGAACATAGTTTCCAGGGGTCATACTTTGGAATTCTTAAAGATTCTTCCAAATTATCCTCCCAGGGGGCCTCCTCCTGCTCACTTGAAGGAACTTTTGTCCCAAATAAAAATAATGTTAAAGGAGCGATCGAAGTGGTACCAAATTTACAGAAGGGAACAGGGTTCTGTTTGAGGTTTTACCTCATAAAAAAGAAATCGGGAGAGTGGCGTCCCATTTTAGAACTTCGTTGCTTCTACAAATTTCTAAAAAAGCAATCCTTCCAGATGTTGTCTCTCCAGGAAGTGCTTCAATTGATTAATCCAGAAGATTTCATGGTAACCCTAGACCTTCAGGATGCCTACTTTCATATCCCTATCATTCCCAGACACAGAAAATTCTTGCGCTTCAGAGTGGCTGGCAGAGATTTCCAATTCAAGGTCCTACCTTTCGGCCTCGGTTCAGCGCCCCGAGTGTTCACCAAGGTTTCAGCACCGGTGGCGGCTCATCTTCGTCAGGATGGAATCCAAATCTTCCCTTATCTGGACGACTGCCTCATAAAGGGGAAATCTTTTTCAGTGGCAAGCAGTCACACTCGAAAATGGCTTTCTCTTTTCCAGTCCTTAGGTCCCTCGATAAATCTACCAAAGTCTCAGTTAACCCCTTCAAAGGTAAAAACATTCTTAGGGGCAACCTTGGACACCCATCAGGCAAAGGCCTTTGTCTCACAAGAAAGACAACAAAGGATTTACAAGTTAGCAACTCTACTGCTCACAAAAAAGTCCATTTCTGTCTGCAAGTTTAAATCGCTTCTGGTAATGTCCTCTTGCATTCCCCTAATTCCGAACTGTCTGCGAATGAGACCCTTGCAAGAGGAGTTGGAGAAACAATGGCTGCAGATCTCGGGGTCCTTTGACTGTTATCGGAGTAACACCTCGAATGAAAAAAGTGCTACTATGGTGGACTCACATCCCAAACATAGCAGCAGGCCTATCGTTCATAGTGGACTCACCAGGTTTCAGAATAACAACTGATGCATCCCTCAAAGGGTGGGGAGCACATCTACAAGTACTGACAGTGAAGGGAAAATGGGATAGTCAACAAAGAACATTGCACATAAACCTCTTAGAGTGAAAGGCAATATTCCTGGCTCTGAAATCCTTTCTTTCCATAATATCAGGAGCTTTAGTAATAATTCGGACAGACAACACAACAAGCATGCATTATTTAAACAAGCAGGAAGGTACAAGATCAACTATGCTATCCCTTCAGGCACAGCAAATCTGGGATTGGGCTAAACAACATCAGATAACACGGACGGCAGTACATGTTCCAGGAGTGGCCAACATCCTAGCAGACTCTCTGAGCAGGTCAATTCCCTCCAACCACGAACGGGAACTTCACCAACCAACTTTGGATCTTTCGGTTGTGGGGCAAACCAAGTTTGGACCTATTTGCAACCAGTCAGAACCGCAAATGCAAATTCTTTGCTTGCTGGCTACCCCACCGGGATCGTACGGGAATGCGTTTTTGATAGATTGGTAAAAAAGTTGTGCTTAGCTTTTCCTCTGATTCCTTTAGTCCCAAGGGTGCTTCGGAAGATGAGGAAAGAACCCTGCCAAATACTCCTCATAGCCCCCAGGTGGCCTCGCCAGTTCTGGTTCACAGAGCTTCTACTCCTGTTGGAGTTCAAACCCAGGCTATTGCACCCATTACTGAACTTGCTGACAATGAACTGCGGCCAAATCTGCTATCTGGATCTGTGGAAACCGTGTAATATTTTACTTGGCATAAGCGGCAGCCATTTTGGCTGTGGTGTCAATTTAAGTTTCCTTCGTAATTCTTTCGTTTTTTCACTCTGCTTGTACTATCTATTTTAGTTGACTTACTGACTCAGCTAAAAGCAATGTACGTGCTTGTAGCTGCCAGTACACCAGGTCATAGATGTTAACTGTCAATCAAGGCGGCTGCTGCTGCGAGAGCGCTTGCGCGTTTTTGCAGTAAAACTGCTGTTTTAAAAACGTTATATATTCTTTTTGTTTGTTTTGGTCATTTTGACCCTTTTTTAAATTGCCCCTTACCTGCACCATAAATCGTGCCCCTTCACCGCCGTTTTGGCGGGTCTGGTCTTGGGGTGGGTGCCTGGTTCGTTTTTGGCGGACATCTTGGAGTGGGGTGAGTGGATTGAGGCTTTTCCAGCTGACAGCGCTTGAATGCACATGTGACGCCTGGGAACACCTATTTAGGGCGAGTCCCTCCTGCTTTCAGCCCCTGACAAGGCGGCTGCTGCTGCGAGAGCGCTTGCGCGTTTTTGCAGTAAAACTGCTGTTTTAAAAACGTTATATATTCTTCTTGTTTGTTTTGGTCATTTTGACCCTTTTTTAAATTGCCCCTTACCTGCACCATAAATCGTGCCCCTTCACCGCCGTTTTGGCGGGTCTGGTCTTGGGGTGGGTGCCTGGTTCGTTTTTGGCGGACATCTTGGAGTGGGGTGAGTGGATTGAGGCTTTTCCAGCTGACAGCGCTTGAATGCACATGTGACGCCTGGGAACACCTATTTAGGGCGAGTCCCTCCTGCTTTCAGCCCCTGACAAGGCGGCTGCTGCTGCGAGAGCGCTTGCGCGTTTTTGCAGTAAAACTGCTGTTTTAAAAACGTTATATATTCTTCTTGTTTGTTTTGGTCATTTTGACCCTTTTTTAAATTGCCCCTTACCTGCACCATAAATCGTGCCCCTTCACCGCCGTTTTGGCGGGTCTGGTCTTGGGGTGGGTGCCTGGTTCGTTTTTGGCGGACATCTTGGAGTGGGGTGAGTGGATTGAGGCTTTTCCAGCTGACAGCGCTTGAATGCACATGTGACGCCTGGGAACACCTATTTAGGGCGAGTCCCTCCTGCTTTCAGCCCCTGACAAGGCGGCTGCTGCTGCGAGAGCGCTTGCGCGTTTTTGCAGTAAAACTGCTGTTTTAAAAACGTTATATATTCTTCTTGTTTGTTTTGGTCATTTTGACCCTTTTTTAAATTGCCCCTTACCTGCACCATAAATCGTGCCCCTTCACCGCCGTTTTGGCGGGTCTGGTCTTGGGGTGGGTGCCTGGTTCGTTTTTGGCGGACATCTTGGAGTGGGGTGAGTGGATTGAGGCTTTTCCAGCTGACAGCGCTTGAATGCACATGTGACGCCTGGGAACACCTATTTAGGGCGAGTCCCTCCTGCTTTCAGCCCCTGACAAGGCGGCTGCTGCTGCGAGAGCGCTTGCGCGTTTTTGCAGTAAAACTGCTGTTTTAAAAACGTTATATATTCTTCTTGTTTGTTTTGGTCATTTTGACCCTTTTTTAAATTGCCCCTTACCTGCACCATAAATCGTGCCCCTTCACCGCCGTTTTGGCGGGTCTGGTCTTGGGGTGGGTGCCTGGTTCGTTTTTGGCGGACATCTTGGAGTGGGGTGAGTGGATTGAGGCTTTTCCAGCTGACAGCGCTTGAATGCACATGTGACGCCTGGGAACACCTATTTAGGGCGAGTCCCTCCTGCTTTCAGCCCCTGACAAGGCGGCTGCTGCTGCGAGAGCGCTTGCGCGTTTTTGCAGTAAAACTGCTGTTTTAAAAACGTTATATATTCTTCTTGTTTGTTTTGGTCATTTTGACCCTTTTTTAAATTGCCCCTTACCTGCACCATAAATCGTGCCCCTTCACCGCCGTTTTGGCGGGTCTGGTCTTGGGGTGGGTGCCTGGTTCGTTTTTGGCGGACATCTTGGAGTGGGGTGAGTGGATTGAGGCTTTTCCAGCTGACAGCGCTTGAATGCACATGTGACGCCTGGGAACACCTATTTAAGGCTCCTCCCCTAGCGCAGCGGGATCGCGCAGCGGGCGCGTCCTCGCGTGGCCGGAGTCGTGCCAGAGTCCTGCCCGTCTGCGTCCGTCCGCGCCCGGTTGCGCTGGCTTCGTGGCGATATTTACATCAGGTGCATCTCTAACCATGCTTATGTATACCAGGGAGAGTCTCCTGGCATTTAATACCTGTCTGCCTCCCTGCGCCGAAGTCCGCGGTGACCCTTTGTGTGGCCCCCATCGCTGTGCTTGTGGCGGCTGGCTACTCGAAGCCCCTTCCTGTTTGGGGTCTTGTATAGTGCAGCCTGCCATAAGCAGTAAGGTCTCTTCGCGACATCTCACCATCTGGAATTTAAACGTCAGATCGGCGGTCAAGCATTATCAGGATATTGCTGATCTTGTGGACAATGACCCCCCTGACATCTTTTGTCTGACAGAGACATGGCTGCAAGACACCGATTCTACGGTATTGAATCTGGCGTTCCCCGTTGAGTATTCCATCTACACGCTCAACCGCTCTTCGAGAGGGGGTGGCGTCGCTCTTGCTGTTAAATCGTGCTATTCTTGCGCCTGGAGTGTGCAGAACATCACGGGCTGCGAAAGCGCCCTGTTCAAGGTTGCGGTTACTCCGCATTTTACCTTGTCAGGATTGCTGATTTACCGTCCACCTGGTAGCTCAGTGGCATTTCGAGAGGCTCTCCCTGAGGCGGTTAGTTCACTAGCAGTAGGGTCTGCCAATTTTTCTATCATTGGTGATTTGAATCTCCATTTTGACACTTTGTGTCTTTCTTCTGTGGGAGGGATGGTGGCGGACCTTGAGGCCCTTCAATTGTTCCAGCTGGTCTCGGACCCCACTCATAGTGGTGGCCACACTCTGGACCCCTTTTTTTCTAACTTAGAAGGGGTTACAGTGGCCCCCCCCCTCCCCCTGACCTGGTCAGACCACTCACTCGTGACCATTCACTGTAGTCTTGATGAAGCCCCACTTAAGGTGCCACTGCGAGCCATGCCCAGACGGCGCTGGAGCAAATTAAAGGCGGAAGATCTCCACCGCCTTCTTACTGACGACCCGCTGGGTGCAGTGGAGAACGTGGAGTCTGGTTATGACCATTTCTGCGGATGGGTAACCAGGGCCCTCGACTCCCTTATCCCGATGGTTTCCAGTAAGTGTGGCTCCCGCGCCCCCAGTCCCTGGTATGATGGCAATCTGAGGGCTCTGAAAAGTGTCTGCAGACGTACAGAGAGAGACTGGAGGAAGAGGTATGACAGCAGCAAAAAAACCCTGTATATGGCTGCGGTCAAGTCTTATCACCGCGCGGTTTGTAGAACCCGGGCTGAATACTACGCTCTGGAGTTTCGCAATAGTGGGAATCCTGTTAAAACCATCTTTAAGGCCCTTAAAGACCTTGTGGCAAGGAAGCCGGCCGGTAACTCCATCAGCTCCAATACTCATTGTGAAGCGCTGGCGGCTTTCTTCCTGGAGAAGGTCCAGACCATATATAGGGCCTTCCCCTCCTCCACTGCACAAACCAGTATGGGGCCTCCCATCCGGTTGGATCAGGTGGTGCTAGACTCTCTCCCCTCTCTCTCTTTGGAGTCTTACACGGCCTTGGCTCTCCGAGTTAAGTCGGGGTCGCCGGACGACCCGCTCAAGCCACCTATGTTCAGAGACCAGGTTTTTGCTCGCCCGGTTTGCGACTTAATCAACACGTCGCTATCATCAGGCCAAGTGCCTTTGAAATGGAAGCATGCGGTAGTAATGCCCATTTTGAAAAAACCATCTCTCGACCCTACAAAATCGGAGAACTACCGCCCGATTTCACTTCTCCCGTGGCCAGCCAAACTCGCGGAGGCGCATGTCAACACCGCCCTCTCTGGTCATCTGTTGCGTGCCAACATTCTGGACGACACCCAGAATGGTTTTCGGGCTGGCCACAGTACGGAGACAGCACTGTTATCTATGGTCGAGCACCTTCGGGTAGTTCTGGATGCAGGTCAAACGGCGGCGCTTGTTTTGTTAGACCTAAGCGCCGCCTTTGACACGGTCTCCCATGACATTCTCCTGCAACGTCTTGAGGAGATAGGGGTGATCGGCACTGCACACCAGTGGTTCCGTTCGTTTCTCAGGGATCGTTCCTTCTGTGTGGCGTCCCCGCCCTACCAGTCCAAATGTCATCGTCTGTCTCTTGGGGTCCCACAGGGTTCCTCACTGAGCCCCACGTTGTTTAACATCTACGTGAGGCCGCTGGCTGAGGTTGTGAAGCTCTGTGGTATGACCATGGTGTCGTACGCAGATGACACCCAGCTAGCGGTCACGATCAGCGGGGACTCGGGGGTGGATGCCCCAAGATTCAGAGAAGGACTCAGGGCGGTGGCTGGTTGGATGACGTCCAACTGTCTCCAACTAAACGCCAAAAAAACGGAGGTGATGATCTTTGGGAAGCGGACGGACCTATGGGGAGATACTTGGTGGCCCTCTGAGTTGGGGCCGACCCCCACTCCGGTTGCGGAGATCAAAAACCTTGGTGTTTGGCTGGACCCTTCCCTCAACTTCGTTGGCCACACCAAAAGGACGGCGGCTTGCTGCTTCGGCATCCTGCGCAATCTGCGCCCTGCCCTTAAATACTTCGATGCCGCAACTCGTCAATTGGTGGTGCAAGCAACGGTTTTGGCACGGCTGGACTATGCCAGCTCCCTTTTTATAGGATTAAACCAGGCTGAGTTAACCCGACTTCAAAGAGTGCAGAACGCTGCGGCCAGAGCGATCATAGGTCTTCCTAGGTTTTGCTCGGCCGGTCAATCTTTGCGAGCCTTGCATTGGTTACCCGTTAGGCAGCGGATCCACTTTAAAGTTTTGTGCCTTTCCTTCAAAATTCTGAAGGGCCTATCACTTCCCTTACTGCACCAACTCTTGCGCCCTTACATCCCGGGCCGCACTCTGCGCTCGCTAGACCAAGAATTAGCGGTAGCCCCTCGGTTCAAACTCAGTCGAGTGGGGGGTCGCTCTTTTAAGGTGCGGGCAGCCGCACTCTGGAACGCTCTCCCTTTGAAACTCCGGACCTTTGGTGACCTGCTCTCCTTCCGCAAGGCCGCTAAAACTCATTTATTTTCTGAGCTTTGTTAAATCCTGCACTCCCCAATTTCTTAATAATTATTTCTGTTCCCCAGTTGTGTTGTGTTCGCCACCTTGTCGGTGCGCCGGGACGCTCCTTCGCTGGAGCAGCCGTGCGCAATACAAATAGCACTAACATAACATAACATAACATAACATAACATAACATAACATTTACTGCTGCCATAAGCACTCTTGCTCCCCCTCCCACTTTGCTGATCACGTGGTTATTCATCTGCCCTTGTGTGCCGATAACTATTTCTAAAACTTGTTCTCCCTATTTCTGTTTACATGCTTACACTGCAGAAAACCTGTATAAAAAGACCTGTGTTCTGTGACTTCAGTGTACTACCTCAGACAGCACTTGAGAGTGCTGTGTGGATGTGGTCCCACTCATGAGTGATTAATAAACGTATTTATTTCCAACTCCAGTGCTGATCTCTATTTTGTTGGTCTCTGAAACCGTGGACAAAAGGGTGACCCTGCACCAGTGTACCCCTAAAAAGGTACATTTCCACAGTTGGCGCCCAATATGGGGCCCCATTGGAGACGCGGCCGTCCGAAGGAGTGGTCTTGACGGAAGATCGGAATCTTGCTGAGGAAGCGCACTGCACGAGGTGAACTTTGTCGTTGCAGGCCGACGTGACTTTTTCCGGATTTCCCGATTTGACCCTCCAGGTGGTGGCCGGTCTCAACTGGGATTTTCTTTGACGCAATTTTGGAGTGACCATTAGGTCGACCGGAGAGCAGCAGGTGGGAGTTGGAGTCTTGTTATGTTATGTTATGTTAATAGAAATTTGTAGAGCGCACGGTCACCAGAAGGTTTCGTGGCGCTAATTGTAGCAAGATGTCGCGGCAGGGGAACTAAGCGTATGTTAGGGCAAACAGCCATGTTTTGAGGGCCTTTCTAAACCCCATCAAGTTTTCCTGCACTCTGATGTCCATAGGCAGAGAGTTCCAAAAACCAGGTGCGAGGTAAGAAAACCTGCGCCCCCCCTGGCGTTTGAGTTTGATGGTAGGAATAGCAAGCAGCCTGAGGTGGCCAGACCGTAGATTGCAACGTGGGGTATGTTTCACAATCAGATCGCTGATAAATTTGGGACTCCTACAGTGCAGGGCCTTAAAGAGTAAGCATCCGGTCTTAAAAGCTGCACGTTGTGCGATTGGGAGCCAGTGTAGTTTGGCCAGTAGGGGGCTGGCAGAATGCCATTTTGGTTGCTGAAATATTAGTCTTGCTTCCTGGTTCTGTACTATCTGAAGGTGTTTGAGCAGGAACATAGGCAGACCGAGGTAAATGGAGTTTGAGAAGTCGAGGCGTGACAGTACGAGGGTTATTACTGCCTGAATGAGGGCCGAGGGGGTAAGCAAGTGGGCAATTTTTCTTATTTTCCTCAGTTGGAAAACGCATGAGGAGAATCCTGTCCCCACATGTCCTCTGAGCGATAGTTCGGAATTTAGTGTGACTCCGAGGCTTTTTACTGAGGGAGAGGGGGTGGGGGGTGGTCCGAGGTCGGTAGGCCAGAAATGGGGGCCCCACATGATCGCGCTTTTTCCCGGTAGGACTAATTCTGTCTTGCCGGGGTTAAGATTAAGGTGGTTAAGATTCATCCAACGCTGGATGTGAAGCATAGTAGCTTGGAATTCTAGGGCGGAGTTCGGTCCATCCAGTATAAAGATGAGTTGTAGGTAGTCTGCGTAGTTGAAGGTGGTTACCTTCCTGTATTTTAAGGAGTTAATGTGGGGTTTGAGATAAAGATTGAATAAGTGAGGGGAGAGGGACGAGCCCTGGGGGACACCGCAGAGGTGGCGATCCTGGGGGCGGTGAAAGTGCCGAGACGAACTGCCTGTGTTCTGTCTTCGAGGAATGACTTGATCCAATTATATGCAAGGCCTTGTATGCCTGCTTGTTCGACTCGGGACAGTAGGATGTTGTGGTCCACCGTGTCGAACGCAGCCGACAGATCCAGAAGAATGAGTGCCTGATGGATGCCTTTGTCAGCGTTGGCTCGCAAGGTGTCCAATACAGCGAGGATGACCGTTTCAGTAGAATGGGCAGGGCGAAACCCGGCTTGATTAGGTTCTAGATGATCAGACTGTTCGATGAAGTTCGAGAGGGACCTGGCGACGTGGGCCTCGAGAATCTTTGCAAGGAAGGGGAGAAGAAAGATGGGGCGATAGTTGGAAGGATTCAGTGGGTCGGCGCCAGGTTTTTTCAGTAGCGGGACCACTATCGCGTTCTTGAAGGCAGTGGGAACCTTACCTTGGAGGAGAAATTCATTTAGGAAGGGAAGAACACAGTGGGGAAGGTTAGACAGGCATCCTTTAGAATGTGTGGGGGACAGCAGTCATTGGGGGAACCGGATTTGACTCGAGCCAGCAGATCGAATAGAGTCTGGGGGCATAAGGCAGGGAAATGATCCATGGTGAAGGGGTTTGTTGTGACGGAGTCTATGTTATCCGCGCAGCAAGTGGCGGGAATGCTGGCTTTGATAGTGGATATTTCATCCAAAAAATAGGTATTGAGGAAGTTACAGAACTCCTGAGTAGGTGGCTGATCGGGGTGGGTTCTGTCTGTATTGCAAAGGTCATTGATTATGGTGAAAATTTCTTTAGATTTGTTTTGAGCATTAAGTATTCTGGCTGAGAAATATGTCGCTTTGGCCTCACGTATATGCTTTTTGTAACCATTTCGGGCTGAGGAGAACTGAAGTTTATCCTCCATGGTATAATTTAGTCTCCATTTTCTTTCTTTTTGCCATAGCTCGAGCTTTTGTTTTTTTAGCTCTGTGGAGAACCACTTATGAGCGTCTATGTGTCGAGTCCGTGTGAATTTGGTGAGTGGGGCGTGAGAGTCACAAGCCTTCAATAGCCAATCCGAGATCGCGGTGTTCATGGTGTTAACGTCTGGGTTAAAGGTGGGTATAGACCTTGCTAAAGTGTCAATGAAGCCTAAATTATCGACGGACCTCCATTTTGTGGTCATGCCTCCACCTATTGTCTTTTGTTTGGTACGGTCGCTAAAGCGGCTCTCTTGATTTGTTAAGCCTGGGCTTTTTGTTTGAATTCGTTGTTCAATCTTTGCAAAGTTTGAAGGCAGGCAATGTGGAGATTTTTCTCCTTTTGAAATAATTTGAAGTAGTAATATTTTACACACATTGGTAAAGCATGCCTGTTCTCAGCACACTCCATAGGTGGTGTTGCTGCTCTGGTGGTACCAAACAAAGTTTAGAAAAAAGTCAGCCGGCTCCCCCAGAGGGGACACCTAATAGTTATGTCAAATATGGTATTTCTTCCATAATGTACAGTACACTGTGAAACAAATACACACAAAAAGATTCTGATCTGCAATGGCCAGTGAATTGGTCATTTGATTTTAAAAAAGGTTCAATAGGTAGAGCAGTGTTTATTTAAAAGAAAAAGTAGACCGGATATGTTTGATTGTGTGCGTATGTGGGAGAAAGAAGTGTGAGAGAGAGTGAAGAGAGCAGAAGCTATAGCAGAAAAAGAACAACGAAAAACTATATATCAAAAAGCGATAGAAATAAAAAAATAAAGAAAAGAAGAAAAAAAACAGAAAAAGAAGATAGAGAACGTTGATTAGAGATAAATGGCCAGTATCCTATTAGGCGCTCTCTCTATTCCCTACTTGATACATCTAAAGGATGATTGCATCCTATTAGAATGTCCCCCACCCCGTATAAATTTCCCACTCCAAGTGCCCGTGTTGAGGTTTCTGACGACGAGCATTTTCTTCAGATGACAAAGAAAAAGATAAACAAGATGGGCGACAGACTCGCTCTACTTTAACTAAGGCAGAAAAGGATACCTTAAAAACCACTGCTAGGGAGGAGGCTCGTCAATCTCGCACTGCATCGCTCATTGTAACTATGGTTCAACAGTGGAACAGCGCAGAGCAATTTTATTTTGTAGAAACATTTTTGGGGAGGTAATATTTGATTATAGACAAATTTCTCAGGAATTAGAGCCAAAGGGAGATTTTATATATAATTGGGTTTACACTCCTTGGAGTAGATCTAACCTGATGGCTCTTAAAGCTTCTTTGCCCGACCCCCGGAAAAATCCTGCCGCCAGTGCTTAATTTGAGCCGGTGCTTTCCTTACTTTCCTAAACTTAATTGCTAGCACCGGCGCTTATGACCGGCTGCCACATCTTTTTACCAAATTTTTATTTAATGTTAAAGCAATGCCTTGCGTCATGTCGTTCTTTTTTCATTTGATTAGATCACACTCCGCTAAGCTGAGGTTTTCCACAACAGTATTTAATTTTACTTCTAGCTTGATTCTGTTTCCGGGTCATGGAAGACCGAACCACTCACAGGAAAGAGAGAGCGATGCGACCAATGCAGTGAAGGGTTTCTCTGCCTTGGGACGGAAATGAACGGCGGACAGAAATACAGGGGTCAGGAATACTAGCAGCACCTGGTGTGGCACAACTAGTGAGTGTTCCGTGTTTCGGGTAGGGGCTCATATTAGCAGGCGCGTCTGACAGCAAAGAATGCCGCATGTAGGGGCCTGCAGCATGCCTGGGCTGCCTGGCCAGTCACCGGCCTGCGCAGATTTTGTTTCTGATCTGCTGCAACAGGGGACCCTGTGAGTGCAGGGCAGGGCCTCTGAGGACGAGGCGGCCTGCTCTCGAAGCTCCAGGCCCAGGTGTCAGGCGTGGAGGAGCTATTGGAGGGGAGCTGCTTAGCCCGGAGGACTGGGGGCTCTGGATTTGCACCACCTGCAGGTGGACCGGAATCTCTAGGGATATGTGAGGCGCAAAGGGTGCACGTGCACCACTTGCAGGAAGAGCTACAGACCCCAAATGACGCAAGGCCAGTCTATTGTGTGCAAGTTGAGGCACATACTCCAGTCGATGCACAGCAGAGGGGTAGGTCCACTGTGGGTACCGGAAACAACCGACAGATGCCAGGGGGCAAGCAGGGCCTGCACTATCTGTAACACATCCAGGAAGTGGGGCGACAGCAGCTGCGTGACGATGGCTCTTAGGGCCTCTTTACCACCCTACAGGGCCATATCATCCACATCAAAGACTCGCTAGCTGCCAGAGCCACGTTTCTGGCTGCCCCATGGGGTGTTTTGACCTGGTATCAGTTAATGGGGGCATGCTGTGAAGAGCCACATTGCTCTCTGGCTGTGATGGAGCTCTCCACCTCTTCAAGACGCGAGCATGCCCAAGCCCTGAGCGGCCACCTCTTCGATTGCATGTACCGGGGCCACAGTGAATGCACCTTCTCATTACACAGTGGCTACAACAGCTTTACCAGCTCCCGGGTAAATGAGTGCCCCCTGTCGGGGAGAGCCCACCAGCAACGCCCTGCAGAGTCTGGCACTGATCGCAGAGCAGGAGGTAAGAGCAACCAGCTGCTGAAAGTGCATCTTGGCACGTGTAGCACACGTGCTGTGTTTGGGGTTAGAAGTTGAGAAAATGGCCTCAATGTCTTTATATGTTAATGAGCAATTTCCATCGGTGGCGGGGGGGGGGGGGTGTGTCATAGTAAGAACTTGTTATCTATGATTGTGGTGAAGACAATGACACCACATCCTCTTTGAAGCAGCGCTCACTCACACATTTTGCCCATACACCGTAGGTGGCATCAGGTTATTAGAACCGGAGCAATTTTTAAGATTGTACTTGTCCTGCTGTAGTCTCAGACAACCTAAACTGTTTTTAGGCCTGGCTTGACAGAGCTGATACAAGACATTATGTGATCAGTTAAGAAAAGGGCTTTAAGTGTTACTACCAGGTGAGGAGCTTTGTCTCAGCCCATATGTTGGTAGCTGGCGTACATGTTTTGATTATGAGGAATTTGTGTTCATCCACAAAAAATGCTTGCCCTCCAAGCAGTTGTGATCATTGTGTTTTTGTATCCAGCTGTTTTTAGATAAGCGATCATTTATAGGGTTTTATTTTTTACTCTAGCAGCAGCACAGATGGGAGGTAGGCAATCATTAACTTAAGACTTCAGAGTGCAGTTGTGTGTTTAAGAGCCCAGGGATACACTAGTGTAACAGGATTTTTTTGTCTGCCTTCACAGTTCAAAGGGTGCTTGACCTTATGTGATCAACAAAAAAGAGCCTTCAGAGTCATACTGAGACAGGGGCTTAGGCTCTATCCACATATTGATACCTCTGCAGCCCTCGAAAAATCATAACCTCCAGGTATGGTAACTTGAAGAATCCATTTGACCCAACTGTCATGTACATGAACCATAAACTGGTCTCATGTCATCATATGCAAATATTTATTTTTGCAAAGCCACCTTTTTCTTTTTTTATCATATACAAGAGCACATTCCAATTTGTGAGTTCAGCGTTCCTGCTGTACAAAACAATTCTATTTGGTTTGATTGAATAGACTAACCTAACCGTAAGCTCCGTGCATAATACGAATCTAGGAGTGGCTGAACCACTAGACATGAAAGGGGTTAGTTACCCTGTTCCAATGATGGCTGGGATGCTGCTTTGAGGAAGGGTCTGCTTTTCCAGCCCTGAAAGCAACTCACTCAGCCCTCCCTCGCTCATAGCACACTGCGCCTCAGTCATAGCAGGAGTCCCTCTATCCCTTTTGCCAGCAGGAGTCCCTCTATCCCTTTTGCCAGCAGGAGTCCCTCTATCCCTTTTGCCAGCAGGAGTCCCTCTATCCCTTTTGCCAGCAGGAGTCCCTCTATCCCTTTTGCCAGCAGGAGTCCCTCTATCCCTTTTGCTAGCAGGAGTCCCTCTATCCCCTTTGCTAGCAGGAGTCCCTCTATCCCCTTTGCTAGCAGGAGTCCCTTTATCCCCTTTGCTAGCAGGAGTCCCACTCTCCCCTTTGCTCGAGGGTGCCTATCACAACCACTTAAGAGGAACCATATTATTAAAAGCCGTGGCGCACACTCCACCATTATCCCACCTTCAGCTCTGTGGGTAACGCCACCTACCACCATACACTACCTACATTTGCAATATAGATTATTTCGCAGCCATATGCATTATGGAGCTGCGTTGGATATTTAGGGTGGTATCCGAGCTCTTGTGGCTGCAATTGAATTATAGATGGTGGTTGTTAGTAGACATTTGTGCTATTCTTGGGCAGTAGGGGCAGTGCGTGGGCGTTGAATTTGGAGATGTTAGATGCATATGATGACTGTGTAAGCCTAATGCACCTGGATATTTGACGGACATTACCCAGTACGTTTATTTTTTAAAGACATGATCCACTATATATCATGGAATCACGGGGTATTACATCTGGCTTTCAGAACTGCGGTTGAGTATGCGGGTAGAGCCAATACAGTAAGTGGGTGGAGCATGCTAAAAAAATTGAGCACCTGCACTTAATATTTTACAAATTAAGCACTGCCTGCCACCTTCTATGAGGAGGTGGAAGGAGCCATTAGCTCCTGCACTATGTCCTTGCCAGATATTGATCTCTTCTTTGGGCTTATTTTGCCTCCTGATATGTGTAGAACGATACGTAAACTAGATGACAATGTAGCATATGGTGATACCTGGGAACATTTAGAACAAATAGATTCGGAAAGGGAGCCTGCGCAGAAACCTCAGAAGGAGATACTAGATCTTCCTAAAGCTATTGTGACTAAGTTAAAGACTCTCATAACCCCTAAGAAAATAGATTGGACTAAGTTAGCGTCCTATAAACAGAAAAAGGATGTTAGTTTCTGATTTTTTTCCATTGTTTGAGGAAACATTCCATGATTTTAGTGGTTAGTCATTGGCCGATGATACGGGTCAGCATTTGTTTGTCGATAAATTTGTTGCTAATATGTTATTGGAAATAGGTAGTCGCTTAAAGGCCAGCGAGAGTTCTTCGACCACGTCTTCTCCAGTTTCCCTTTTGACTATGGCACAATATTATGAGCGGCAGGAACAGGAAGCGAAAGGCAGGGAGGATAATAAGGATAAAGCCTTAAAGACAAAAGTTATGTTGGCTCAAATATATGGTCAACTGTTTAGGGGAGGTGGAAGAGGCAGAGGTGCAATGTACACCTGGGGTGCCCCCTCTCCCTTGAGCAAATTTGTCCCCTGATCAGTGTGTTTATTTTAAAGAGACTGGACATTGGCGTTCTGATTGCCCTCTTTTGCAAGGTCAGCAGTATCAGCGGGGAAGGGTAAGTTTGAGAGGACGCCCAAGGAATTCAGGAAACGGGAGGTACAGGAGCTCGCCCCAGATTTGAGGCAGTTGAACAAGGACCAAAATACTCTAATACTTTTTTTTTTTTTTTTTTTTTTAAAAAACCTTTATTTGTGCATATGAAAAGGACAAATACGGGCCTACAACCATCAGGCCGGCCACAAAACGGTTAAGCACTGAGACAAACATTACATCCCCTGTGCATCAATGGTCAAGATTAGCAACGATTCAGGAGTTATACACTGGAGAGATCCTTGACACCAGGGGAAGGAGAAGTGAAGGTTAATTTTAAGGTTTTCAAAATAATTTTATCGAGAAAAAGTCAGTAGAGGATAGAACCAAGGAGATTCGAGTCCGCAAGATGGCTTCATCACACGGGAGAGCAGCAGCATCATTAAAACGGCCATAGAAAATCTCAGACAGTGAGGCGATGCAGTTATATAACAGGATAGTCAAATGAGTAAATACGCCCCCCTCCAAATCCGCCCTCACTCAATCCACCCCACACCCGGACCCCGAATCGGAAACAAGTATAGCGCAGAGACATAGAAGAAAGAGGCCCATAGAACTAAAAAGAAAAGGTAATTTACCCCCCCACCCTACACCAATGCGGAGGCTACGGCCTGCCCCCCCCCCCGGCATAGTGCCTGTCGCCCAATGAACCCGAAATATAGACAAGATAGAAAGTAGGAATAGAGTAAAGAAAATAAGAAAACAAAGAAGAAAGCGGGGAGGAGCCCACGTAACCTCGGAGCGCCCGAAACCACCGGCCAACTACGTCTCCACACACTAAGAACCCACTACACCCAAAGGCGGTCGTGTGAAGATAACGTGTCACAACAATATAAATGAAGGCAGACAAATCGCGACGAGTGCGCACAACAAATGCAGACAGTTCCAGTCCCAGTCCAGCCCATCCGTGACACCATGGTGATAGAAATCAATCTAGCCCTGGCCCGATCGCGGGCGTAAGATTAGACTAGCCCCCACAGGAAGGCCCCGCAGCCCGTGCAAACAAAGACAATATGGCCGCTTGGGAGAAGATGGAGAAGTAGAGTCACAAAATGGCCGCCGATCATTGTTTGAGGTCCCCTTGTGCACCATATAAAATCCAGACCTGGCCTGTAAAGTACAGGAGTTCCACATAAAAGAAGCCGTAGGCCACCGTGAACGGTTCCTCAAGGACGTCAGGTGTCGCTCAGCTGGATACTCTTGCGGACGCGGTGAGGCAGGCAACAACAAAGCAGGCAGCAATGAACGAGGAAACAAAGTGACCACAATTGAGCAGGAGATCGATTGATCCTGGGTGCCGGGAAAGCCAGATGCAGACACCAGTGTAGCACGGTTATACACAGTCGTTGCGTCCCCGCAAGAGGACAGAAGCACTGGCAGACCCGCGTCTTGTTGAGAACAAACGGGGCGCTCACGACCCGCAGCCGACAGTATGGAGTCGAACCGCTCACTCAGCGTTTGCAAGCCAACACACAATTGCAGACGAAGGTCCCGCAGGGCAGCCAGAACGGAGCCGCATGTCAGCGGAAGCTGCGCCCCCACATCGGCAGCAATCCGGGACGGCACTGTGGAGCTGGAGTCTGGTAGAGGGAGGGCGAAGCGGGCAGCGGGCGAGACCGGAGCATCGCCCCCCAGCAGCGAGCAGGCAATCAACGCCATGTTTTACCGCTGAACGGTACAGTGGCCAGGGGGGGGGTCGTAACAAGGAGGCAATTCCACGCAGGTCTGCGCCGCAACAGGTGAAAGCCAACAGTCGCTTCCCCTCCCTCGGACTCTCTTTGCAGCCGACTAGGCAACAGAAGAAGGGGGTCCGCAGCCTTCCACAGCGCGGGCCACAGAGCGAAGCAGGCGACCCGCCACACCGGGGCTTACCCTATAACTCCAGCCCGTCAGGTGAAAGGTGAAGGAGGTGTCCGGGCGTCTCTCCCCCGGCTCATCTGGCGACAATCCGTGGTGTGAGGCGGGATCGGGGCCGCGGGGCTCAGATTTGCGCCGGGGGTCCAGTGACTGCGGAGCTTCCAGGGGGCCGGCCAAGGCCACAATAGAGCAGGGGTCCGGCACGGAGAACAAAGGCACCAAGAACTCCGGCATCCGGGCGGGCTCAGACTCCGGGAAAGCGGCGGCGCGGTCAGCGCGTCGTCGCGCACGTTGCACCTCGAAAATCGGCGAGGATAGGAATCAGGATGATAGTCCGAGGCCAAGGGCCGGCGGAGCCGGGCGCTCAAGCGTCTGCTCCGGTCGCCATCTTGGCTCCTCCTCTCTACTCTAATACTTTTGATAGACAAAATCAATATCAAATGTCTGATTATTCTGATGATGCCCTTGCCAATTCCAGCTATGCATAGGGATGCCTAGAATGGGGGTAAGGAACAGGTTGAGGTGCCAGTAGATTAAATGGGTCCTTATATTGACACAAACGTCTTGGGATTTACTGATCGGTTTCTGGTTGACACAGGGGCTACCCGTAGTGCTCTGTCTAAAAAATTGGTTCCTAGGGCTCCCCTGTCTGGCACAATGATAACATTGATAGGATTCGATGGGACACCTACACCTAGCCCACTTTCACAGCCACTTGAATTCAGACTTGATAAATTCACTGCAGCATGTCCATTTTTGCTTTCCCCTACCACACCTGACAATATTGTGGGTATCTATATGCTTAAATATTTTCGTGCCACAATACGTTGCTCTCCGGAAGGTGTGCGTGTTATTTAAATAACAACTATCCAATGGTTGAGAGATCCTGTCTTATCAATGAGGATGCCGCTCTGGCGTCCTTGCCTAGTGTGAAGAAGGAACACTGTTATTGTCGTCATTTCTTGCCTCCTATCCTCACAAAGTCTCGCGAAAGAAATTGCAATATTGTAGACAGCAGGTTGCCTATTTAGGTCACCTCCTGTCTAAGGAGGGACGTGCACTTACACCAGATCGCATTCAGACCATTTTAGATACTCCTGTGCCCCGTACTCAGAAGGATGTCCGTGCACTGATTGGCCTCACTTCTTTTTGTAGGCAGTTTTTTGCACATTATTAAACCTTTGTTGGCCCTTTTGACTAAAGACACTCTGATGCTCCTCCCATGGACTGCAGAGTGTCAGGGTGCCTTCCAACAGTAACACCAAGCCCTTTGTTCTGCACCAGTATTTGGTACCCCAGACATGTTGATGAGTGACTATTTGTCCCAATTAACTGACAGCTTGTCTTCTATTTATCAGCAGGTGTGGGAAGCTCTTCCTTCGTGAGCCCTTGGGTCACCGAGAGAGGACGAGCTGTGTCACCTGAAAGACCTGAGGAAGTCTTCCCGGACCACATGCTCCCTGGTACATCTAGATATCTGCTTCAATCCAGGAAGAAAGACATTTCATCGCAGAAAGAGACTGTTTGAGCCACTGTCCTGGGTGGTTAAAGACTGACTACAAAGGGGGGTAGCCTATTAGTGACTACTCGTCCCAACGTTAGTGAATAAACCAGCGCCTGCCCAGGACCTTAGGGCATCATCTATTTTGTTGTTTGCCGATGAAAATGAGCTTGCCTAAGAAGGAGATCGCTGCGACAACGTGCAACGGCTGTACAATCTGCATCCTTGGTCTGACTTTGACTGCTGCCATCATCGCTACTGTAATGTAGGTAGTGGAGGAAGTAATGCCTGGAGATTCCTTACCTACCATTACTCTTTCGCTGCAAGTGATGTAAGAGCACCATCATTTTGATTAGCCACAACATGAACAGGGATACCGGCAAGATCTGAGAAACAATTCATTTCTTCAAATGTTACATCAGACATACCAGCTAAGCAATGCTACTAACTGTTGGGTTTATGGCAAGATTCCTCCTCATCAGAACATAAAAGGAATCCCGTTGTCACTGCTTCCATTCTCTCACAATGGCTCATGCCCAGCTTGGTTCAAACTTCTATATGCCTCTAATGAACAAAGTCTGTTACCCCAACGAAATGGGGACACATAAGCAAAAGGGACTGCTTTAGAAATGGCAGCATATAGTAAAGGAAGTGCAGCAACAAACTATGTGTATCCAAATTCTAGGTCGGCTAAAGGAACTGGACCCTTTGTTATCTGTTGCCATGACCACTGGCCCCCTTTGTGTACAAAGTACAGGCGATGTGCCAGTGGGCCACGGTAACTGTACTACAGTGTTGCAGATGTCTACGAGAGGCCGAAGCAGCTTCCTTGCATCACGTCACACTTATTTTGTTTGTGGAACTAAGGCATACTACTTCCTACATCCAGGCTGGTCTGATACCTGTTACATAGCCTTCCTTCTACCACCTGTGTTTTTAGCTCCCCCAACCTACCATCAAGATTTGCAATTGTTCGATCATTATGTTGGTAGTAGGGGAAAATGTGCAATCGATGTCTCTGTAGTCGACTAGACAGAGACCACATGGGAACAATATAGACTGGAGCATGCTGTATCATCAGGTCCAGCTGTTGTCTTCACACCGGACAATTCACCTTCTATATATGCATACTTCTTCAAACTACACAAAATAGCTACTGAAATACATCAAGATTCAGAAACATGGACTTGGGCTGGATGGTTCTGGAGCGTATTTTCTGTACGGGGCTTAAAAGTATTATCGGCCTTGTCCATAATTATTGCAACTCTCTTCTCTTGTTGTTTATGTATCCAATGCAGGCCGATGCTTTCTTCTCTCTATATTTCCACTTGTACTACTTGTCTACCATCTAAAACAAAGGTCCAAAATATAAATGCCCGTTTAGCGATAGACCGAGAAGTCAGCAATATAATGTTCATTGATATACATGATGTTTATCGTACCCCTTTTAAAGCATAAGAAAATGTCTTAGCTTATGCCAAAAGGGCGGTCTGTGGAAAACGTTTAATATTTTACTTGGCATAAGCGACAGCCATTTTGGCTGTGGTGTCGATTTTAAGTTTCCTTCGTAATTCTTTTGTCTTTTCACTCTGCTTGTGCTATTTATTTTAGTTGATTTCCTGACTCAGCTAAAAGCAATGTACGTGCTTGTAGCTGCCAGTGAACCTGGTCATAGATGTTAAGTTTCAATCATTTACTGCTGCCATAAGCACTCCTGCTCCCCCTCCCACTTTGCTGACCACGTGGTTATTCATCTGCCCTTGTTTACCGATAACTATTTCTAAAACTTGTTCTCCCTATTTCTGTTCACCTGCTTATACTGCAGAAAACCTGTATAAAAAGACATGTGTTCTGTGACTGCGGTGTACTACCTCAGACAGCACTTGAGAGTGCTGTGTGGATGTGGTCCCACTCATGAGTGATTAATAAATGTATTTATTTCCAACTCCAGTGCTGATCTCTATTTTGTTGGTCTCTGAACCCGTTGACAAAAGGGTGACCCTGCACGAGTGTACCCCTAAAAAGGTACATAACCACAGATCCAACGTCTCTGCGATTAGCAGCCTGGCCCCTGAATACTAAGAGTTTGCCGACCTAGTTATACCTGCTGATTGTCGGGAGCTTCTAGCTAACACCAGAGCGTCCTCGCTATAAAGACTTATAAAGTCAATTGTAAGAGATTCTGTCATTGGTGTGAAACCTCTGAAATGCACCCTATTTAGTCTTCACCAGAACAATTGCTGCCTTTTTGCCTCCAACTGGCAAAATCTGGCCTTTCTCATTCTACTATTAAGGTATTTCTTGCCGCAATTCCCAGGTTTTGGCGGCAAAATTGATCACATTCTCTTTGGTCTTCAGGAAGAATAAAACAATTTCTCAAGGGTTTATTTAGAATGTTCCCTCCAATTAGGCGCCCTCCTCCGCCTTGGCATCTTAACATTGTGTTAGCACAACTCATGAAAGCTCCGTTTGAGCCTATTCATAGGGCTGATCTTTAATGTATTTCATGGAAAAACATCACTTCTACTGGCTCTTACTTAGGCTAGACGAGTAAGCGACATACACGCTTTCACTACTTGACATTCTTTCCTCCAGTTTACTAAGGACTCTATTGTACTTCGGACAAATCCTACCTTTATTCCTAAGGTTCCATCGGATTTTCACTTAAATGAACCAGTCATCTCAAAGACTTTCTTCCCTAATACACAGTCACCAGTGGAAAGGGCCTTACATTCTCTGGATGTTAAGAGATGTATAAAATGTTATTTGCAAAAAACAGCCTGTTATCCGTAAGGCTGATCAGCTTTTTGTGGCCTATGGAAAAATAAGAAAAGGGTATCCAGTGACTAAACAAACTATTGCACATTAGATTTCCTGTGCGATCCAATTTTGCCATCAGCAGGCTGGCAAGCCTCTGCATTCAACAGTGAAAGCGCATTCTTCAAGAGCAGTCTCCTCATCTACAGCTCTTTGCCGGTGTGCCTATTCAACAACTTAGCAGAGCAGCAACTTGGTCCAGCAGGCACACTTTTACCAAGCATTACTGTCTGGAAGTTGCTAGTAATGCTGATACAGCTACGTAATCTGTTTATGTAAGGTGAGCCTCCATTATTCCCACCTCCTTAAGTTTTAAGATTGCTATTTATAGATATATATGTATGTATATTCCAGATCATTATGAACCTATGCATGGCCATTGTCAGATTGCCAAATAGATATTTAAATATATAAATAAGAGGTTCATAAGTATGTTATGCACTGGGTAACATATAGTGTTCTTTCGTACTCTGTTTACGATATTCTTTCTGTATGAATATTCATACCTATGTGAGAACTGCTATCTACTCTGATTCAAGCATGTGAATCTATGAAAGATACCCCAAAACTGGAGATGAAAATAAGTTACTAACCTGTAAACTGTTGTTCTCCAGTATTGGTATCTTTCATAGATTCACATGCGACCCACCCACCTCCCCATTGAGGCTACCCGTCTTCTTATTGTATGTTCGTACTACACTTGTGCCCGAAAATCTGAGAGCCTGAAGCCTCTGTGGAGAGGGTTCTAGAGGGTGCTGTCACCTGATTGACTGGAGTTTGGCCCATCTCTAATGACGGACGAGCTATTAAAGTGAATGGTTTTTTAGGTCTCGCCTGAGCCAGCGCTTTAGCGGTGCTCTGGCGAGAGTTATAGTAAGCTGGATTTGTAAGTGCAGAGTAGTGGCTTTTCAGGCCTCCAGCTACAGTGCATGGGCGCCGGGCGCGCGCACCATTTGTCAGCCTGCCTGATCACTTTCGCGGCCGCTTTGATGTTCTCAGTGAGCCGCGCGGCCACTGAGAACATCAAAGCGGCCGCGAAAGTGCTCACCATTTGCCACCCCCTCCCTTATCCCACTTCCTGCTTGTTCTATACAGTCGGATGCGGTGCGCATTGCACGCTTCCCAACAATGACACATTTTCAGACATCTATTTCTGCCAGCCCAGATCACTGCTTTGTCGCTGCGCTTCCATTTAACCGCAGTCAAGGCACGCATTCATAGGTTAGTGTTGTGTTTTAAATATGACCCGGAGGAGCATTGTTTTCACACTACTGTCATTTCACCAAGTGCTGGCACGTTAAATCAGGACGGGTTTTTCAATACCGTGTGGCCTGGCCTTCTCTGTGGTGTCGATACTTTCTGATAACATTAGTCGTCGGGAAATATACCTCTCAGGTCCTCACTCTATCAACAACCTAGTTAGTTGTGAAAACAAAATCTAAAACGGTGTTTTTTAATTGTGCGAATTCTAACCTCGTCGCCACGCAGTCTATGTAACTTAACCTGTGAGCTCATTAACGCCAACGATGTACAGCTCTTTTCTGCCCCCAGCAGTTGCCTTTTAATATTGCACATCTTTTCCTCGTTGCTTTATTTCTTGTTCAATAATACACTTACTCAGGAGGGCATCAGTTCTCATTATAAATGCAAGCAAAGACACATACTATGAAGCACTCCACTGTATGTATTGATGTATTATAGTCTAAATGCTAATAAGGTCCCAAAGGCGAGACCTATTGGCTATGCCAATGCTTGTCTCTATTATCTTTAATGTTAGAGTAATTACTTATTACTTTTTATGTACCGTGCGACTCCCACTTCAATAACGGGGAATGATTCAAGCATGTGAATCTATGAAGGCTACCAATACTGGAGAACCACAATTTACAGTTTAGTAACTTATTTTCTTCATAAATCTACTTGTCCTGTAACAAAATCCACGTGTCCCTTTGGTGCCATGTAGTTCGGTGACAAATTATGACAGCAATCTCTTTATATAAGAGCTCGGAAATAGCCGCTCTGCTTATGTCAGGGCTCTTACCATAGTACTGTTTGAATACTTGCAATCCCCTTATGTTGCCACGTTTCCACAGATCTACATACTGGGCCTGAAGGTAGTGGAAAGCAATAGTTCCAGGGTTAGAATCTCCTTTTGAGTCTGTGCAAACCTACTAACTTGCATGTTTTAAGGGTTTTCAACAACTCTTCTCTAATCTTTTCCCATACTGAGAAATGTTGGAAATTTACTCCTGACAATGGCAGACGTAAACCTTCTTCCAGATTTGGGGAACAAAATTGTCGGAGGGAAAGTGAACTTGCAAACACTAGGACATAAACCATGGGTGCACTTTTGAGACTTTCTTTAATAATTAGGCTCCTAATTTGGAGTGGCGTTAACCGTGACCTTTTGTATTTATTAAAATTCTGTCTCTCTCTGTGTCTCTCTCTCTCTGTGTCTCTCTCTCTCTCTCTGTATCGGCTGGCTTCACTGTCAGTGACCGCATTCTGCTCTTTCACAAGGAGCATATCTGCACGCAAAGTAGTTTTGTTCAGTGCCAGTAACTACTGTGGCAGTGTGTGCTTTTTGAGACTAAAAACTATTTTTACTTTTACCAATGTTTGTTATAATGGTGAGCGCCTGCCTGCCCCCACACCATTAAGGTATTACAAAAATCATGCCAAAACAAGTCACACATTGACAAAACTAAAAAGCTCACCACCAGTTTCAGACCTACTGGCTTTGCCAATGCTGGTTTGTTTTTGTTTCCCATAATCCTATTGAAACTGGTTACACTGATTTTCCATTATTAATATTTTTGGGTAATACCAGCATGCATCAACATGTTACTCAGTGATGCTGAAAAGAAATGGCACCTGAAATTTGACAGTAGTTTAGCAAAATGTTTTTTTTCCTGCTTTCATTTTTTATGAACATTTTATTTTGAAAACTAAGTATAATCAATATTGCTTTTAAGCTTCTGCAAATATTTGCATCAAATCAGAAAGCATTCTGGGAGCATTATTCATAGCCTCATATTGCTTAACTTTGAAAACGTGTGTGCACATTATTTTTACTAGGACCACTGTCAGTGTTGCGTCAGAGCTTACAACATTTACTTAAAGCTTTCACCCTAATAATAAAGGCTTTCAATTAATGAACCATAAATACAAGTTTGAACAGCATTAACATATGGATAAAAATATTACCTTAACTACCATGATGTGGTACTGCAAACTGACAACCAAAGGGATTGTGCTGCAGGGTGTTGGGCCTAATTGCCCCAAGGACAAAATACACATGAAAACTTGTTGCCCTTGACTCCAAATAATATGTCCTAGGCGGCAGGCTATAGGAGTTCCACATCCCAGCAGACTATTTTGTAATATCACTTTACGATGCGTGGCATTGCAGATTAGACTGTAATACACCTACTCCTACTCCGTGTGGCCCTCTAGAAAGGTTGGAATATCACTAAAGCCTGTGTGGCACTGTAAACTGTTCTGAAACAATCAATCAATTTGGATTTGTAAAACACTCATCACCTGTGATGGTATCCAGGCGCTGGGAGTAGCTGCTTCTGGGCCTGGTCAATCGAATAGCCAGGTTTTTAGCTCTCTTCTGAACTCCTGCAGGGATGAGGAGGTGGAAGGGGAGGCTGTTCCAGGTCTTGGCGGCCAGGTGGGAGGAGTGGCCGCTGCTCCTGCTTCAGCTTTAAGCAGGAAGTGTGGGAGAGGGATGTGGAGCGCAGATGTCTGACAGGTTGGTGGAGGTTCAGCCTGTGGTTAAGGTAGTCTGGTCCTTCGTCGTGCAGGGCCTTGTTGTCCTGGATCAGCATTTTGAACTGGCACCTCAGTTAAGCCTGGAAAGGAGGAGTCAACAAGTTACAGTAAGCCTGGCATAAGGAAATAAAGGTTAAGGTTAATTTTAGAAAAAGAAGGCAATGGTAACAATGAGGTTAGAAAAAGGAGACAAAAGTTACGAAAAGAAACAGAGGCAAAGTTAGTTGCGTGTAAACGTGGCTTAGGGGTCAAAAGATATCACAGATTCTGTGGAGGTAAAACAAGGAAGTTAGGACCGGCCGCATGGTGTAGGTTCGAGGTGGGTGCCCGGCCTGCCGCAGCAGTGGAGAGCTGGCCCAGAGATCTAATCTTGGAATGGCTCTGCAGACCAGCCTGAAATATCACTGACTTGGGTGTGGCACTCCACACCAGGATGTAATCCCACATCCAGTGGCACAGCGAGCAAGGGACCCATGTCTGGGCTTACCCATGGCCACTTAGGGCAAGCATATTGATCCGGCGCAAAACCAATACCTGATCAGGGATCAATACTTGATAATATCACAGAACAATGGCCCATACACATTCAACCAGAATCCCTGATGGCCTGGGGTCAATTTTTATAGTAGTTCAATTCCTTTTCCTTTAAAATCCATGTGTAATATTACAAAATACATATCTAACTTATACATCAACTTTCCTTCTACGTGGTCGATGAACCAATTAGTTGAAGGTAATGATAATACTATCCAACTAACTTTTCAGTCAGCTAAATAATCACAGACTCTCGGTAAAGTTAATAAAGCTTTATCTCAAATTAAATGCTCTATTGCATATGGTCATCAGTGCAAATAATGAAATCCACAAAGGGAGAGAAAACCGCAATTTCAAATAGAAACAAACTCATCATTCAATTATGACATGCGCATGAAGGAGTGGATAGATTAAGAGACCTCAGTTTCAGCAACATTAAATGCGATACAAAAATACATCTAACGGAGGGGATAGATGAAGCGACATAAGTTTCATCTAAATAATACGTGTCAATATACCTATGATGGAGTGGATAGGTGAAGAAACATAAGGTTTCAGAGACAAAAATACATTTGCAAAGTAAGTTTGCAAGAACGAGTCAAAATAATACAGACCTAAAAAATTAGACGAAAACCACCCCCCCGGCCAAGATGATGGTGGGGGTTCCCTGAAATAGGATCAGGGAACAAAGATTTCAAGACCCAGGAGCGGGACAGGAACGCCTCTCTGCAAACCGACGAACAGCGAAGTATCCACTATTCTTCTCTTTCTCCCTGCAAATCTAAACCACACCCCTAAAGCCACCCCAGTTATACCCCAAAACCTAAATGTCCATCACACATCAGTTGAAACATGTTCACAAAACTAGACAGTTGATTGGTGGACTTAGGAGGTGGTCTGTTAGACCACTGTGACTTCATTCAGAGTTTTGGGCATATTCATTGTTCTACCCCCATTCCCTTAGCCTAATTCTTGACTCGTTCTCTTAATTTTAGCACATGATACATTTAAACATTTTATTCATAATACTCAGCAATGTCCACGGAAGAAGTCTTTGGTCCCACGGTCGATCACATCCTTTGGCAGGCACTCAATATTCTCCTTCAGCATATCGTCCTTGAACCTTTGTTCGTTCTGTGCTGCACTCCACACTTCTGGCTGTTCTGTCATGACATTTTCGGTTTCATCCCAGCCCCTCCTTTATCTGGCTAACTTAAGCATAATGGCGTCTCATCCAGCTCGCTATAACAAATGGAACGTGAACATTCACTAATTATATGTGTTTTTTTTTTATATGGTAATGCGCTTTTCACTGTTTACCACCCACCTTTGCACTATTCCCTGTTAGTGTTTTTCCAAGCATAGCTTTTAGCAAAAGCGGCTTAAATTATTATTTCAAAGCAAGATGCAACATGCAAACTACTAAATGCACATGCGGCCTAGTCATGCATTATTTCTCGTTTCTTTTAATGCACAATGTAAATACGTTTTTAGTTCTTTCATGCTTTATCACACGTTAGTGCATGCATGCACAAAGCATTTTCCCTCGTGTTTATGTAAGGTGCATGTTAGTTTTTATATTACTACTTACTGTTAGTACGTATTATGGGGGTATTCATCCGAGCAGGTTTCTTTTTGCGAAATCCTGCTCCATCAATCGCAAACACAACAAGATGGACGGAGTGCTGAAACTTTTCAACCACTCAACCCCCGTCAAGAGATCTGGGTTGAATCCATTGTTCTTTTGCTCACTATGCCACCCCAGTTTGGACCCAGCCATATGCAAATCAGTCTTTACCCTGTTCCTCATGGTAACAGCCCAGTCCGAACTGCCAGGACAGTTCCTCTCAGGACCTTAAACAAGCATCCTGGGACCGGTTTCGGGGGATTACTCCTCATCAGCCAGGCTAGCTTGAATCCAGTGGAACAGCGAACAAGGGACCCAGTCTGGGCTGACCCTGGAGCAGCACTGCAGACTGGGCTGAGATCTCTCGGACTCTGTGGGGGCAGTGCACCATGCTAAAATACTGCACACCCTTCTGTAGCATAGTAGACAATGCAATATTGCCAAAATCCCTCCCCTAAATCAATACCCTTGATTACCGGCACTTTTTTATTTTGAGAGGGATAGTACCAGCACTTCTCGAGCGTGACACAATACATTTAATTGGAGAGTACCAGCACTTCTCTGAAACGAGCAGGTACTCTGTTCTTTCATTTCAAGCACTGTCTCTGACCCAGACGCAAAATACGTGTGTGTGTGTCTGGGTGGGTGTCCTAGTATGCAAGGCCAAAACGTGACCCTAGTATTCTACTAGCGCACATTTATGTGATCTATCTTTCTGAACCAGATCGGCCTGTTCCCGGAGGTCTTATCGAAGATGAGTGACGGACGTATCAAGAGGGTCTTTTGACTCTTAAACGTGTTTTTCAGAACATGCTTTCGACACGTCCGATCTCTCCCTCACGTGCGCCTTGGTGCCTCACCCCCGTGGGGTCGGCCCAATAACTTTTTTTTCACGTCTCGTGCTTCCCTCCCTCCTCCTTAACGATCTAATCGCGTCATCTTCCACCTTGCTCCCTCGCCCCTGGAAGAAGTTGAGCTTCATTTCGAAGAGTGGCCCGCGGGTGGCTGTCCTTTGCCTCCGGATGAGAGGAGATGAGAGTGCGCGCTCCGCTCCTTGTTATCAAGATGGCGGCCCCTGATGTCCGCGCGTCTGCGTAGTCTCAGTGCGCGTTCTATCGGGCAGTTCCATCTCCGCCTGCTGTCGGGGGTGCTCTGATAACACATGTGGTGATTATTCTCTGCATGTCGGATTATATCTCTTTTTGTTGTTACACACCTTGTGAGTGATTTTCCTGACCGTTTTTAATGAGTTGTATAACAACGCCAGATAGTACCACTTTTCAAATTCGACGCATTGAGCCTCCGGGCTCCTGCTTCGGAGGGGCTCCTTGAGCACTATCAGTAGTTGAGCTCTGTATCTCAGCCTCAGCTATATTTCTCAGCAAGGGCTCGGGAAGCTGCACTTATCTTGGCACATGCCGTGGCGTTCTGATACATTGAACCTAAATCCATCTCAAGAATACTCACGTGGGCTCACACTGACACCAGCCTCCAGCACCATACCAGGGTGTCCAAGGCGCTACTGGCATCCGTGGCAAACATCTGAGGGTGATGCTTTCTAAGAACCATGACCATGGCTGCTTTGGAAGTGTCACTGGAGTGGAACTTAAACAGAAAGGCCTCTACTTTCATTCTATGGTTATCCCTGGAATGCCTTTCGGTGGTTTGTTTCTCTGAGGACAGTCACGGTGTAGCAGTTTAGATCAATAGCTGGGCACTTTCGTGGAGCAAACACATTTTATTACACCTGTGACACGCACTATGAGTCAAGGCAGAAGGAGATGCAGTCCCATCTCTTCGAGACAAACATGCTAACCCCATGCCACCTTCAAAGACAGGTTTGTGAAGGCCTAGCTAGAGAGCGTAAGAAATTATGTTATTAATTTGAAACCTCTCCCAATTCAATAATCCTACACTGGTTAGGCAAAACAGTGTTTGGAGAATCTCTGTTCAAATACTGATAGCTAGGATGCAAGCAGCAGGCAATGCCCAGTGAAGTGCATGCTACGTTCCAGCACTACCAGCAA
Organism: Triturus cristatus; assembly: GCF_964204655.1. Taxonomy (NCBI): domain Eukaryota; kingdom Metazoa; phylum Chordata; class Amphibia; order Caudata; family Salamandridae; genus Triturus; species Triturus cristatus. The sequence continues at coordinate 825,524,465 of NC_140586.1, read as the reverse complement.
TTTCAAAGCCAAGAACACAACACAATAACATTTCTAAACCAATTAAAAAAGAATAAAGAAAATATAATCAGCAAAAAGACACAAAAATCAAATAGGTTAAGGGGAACCGGAGACATGTATTTTTTTTTTTTTAAGTTGTAATGCAAAAATGTTTTCTTTACAGACTTTGATACTGAGCAAGAGTGAAGAACACTAACGGGGGATAGAAGGAGGAAGTGATTGACGGAAAAAAGTAACAGAGAGAAAGCTGAAAGATGAAAAAGAACCTGCAAGAGTGAGATAAAGGAACAGAGAGTGTCTGTTGGTAGATTAAAGAGATACAAGATGGAATCAAGACAATGCTGCCTCGAGATTCCGCACCCAACCTTTCATAGCACCTGCCAAGGGCTCTGAACAAAACTTTGGGCCCTGGTACGTATTACTTTACAAATTTACCTCTAGGAAGCTGGCAGTGAGGCAGATACCAGTTCTGATTGCACAGAAGTCCTCTGAATACTTAGCGGAGCACTCGCTTCCTTGACCATAGAGGACTTGGACCAACAAGTGGGGTAGTGAGATCCCTGTTCTACACTAAAATCAGACAGGAGATGTGTATCCAGAGACTTACAGCTTCAGAAACAGTTTGAGGTGGGTTTGCATTAAAATGTTCTCTCTAAACTGCTCTCAAAGCACAGCAGGGTAGTCTCCAGCCTGGAGCACCCACAATGGAGACACAAAGGGGCGTAACGTTTCTGCATGTGGGTGTCGTAGGCCAACTGAAGCAGTTAATCAGGAAAAGACCCAAGGGTGGGCCTCACCTAATAGTTTCCCTCACCTTGCACAACAGTCTGCAATCCCACCGCTCGTCCCTACCATCCACCAAATGGCAGTGTTCAGGAAGACTAATTGGCAGCTCCTCACCCAACAAAAGGTCTAATAGACTGTCTAAAGGAGGCATGTTTCTACTCCCTCCTCCTTTCAATGTTTAATTCTTCTCCCTTCAGCTTCAGGAATGGCAGCAGTACATTTCCACTGTCAGGGAAAACAGCCTCACCTACATCTTGTGCAAGCCCAACCTGGGGTATCAAAAAAATGCATCCCATAGGGCCTCTATTACCCTAGCTCATTCACATATATACCATGCATGTACCATGCCGCCTACACATACATACACATGGGATGTCCACGATAAAAACTGAGAACTTTACATGAACAGGCAGGTATACCTCCACTCCAGTGACACAGATAAAAAGGTCTGGTCATAAACTATGGTTTCGCAAAACACAGTTTGCTTCCACCACTGATTTATGTGCTAAACCCATGACGGGGACAATAATCCACTGTCATCCAGTAAGGGAATGCTATTGCGCCCCTTGAGGTCACAGGACAGTTCCAGGACTATACTGATTTCAAAGGACAGACGCAGGTGTCTGCTCACAGCAAGATAAGTGTGACGCTTGGTCCAAAAACAAAACCAAGATTCCAGATACATAGTCGGGCACACAAGCACCAATTACACATCTGTACAACATGCGGGATCCATTCCCGTCCCAATAGTTTTGAGCTAGGAAATATTTTTAATTTGTTTCAAAATGCTACAAAAGTCAGAGTTACAGTGATTTAAGAAAACTGGGGCCCTATTATACATAGGACGTAGTTTCCCTGTTTGAGCACGGCGCACCTTAAATTAGGTGCGCCAAGCACAAACCGGGAAAGTGCACCCCATTACATTGAATGCGCTGCTCCCAGGGCAGCCGCAAAATCGTGCTGTCCTGGGGCAGCGCATTTCAGTGGAAAACAGAGCAGCTTTGAAGCAGCTGCTCTGTGTTTCATTGTGAAGGTGGCAACCTGCCTGCTCTTTTAAGGGGGATTAAAGACCCCCTTCCAGGCGGGTGCAGTGAGTGACTGCAACCGCTTGCAAGGTGATGTTTGGGGGTCCATAGGAGCCCCCTCCCCCTTACTCCTCCACATGACCGGGATCATGGGTTGCAGTGGCGGTGCGCCTCAAGACCGCTTCTTTGCCTTTGCGCCCACGTCTATAATACTGCGTGTGTGCAGAAGCAAAGGAAATCATTCCCTCATTTGCACAGGGCAACACCCCATGCAAATGAGGGATCACCCTCTAATGTTAGCACTGGCGCTATATGAGTGCCAGAACCATCTGTATTACAGAAAGGGCCGCACAAACGTCTGTGGCCCTTTATGTAATACCAAAGTGCACTGGGGGGCGCAAAGCGGATGCACATTCCTATTGCGCCCCCGGGACACTTTCCATATTGCGCCCCGGATGCTCGGCTGTGAAGCGGGTGATTTTGCTCTACTTTGGTAAATCCAGTCCGATATTACAGCTAGTTTTGTTGCAGTTGAGATGAAACCTTTTGAGAGTTTGGGGACAGAGGCAGTCTTCTTTTTTCAAAGGAATGTGTCCTCGGGGTGAGTCATTGTACTTCAAGGTTTAAGAGCCCTCTCTTCTGAAGTGCCAGCCAGTAGCATTAGTGAGTCTCCTGAACAATGCTTTTCTCATTGGGCCCCCATGTGGGAGACAGACCTTATTGGTTTAGGATGTCCAATGTATATTGTTAATCTTGCAGCATCTTCTTCGGGTGACCCCAGATGTGGTACTCAGTAATGGTATTGGGCTGTAGTAAGCATGTTGGCACTACCCCGAAGTGAACCAAGATCCTTTGTGGTTTGAGTGTAGGTTTGTGCTCCGCTGGGTTAGATCTTACTGCCCAGACACAGACTTGCAAAGAATAGAGCTTGAATGGAGTGTTGTCCACAACTTGAGATTTGGTTACTGTTTGGGATGCTGTGATCCAGTCCATAGCCCATTGTATTAATAAAAACTGATTATTTGTTCTCTGTGATGGGGAAAAAACATCCTCAGCGTGATTTGCTCCTGCCGGTAAGCTGACGAGATTTTTCAAGGTTCAAACGCTGGGGCGGAAGGGTCACTCACTCATAGAATCAAGTGAGTAAGATTGTTCAGAATTGGACTGGAAAGCCTTGGTCTCATTGGTGTCTTGGTCACCGTTAGTTGGTACGTTGGGTCTTTATTGAAGGCAGTGACTGGAATGAGGGGGCTGCAAGACTTCATCCACTACTATTATTTGACCTCTCTGCGAGGGCATCGCCTTGTACTGTAGCAGGCACGGTGCAGTCTGGTGTGTTATTTTAATCCTCTGTGTCATCTTGCAGTGAGCTCTGCAGAGTCTCCAGTATGTCCTTTGGGGGAGGGAAAGGTATGCACATTACATATGTTCTGGAGGAGTCTGCGTAAAGAAAAGTAGGCGCTACCCACCTGAGAGGGTGTTTGCATCTTTTGGTCAGAGCGCGGTTAGTTCAGATAGGAGGCGATAGAGATGTCGTGTTATGGATGCTTGAATTCATCCATGTTTCTCTTTATTGCCCGTTGAGGGTTGGCAGGAGGGTAGTCCCTGGGTCTAAAGGTTACAGGACTATTCCCCCGCCTTGGGCCTCGGCGTTCTGCCGAGCGAGAGTCATTTCCCAGAAAGAGGAAAAAAAGATATCTGTACATAAATAAAGGAAGATGGAGCGTCGTCCGACATTCCTATTGATGGATTTGGGCGCTTCCACTAGGTGTTGGAGCTGCAGGGCTTTGGCAGCGGGAGCCGGGATGATGTAATGCGATCCCTCATTGTGTGAGCGAGGAGTAATGTGTCGTGACATCATCATCATCTCCAGTGGAGATTAAACAAATGAACCTGGGCTGAGTGCTGGAATTATCTGTCACCGCTGAAAGGGAGTCAGATCGCCCCTCCCCACCGTCGCGAGACTCGGGAGTGAGCGATCCCTCTGTCTGCCGTGGATCATCTAATGCGCCCGCCATTTTCTGCTTTGACGTAAGCCACCTGGTGGCTTGTGTATTTTTCTTGCAGGATGGCCTTTCTTTACTAGCCCACGTTACTCTTCGATGTTTATGGCCCGGGAGTGGGTATTCCTCTTTCATTGCAGACTTGCGTGCCATTTTGATGTTGTTCTGCACAGGACTGGATTAGAAAACACAACTCATTACTCGGGGGTCAATGATGGTCAACAAAAATGGTGGTGAGTCATGAGAGGCGAAGTTTTAAAAAGCAGCCCGACATACGTTTTTAGAAACCCTGCAACAACAAAAATTGGCAACAAGGAGAAACTTGAACTAAATCTTACTGGCTTAATTAGTTGCAAAAGCTGCATTTTACAATATCTCTTTGGGGTTAAAGCACCTGCTGCGGAGGGGTTTGTGTTTCGAGTAAATCACAGGGAATAATATTAATAGAAAGATAACTTTGCTGGTTAATACATTTGCTGGAAAGATCTTTGTTTTGTTTAGTAACAGTTTTGACCAATAAAGTAGCGTAGATAGTTAACGTGTCCCTTGCACAGAACACGTGTAACATGCAGATAACAGATTTGTATTTTAAGTAGATAGGTAAGTGAGTTACTGCTTTTGATACAGGGATCATTTTATCACTTGGAGTTCATAAATTGCAATCCTTCTAATATAGCCAAGTGAGCCATCAGCCAGCATCAAGAGCCTGCGTGCAAACTGCAAGGTATGGGTTTATAACCTTGCTGTTATTTTTTTTTCTCAATTGTTGTTATAAGGCTACTAAAAGGGTTTCTGTGGGTAGTAATAAAGCCTTATTAGTACACATGAGTGTGATATAAAATGCTCCAACAATCTACATTGGGATGAGTAGCACAATAAAAGAAGTAATAACAAAATAGTAAGTACTGTTTAAACTGTTACTCATGTAAATACTCGTGCAGACCAATACAGTTGACATTTTTCCAGTGCATGCATATCTCTTAGCTAGAGGGATTTAACAAATTCAAAAGCATGCCTCCAAATCTTAGTTTCTCTTAAGTACTTGTGAAGTGATGACAAGCTGTGCATCTTTTTCCCCCCCTCCATTGCATTGGCCTCTAGATATTTGGTTCCAAATAGCTCCCAGCTAGGATTATACTCGAACAAACGGAGGGCTGATGGACTTTTAAATGTAGCCTTCGTATTGAGCCACGCTAGAAACTAAAATCAGAAAGCCTCCTGCATGTTGTTCCAACAGAAAGCAGACCACATGTGGACCCTGATGAATTTTGGCACATTATACCAGGACAAATTCAGCATATTTCTCTTGGGACAGATGAATCCCCGATCCGGCTCAATAATAACTGCCAGATCCAGGATCCTGCTGGATCCACCTCCATTCCAGCACTGCTTCCGCAGCAATCTACCATCTGAGGAGCCCTGGCCACCTCATCTGAAGAGGAGGCCTCATCGGCACACAGCTTTGTTACACACCACATGCTACTGAAGGAACCTCAGAGCACACAAGATTGAAACTGAAACACAGACAGAAGCAATGCATGTGTCAAAGAGACCAATGAATCTTTGATGGAATAAAGCCTCGTCTTTAAACCCTCTCTGAGCGTTAACTGTACTGCTCCGGAGGGGATGGGGGGGGGTTGTGGGAGGGGGCTTCTTGTTTGCTCCTTTCATTTGCTGCTTTTGTATGAAAGTGAACAGACATATTTTTTGGTCCAACCCCCTTCTGTGCTACTGATATGCAGACAGAACAACTGTGCATACAAACCAATAAAAAAAAAAAGACAGGGCTTTGGTAGTGGTTGAAATGGAGATCTACAGGTATTCAGTACCTGCCCATCTAAAGTACTGAACGTTATCTTCTGAATATAATGTCCGGTAGTGTCTAGTTCTTGGCAAAGTGGCTTTTCTATGCTTGTATAAATTAATGTTATTGAGATCTGACTTTCCTTCTTTCTCTTTTTTGATGCACACTTCTAACAGCAGATTCCCTACCTCTAGAATGTTACCAGTTGCCAGACTGGATCCAGAGATTGTTTTTAGCAGTGCTTCTTGCATTGTAGTAGGTGGCGTAATGTGGCTCTGCTGAGACTTCATACCGCTCCAGAAGTTATAGAGCAGAGATGTATGTAAGCACCACCCCTGTATACTGAAATTAGTTCCTTGATTTCTCTTCCCCTTGACATGGACCCGGAGCTGGTCTCCCAATTTTGCTGGCTTACAGACAACTCCAAATGCCAACAAAGACATTGTGCTAGGGAAGGTGGCTACCACGAAACAACAAGATTCAAGCTGCAGGAAACAGATGTCGGTCACAGACCCATACAACATGTTCCAACGGTTCTTACTCTCCAGTCTCAACTTAGAGTTGTGTAATAAGTGTGCCCTCAAGCACCCAAAGGCAGCCGGAGCGAGAGATGAAGCTTTACATCGTAGAGCATAAGAAGAGGTTGCATTCGAAACAGAGGTCCAAGTCACAGGATTGCTTTCAGTTGTTTGTAAGGCTGGTCCTGAAAGAAGTCCCATTTCCGCTCAAAGTCAAAAATGCGCGATAAGCCCAAGAAAGCTAAGTGGGACTCAGCCCCATCCTGATACTAAGTTTGGTGAGAAGTTGCAAAGGTGTCACTCGAAGGTTTCCGTGTCTTCTGATTCCAAAGTAGTCCCACATTTGGTCCTGGCACACCCTTAATTTCCTGGGTTGACGTCGACCATGCAGCAAATAGCGGCCTTCAAGAGGGCCATGCTACAATTTTTCAAGATACAACTGGTTCCTGAAGCCACTGGAGCTTTTAGTTGGACTTCGGCCACTGGACCCTCCCACTTAGCATACTGCTGCCTTGGTCTCTGTTTCCTGGCCCGTTAGAAAACTGGTCCAGACTTTCAGTCCAGCCCCATGGTCTACACCAGTTCCTTTTGTACCAGTACATGGCAATGGCACCAGATTCAATCGTGACGTAGATCTCTGACCCCAAACTAACTTCGCCCCTCTCAAGGTCTATGCCGTTCTAGGAAATAACGAACGTGCAACCAGTGATTTTACTAGCAGAGCTTTGGCCTCTTCCTTGACACCAGTCCTAGCCGAAGATAGAGGCCGTTTTCAGCTGTGACTGTGATGCAAACTGGCGTATACCCAATCTTCCCCAGGATACTGATGATGAGGTGAGGCAAACAATCCGATCTCTCCTCTTTACACTGATAAAAGGCTATAATTAGATGTGAAAAATGCCAGTGGGCTTGTATATCTCACCATAGACAGAATTAGACTCACCGCTTGATTCACCAAAAGAAGAAAGTGCCTCATTTGCTGTAGTGCAGAAGTGCTAAACTTGCAATTGCTTAGTCTGGAAACCAAAGACAATTTAGTGACTGAAATTCTTTGAGTGTGTCCAGCTTCTTCCAAGCCTCTGTTATCATTTAACAAGACCCATGTAGACATTTTAATAGTCAGCACCTTGGGTCAGCTTACCTGTGGCCAGATGGCATAGACCCTGGCGACCCTGATATTTTTGACGATACACCCAATGCCTAAAAGCACCTAAATCTGAAGACAATCCGAATGTTTTTCCTTCAAAACCCCCTCATAGGGAGTCAAGAAATATGAATGCCTTTGGCAAGAAAATGTTTTGCTTGACAAGCCTGCCTTTACACTTTTTGAATGCGGTGTTTTTTTAAGCAGGTACACCCACAGCCAGCAAGATTTTACTAGTCATTCCAGAGGACCTCACCGGCCTAGACAATCCACGATAGGACATATCAAAGTATGTGTTTTGTGCAGGTCTGGATACCACCACCTGTATAGGCATCTGGACACCACCAACTGTATAGGCCAAACTATTGGCACCAGTGTAGAGCTTAAAGGGAATGTCTGGATGCAATCAACTGACTGATGTTGTAAGGAGATGCCCAAGCCTTCCTCATGGACATGCCCTTTGATGGATCTCGACCGTTTAGAGAGAAAGCTGACTCAGTGCTTGAGTGAGTCATGGATTGTCACGCCACAGCTATATCCTTGGGGCTATTGTCCCCAGTCTGGCAATTCCTCCAGCAATATGGAACGTCTATGGGCTTTTCCTGTAGCCAAGCATACTGGCACTGTCAACCTACCAAGATAGTGCAACAGCAAACTCTGCTGTGGTGGGCCACAGGGTATGGTGGCATTCAAGATCATTTACTCCAGCAGGGACAGTAATCGTACAACTCTTCCTTTCTAGTGGTGACGATTCCGAAGCCAGCAGGGATGAAGAGGGTCTCAGAAATATAAGGCTTCTTTGGTTGTACTAATCAATGAATCACTGTCACTTGTGTAAGGAAAAGGGCTACCTACTGGATGCTGGGGGGCACATTTGGGGTTCGCTTTCACCCAGCTGCAGCCAACGACTCTGATGTGGTGCACTGGATTCAGTATCCAAATCATAACATGAATTACAGGCCAGGAATTACTCTAAATAAAAGATCTTAGAAGACAGAAGTTTCAAAAATGCAATCTGGTACCACTGATATATATACTCTTGGCTTACCTCTCTTCACAGGTCATCCCCATAAATGCCTTTTTGCGTGCAGTTGAGGGTGGTTTATGTAGCTCTGGGAGTAACTGCAGGTATACTTCATTGGTGTGGGCACTGTGCTTGATTTGAGCGATTACTCTGGCTTTAGATTTTTTAAGTTGGGTTATCAGTCTTTTGTAGTCATGACAACAGTAAGTTGCCATTGTTTAGTTCTGTGCTGACTTTTGCACATGGGGCTATCAGTAGATGATTTTTGGGCTGGAAAGTCTGAATGGAATTTAGTAGTTCTGTGTTATGACACAATATCATAACATTGTTTATGTCCGTGCCTTTTGCTAATTTCTGTTTGTTCACAAATACAATTTAGTTTTCCTGGACGGTGATGCACTTGTAGGTAAGGGGAAGCATTTTAAAGTAGTTCTTAGTTAGTTCTACTGATGCACTCTCCTGGTTTTTTGATGCCTTCTGCCACTTAGGAGCTGATAGTCTGAGCTTTCCAAAATATGTTGGGCCCACTTCACAAAGACATTTCAAAATGTGTGCTCATATGTCTACACTTAGGTTTGGCTGTAGGTTGACACATTTCTGAGATCTCAAATGTTGCCAGGACTGCTCCCTGGAAGTTGTAATAATTGATTGATAGTAATTGAATTTACATGTGCAAATGTCGTGAATTGGGCCGTTGTTTGTTAATGGAGCGTCCGATAATTGACACTTAATAGTAGCATATACATCTTTTGATGACTTGCATTTTGTGCAGTGGTTTTATATAGTTCGTACATAGAGCTCTGTGATTGTTGTGCCTTCAAGGACTCAAAAAAGCTGCTGAAGCTTTGCTAGATGTATTCCTTCGCTTGCTACTGAAGTCTTAGTTGGCCCCTCATCATGGTGGTGTTGAACGATTGATAACATCCTCAAGTCTGTAGAGTTGAAAGCTGCATGTGTTGAATGCTTTGAGTGTTGAGTAAGTAAAAAAGGACAAGTACACCGCTCCACCATTGTCGATCAGATGTAGAGAATGGCTGCCTTTGTGGCTTTGTCTGAGAAGGTCATAGGTGTGGGGTAGACGTATCACCCACCTTTGTTCTGGTCCTGACAAAGCAAAGTGGATCAGTTAGGGACCAAAAAGGCGCAAAACATGCTGACCTACATTTTACATTTTCTTGCACCCATAGCTACCAGGGAATATTACGCCCCGCCAGTACCTTGAACCGATTTTTTGTTGTTCTTTTAATCCTGTCAGGAGAAACTCCACATTAAAACAGTTTTTGAGTATCTCCTAGACAGCTTTATTCTTTCCAACTCTAACCACCCTACACACCTATTACACCCTCCCACACATACTTTTCATCATACAGCAAAATCAAAAAAAGATCTCAACCAAAGTGACCCTTTGTGGGGCCTGTAGGGCATTGCAGTGCAGGCCCAACGAGGAGCAATGCCCAAAAATAAAGCATGACATCCCAAGGGCTGTATGAGGGCAACAAGAAATAATCTGCTGGATCCACCCCATGCTCATTGAGCCATCATTTTTGAGCATCGTCCGTCTATCTCCCTCTTTAACCTTTTCTTTCTTTAGAAACAGTACCTTCGTGGTTTTGCAGTTTGTCACCCAGAGAACCGACTGGCTTCAAACCATGTGGGGCCTGTCACAGGCAAATGTCGGTGACAGATCCCCACTTGGTTTGCTTGGAGCAGGGCCACGACTCCAAGACCTGCAAGAACTGCCGCACCAAGCATCCCAAGGCTCTGAGGGAGCGGTCCCTCAAGCTCTTCGCCATCCTATGTTGGTTGACTTTGCGACGTTAGAAGTCCCATTCATGTGGAAGGTCTCAGGACCGTTCGCAGAGTCCATCTCAACGTTAATTGTTGCAATACAAGTTGTTGGTCAAGTTGTTGGTCAAGTTGGGTAAGTCCCTCTAGCACAAAAAGTCAAAGAAGTTGAAGCGGTCTTCGACTTCGATGTGTCTGTCAAAGTCTTCTGACAAGATACAGGAGCGTCGGTACTCCAAGTCCCACGAGTCGCCAGACGCTGAACCTGGGTCCACTCCACGCTTCCCCGATTTTCCCGGAGCGCCACCCGCCCAGCTCAAAGAATTTGATGAGGCACCTCATATTTTGGTGTCCTGGCCCTCTGGAGCTCAGGAGGTGCCCCTACTGGATTCACACCTGCAGGTTTATCCTCCGGGTCAGTCGGGCCTCATGGATCTCTTGCTGGATCCGGAACGTAGCCGTTGTCCCTCCGACCATCATGGACATCCAGTGGGAGGCAGGATATGCCATCAACCCCCTCAGTGATATCAGACCTCTGGGTTCTATAGATTGTCTAAAGGGGTTACTCTCTCCCTTTTGTGACTACCCCACTACCCATGCCACCCACTTACAATTGGTTGATGGAGGACCATCTCTCCTTGCTTTGTCAAGAAGTGCAGGCTATCTTGGCCAAGGAAACCATAGAGAAGGTGTCTGCATCAGACGTGGGTTCTGGTTGATATTCACGCTACTTTCTAATGCCAAAGAAGGACGGAGGACTTCGTCCTATCCTCAACCAGCGCCTTCCCAACCTATTCTTGAAGAAAGAGAAATTGAAAATGCTCACGCTCACCAAAGCTCCGTCTGCCCTCAACCTGGGAGACTGGATGGTAGCGCTGGACTTGCAGGATGCACATTTCCACATCCCCATCCTGCCTGCCCACAGACATTACCTGCAGTTCACAGTGGGCCAAGAACACTTTCAGTTTGCTGTGCTCCCTTTCGGCCATACCAGTGCCCCTCGAATGTTCACTAAAGTGATGACGGTGGTTGCAGACATCTGCAGAAGTTGGGGTTCCAGTCTTTTTCTACCGCGACGATTGGCTGTTGAGCTCACGCTAGGCAGTTGCCTTCCACCTTCAGACTACAGTGAGTCTTCTGCATTCACTGGGGTTCACTATCAACTTCCAAAGTTGCACCGGACTCCCTTTCAAAAGCTCCTTTTCATTGGAGAGTTTCTGGACACGGGGCAGTTTCAGGCCTATCCTCCCGAGTGGCAAGTCCAGGATATTCAGGCTATGACACTGTTGTTTCAGCCTCTATCCTTGATTTTGGTGAGACTGACTCTGAGGCTATTGTGCCTCATGGCCTCCTGCATCCTGCTGGTCATGCATACCCGATGGCATATGCAGGCTATGCAGTGGGACCTGAAGTCCCAGTGGGCACAGTATCAGGGAAATCTCTCCGACATGGTCCAGATCTCGGAGGGACCCACAAAAGATCTGCATTGATAATTAACGAACCATGATTGGGTCAGTATCAGACTCTTCTCTCTTTCCCAACTGGCGCTGACTATAGTGACAGATGCATCACTCCTGGGCTGGGGTTGCCACCTGGGAGAGGTGGAGATCAGAGACCTCTGGTGTCCGGTGGAGTCCAAGCTCCATATCAAACTGCTGGAGCTCCAGGCAATTCGCTTGGCACTTAAAGCCTTTCTTTATTTGAGCAAGAGAAGACTGGTGCAAGTCTTTACGGACAACACCACCACCATGTAGCACTGCAACAAACAGGGCGGGATGAGGTTGTGGACCCTTTGTCAAGAGGCCCTGCTTCTTTAGACATGATTGGGACATCAGGGCATTTCCCTGGTGGTTCAACACTTGGCATGCTCTCTGAACTCCAGAGTGGACAAGCTCAGCCACAGAAGCCTAGTGGATCACGAATGGCGTCCCCATCCGGAAATGGTGCAAGGTTTCTTTCAGCCTTTGGGAGAGCCTTTGGTTAGATTTGGTTAGATTTGTTCACCACTGCTGAGAACATGCAATGTCAGTAGTTTTGTGTGCTGGAGTTCCCAAGGCAACTCTTGCTTGGAGGCGCTTTTTGTCTCGAGTGGAGCTCCACCCTCCTGTACACCTTTCCGCTAATACAACTCCTGCACAAAGTTCTAAAGAAGATTAGGAACGACCGGGCTCAAGTAATTTTAGTGGCTCCAGATTGGGCATGGAGAGTCTGGTATATTGAGCTGTTCAGCACGCCCATTGGTCCTCCGGTCAGGCTGCTTCTTCAAGAGAATCTTCTGTCACAGCAACAGAAGAGGGTTCTGCACCCAACTTGCGCACCCTCCACCTTCATGCATGGAGATTGAGTGGCGACAGTTGACAGCTTTCAGCATTCGTCCCAAAGTCTGTAATGTTATTCTGGCAGCCAGGCATTCTTGCACTGAGCTGATATACAAGTGCCACTGGGACAAGTTTGTGGCATGGCGTGAGTCCCACAAAGTTGACACCCTTTCTGCATCTTTATCAAAAGTTCTCTTGTTCGCATTGTCCTTGGCCCAGCGGGGCTCTGCTCTGGGCACAGTCGAGGGTTACCTTTCTGCCATCTCAGTATTCTTGCAGTTCCCGGACCAACCTTCCCTCTTTGTCACCTATTGTGGCTAGGTTCCCTAAGGGCCTGCCACATCATCATGCCTCATTGGGACCTCAAGTCGGTGCTCATGTTCCTCATGTGTGCACCATTCAAACCTCTGCTCAATTGTCCTCGTGCCTCTTGACTATAAAAACTGCCTTCTTAGTGGCCATAACATCAGCCAGCAGGGTCCGCAAACTGCAAGCGCTCTCTGTGCACCCTTTTTATGCTACCTTTTATCTGGACAATCTGGTTTTCTAGACATGTCTCCTTCCTTCCAAGCGTTGTGAAACCTTTGCATGTAGAATTTAAAATAAAGAGGGGAGTTACCCCAATGTGCACCACACAGAGGGACGGAGTATCTATAGTAGGAAAACACACAGAAGGTCCCTATTTAAAACTTATCCTAGTTACTCATGGACATAAAAAGAGAACTGTTATTTATAACTAAAATAAAGAAATCTACTAAGAACACTGTGTGCTGTATCTGCACTTGAAATAACACTATAAAAATATATTACTTAAAACATGATCATTTATTACAAATCATAAAAATTCATTAATACAATACAATATGAATATGCCTCCCAAGATTGGGTTACACTCTATAATCGTTGCAAAAGGAAATAATCCAGATCAATAAAACCAGAGTTAAAAGTCGCGTTTCGGTGATATTTGTTATCTTTCCACCTTCTTCAGGACTAAAAAATGTTTTTTTCAAATCTCATCTTTCGATTGAGAAGGCATTAAATGGAGGGTGACCTTCCACAATCAAATTTTTCGGCCTGGTAGTTATTATGCCTTACTGATAATCAGCTTTGTATGTTTGTTCCACAAAAGCCACCGTATTGTGTTCATTTAACACGAGACCACTTTAAATCACTGGGGAACTTTACTTTCACAATGTTTAGTAGTTTAGAGGCCTTGTCCTTATCTTCAATCTTAAAGAGGATGTCAAGTAATTGAATTGAAGATGTTTTGAATTTTCTTTCTTCATCAATTTTGTAAAGGACTTAAAAATTAGAATCGGCCTCCCTGCTTTCGCGGAACATCCAAGGCGGGTTATATATAGGACTTTTTTGTCTAATTGGTTTCGTAGTCGCACCTCTGGGGAGATCTTGCTTGGGGATCTTTTCTAAGGCAAGTAATCTGCGGCTCGATAAGTCTCTATCAGATGAACAAGTTACTTACCTTCACTAATGGCTTATCTGACCCACCCATCCTCCACACTCTGTGAACTGATTAAGGTATCTTGAGCACCCTCTTAAGGGCCTTAGTTTGTCACATCAGTAGTCAGTGCTCATCTGCGCTCCTGGCATGGAAAGTTGCAAAAGTAACTGACGTTAGCGTGTTGATGTGGCACCTAAATGGGTACTGCGCACGTCACTTCCACTGCGGATGATGACACCAAGAGCCGAACAATGACACCTACTGCCACGCAGGGGTTTTTGTCTTGTCAGGTCTTCTGTGAAGTAAGGGACATGAAATAAAACGGTTCATTGAGTACTTTGGCTGTCGGTGCATCACAGGTTTTGGGGAGAAGTTCAGTTGGTTATAGAAGAGTTTTGCAATGATGTGTGATTAAAATGCTAAATCGGTTGTAAGACGTATGTTACACAAAAACATGTTTTCTGACAAAATTATTAGATCGGTGAAGTGCAGGAATGCAAACAATATTTCTATGTGTGCTGCAAATGTGAAAATAACTGTGATCTATACTGTGTAATGGGGCATTGTTGGGCAACTGGTAGAGTGCTGGATAGAGGTTGGGCTCCGTATCTGGTGCCGGGTCTGTGCTGTACTGCTGGCTGCTCTGCAGTGGAGTTGTTCGACATCAGGACGATTGCTGGATAGGGGTTGTGTGCCATGTTGGGTTTTGGGGTCTGGGCTGTGCTGATGAATACTTTGCAGTGGGGTTGTTGTTGGGTACCAGGACTAGTGCTGGTTGGCTACATATCAGGTGCTGGTCTGTGTGATTATAAGGCTGACTTCTTCTGTGTAAAATGAGAGCTCTCATATGGTTGTGTTGTGCAGTGTGCCCGGTTGCTTATTACTCCTTTGAGAAGGGTGCACGGACCCAAGAGCTGATTGTGTGCCAGCAATGGTACATGTAGACCGAATATTTGTTATGTTAAGGCAGTGATGACTGGGGCCCATCCATGTATTTGCGTTAGTGCCTAATGCCCATGAGTACTTTTAAGCACAGGCTTGGGGGATAAGTGCCCATCCTGTAGGTGTGTGGGTGTATGGGAGGTGTGTGGTAGCCTGTCCTTCAGGGTGTCTGTAAGTGTCGGACTAATTGTGTGGGTGTTTTTATGCTCAGTCAATGTGATGTAGGTGATGTGATGTGAGTGGGATGAAGTGTAATGCTGACAAGTGTTGCTATGGCACATAGTGGGAGTCTTTCCAATCTGTGTGTTTTCCCTCTCTTGAACTCAGTAAACATCTGATTTGAGAAATAAGTGCCAGTGGCCCCTAACGGCTGAAATTAAGCACTGGTGGGAGGAGCTGAGAGGATATCCTGCTCCTCGTAGAGACATAAAGGCTTGGAAAGGTTTATTTTTACCGCACTGCTACTGTTTTAACTTAATCTTTTAAATTTGGATGGAAATGTATTTGTTGTAACTTGGGGAATTACTTGGGGGGGGGGGGGGTTTACACTGTCCTGTGTGTCGCTCTGAGTTGCTGTTTATTTTTGACGTCCGGAGTGTGTTTACTCCGTCCTACCTGCACTTTTCTGAGGCCAGCCTAATTTTAAGCGCCCATTCTGGTGTGCCTCCCGCCATTCACGGTCAGCGCTCTAGTCGCTGCACGCCGTCCCCACTCAACCATATTTAATGCCCTCCACTCGGATGCGCAGCGGACGAGCGCATGGGGCGCGCCGATGACGTGCCAAAGGCGCATCTAAGGCAAGCCTATCTGCGCCCGTCAGCGCCAAGTCAGCGGCCAGGGACAGTTATGCTGCCCGAATTGGGTCCCCCGCTGGTAATGCTTTGCAGCTATCGGGTGAGTTTTGAAATCACTGCGGCCTCCCTTATGCCCTTCAATTAGTGCTCGCGCCTTGTCTTTTAATCAGGACTCCGTTTCCTTGGACTGTGGTTTCACTTTGACGCCGGTGCGCCACTCTGGTGCGCCACTCTAGCAATTTACTTACTGAACCCTCGCGGGCCGTGTCCGTTAGAGCTGCCCTCATTAATGCTTGATCATTGGGGAAGCACTATATGGACGTGTTCAACCTGGTCTCTGACCATTCTTTGGACTTGCTGTTTGTCACAGAGAGCTGGCTGAACTCGTCATCTAACCCCATTGTTGCCCTGGCGACTCCTGCTGGCTTTAAGATTCATCGTGTGGACCGACCAGTTGGTAGAGGGGGTGGCCTGGCCGTTTTGCACTTGGACAATTGGGCTTTCCTTAGCGAACCCTCTAGCATTTGGGGCGAGTGTGAAGTTCTGGACTTCAGCATTCAGTTTTCGGCCCATCTCACATTAGGCGGGTCCCTTGTCTACCGTCCCCCTGGTCCGACTGATGCCTTTCTTAAATCTTGTGGGGACGTGATGGCTGAGCGAGCATTGCATTTCTCTCGCTACTTGGTTCTGGGTGATGTGAATCTTCACCTCGATCAATCTGAGACCGGAGACTCAGCTGACTTCCTTGGCTCCCTTCAATTGGCTCATCTTTCACAATGGGTCATCTAATCCACCCATCAAGGGGGCCACATCCTTGACCCCATTTGCTCTAACTTCCCTATCTAGGTGAACAAGCCTTCGCCTGTCTCCTGGTCGGACCACTTCCTTATGTGTTTTTCCTGGGAAGTTACCCAGCCTACCAGGCTAGTTGCCTGCCATCACCCCCTAACTTTAGTAAAATTGACCCTCTCCAGTTCGTCAGCTCTCTGGCTGCTTCCCGGTCCCCTCTTCAGCAAGACCTGGAGGGGAACGTGTCCTGGTTTTCGGACTGGATCTCTGACTCGGTGTTTGCTCTTACGGCACCTGGCCGGCCTAAGCTTGCAAGAGAGTCCCCTTCTAAACCGTGGTTGTCTCCTGAGCTGAGAGTCTTGAAACATGAATGTAAAATTCTGGCGGGGGCATGGCGCTCTAGTGGGGACTGCCCTATGGCGAAACATACACTTAGATCCAAACAAAAAAGCTACTATACCGCTATAGCGGCTGCTAAAAGCTGTTATTACACTTTACGTATTGATAAGGCCAACAACAATTCTAAAGAATGTTTCTCTATTGTGCAAAGTTTTATGTCTCCCAGTGCTCAGGCCCGTGCTGCGCCAGTTTCGGAGTCCTGGTGCAATACTCTTGCTAAGTTCTTTTTGGACAAAATTTGCATTATACAAGCTTCTTTCTCCGCTTGCACTACGGCGTCCACAGCATTGGGTAATGCTGCAAAAAATCTGGGGGTCTTGTTCAATGAGAACCTGTCCTTTTCAACCCAGGTCAAGAAGCTGGTTGGAACCTGTTTTGGCACTCTGAAAGCTCTGAGGAAGTTTCTTCCTCTCCACCAAAACCGGCTAAAGAAACTGTTGTTCGCACCTTGATCTTGTCCCGCCTGGATTATGCCAACGCACTTTATGTAGGCCTGACCGGCTACCTCTTGAATAAATCACAGGTTGTCCAAAATTCGGCTGCTTCTGGGGTTGTCTAGCAGGTATAGTGTGCGAGCACATTTACGCTCCTTACACTGGCTTCCGGTTGAGTCACAAATTAAATTTAAGACTTTCGCTATTGCCCATAGGGCACTTCATGGTTCGGGTCCTGTCTATTTACAGAAGAGGTTTGCTTTTTACAATCCAGCGAGACAGCTGCGGTCTTCTTCCCAACTTCTGATGCAGACCCCCAGGTTCAAACGCCAAAGGCTTGGTTGGAGGTCCTTTGTGCGGAAAGCTGCTCTGGCTTGGAATGGTTTACCCTTGGCGCTGCACTGCATTCAAGATCCTGCCATTTTTTTAAAAAAGTTAAAAACCCTTCTTTTTTAGCAGCTGCCCTGGTTTCGGTCTCCTTTTCCCAAGTACGCGCTGGGACACACTGTTGAGTATCTGTGCGCGAAATAAATTCATATAACATAACATAATGTACTTTGTGTTCACTTGGAACGGAAGTCTTAATAAAGAGGAATGGCTCAATAAGTGCCCACAGCTTGCCTGGTTCCTGGGACTGAGGGGGATCAGCTGGCATTGCTGCAGTGACATTTGCAGTTTGCACTGTAGGCTCCTGAACACATCCTCATAGTCTTTGTTCGTGGTGCTGATGGGCTAGCCCTTTCTTGGCACTCTTAAGGCAGAACCAAATAGCAAGCATGTCAATAAGCAGGTTGAAGGTAGGCACCCAGGTCTTCATGTGTCTGATAAGCCTTTGAACAGCTAGACTGGTGTATACCATGAAAGTGAACTGTGGCTCCAAAGGTGCTGGGGGCTATTGGTAGATTTGTATCTTTAGTTTGGAGAACTCTTCTCAGCCATGATTCCTAGGTGTGGGTGTGGGTGGCATGCTGGTCCATGTAATTGTAAAGTGAAAGGGTTTACAAAGTATGTACTACTGCCGTTTGTTAGGTCTGTGACATTTTTCACATTAGACAACTAAAGAGACTGGAAATAATGATTCTTCCAAGACCACACAATGTAGCAGCTAGCAGGTGGGGAACCCGAGATTTGAACTTGCAACCACTTAAACAGAGGCACCTTTTTCAGGACACAGTGAGACTCCTTTTGTTTTCACCTTGTTGAATGAATGAAAGATCAGCCGTCTTCTTACTGATATCTCCCGGGAGTCCCAACTGAGTTGCGTATTGTCCACTTATGCGTGGCCACTACTCTGTGCAGGCCTTGGAAGACAGCAGAGAGGGGATAGAGGTGAACTCTGTTTAATGAAAACTGGAACAACAAGAGTGTGTGTACGTTACTTAATAGGAGCTGACCCAAATTATTGAAGACTTTGATGCCCACTGCCTCTTACCTTGTTGGACACTCTAGTTGACTTGTTCTTCAAGTATTTGTCTGTTCTTGGAGCAGTAGTTCTTCATCTCTTGCTGCTGTAAGTTGCTTTTCTGTCTCCAGTACATTTGTGTTGAGTTCATCACCTTGGGCGGTAATTGGCGGGAGCCTTCTTGTGCGTCTTTCAAGCAGGAGTCGTGCTGTGATGCACCTATTTCAATGAGGACTGCCCAGGCTCGTGATGCCCTTTTTGATCATCGGAAAGAGGGTCTGACACAGCTCTATCCTCCTCCCCCTACGGTCGGTCAAGTGCCTCACTGAATTCCTTTCACTTCAGCAATTAAAATAGATCAGACCCCTGCATGCAGTCAGTCCTTAACGAGACGCAGATGGCCCGGCGTAGGGGCTGCTGCCCGAACCTGTGGAAGGTCCCGCAGAAGCCCACCTGCTTTAGGGGGTCAGCCACCGACGCGGGGAGTGCTCCCGCCTCCCCGCTCCCTTTCAAGCGCTGATTGGAAATCTAGCAGGGCTCTGGGGCTGTATTGTTCCTGATACAGAGCATTAATTAGGCCTGGAGTCGGAGAAGGCGGCAGCGCCTGTTTTTAGCGGGGAGGTTAATGGCATGCTCGGAGAGGAGACGCTTTTAATGAGCTTCAACTCTGTGTGCGCGGAGTTTACTCCGTGTGTTAAAAGGGTCACACTGCAGTAGTTTGATGTGGATTGTCTCCTGGCCCCCCGTGTCAGAGGTGAACGTCTGTCAGAGTCCAGTCGGAGCGCGTTTACTTAGTGACACAATTCTAATTAACTACCACCGGAGAGCGGCGGCCCCGGGTGGGCGTCCGCGCTGCCCGCGCGCCTCTCGCGGCCGGCGCTCTGCGGGCGCGTGACATTGAAGAAGAACCCGCAGGAAGGCGCGTTTACTAAGTGCAAGTGCAGGCGGCGGGGTGTTTGGCATAATGGATGCCCCCATCGGTCCCCGTGCCGCTCTTTCACCTTGGAGCAGTGGGCGGTTGGCAGATGGGGCTTCGCGCGGACCTCCGCGGTCCAGAGGCGGTCCCCGTTTGTCGTGTCTGTCTGCTCTTCCCACTCACTGGCTCCCTCCCCAACCCCGTCACAGTCTCCAGCCCACGCTGATGTCATATTGGCTTGGACGGTGATCTTTCCGTCTGCCTGCACCCCGCTTGAAACCATTCTCCGAACCCCGCTGCCTTCATTGACTTCTTGCGGCTTCCTGATCGGTGGACATAATCTGGCGACCTTCTTACATACTAGGCTGGGATTCGTGTTCGATTTACAACCTTCGATGATCTTTTTAGGTCTGGCTTAAGCTATCTTGGCAGTCTGTTTAAATTAAAAAAAAAGATATTAATGGGTAACTGTCACATGGTTCTAGTGTCACCATAAACCGCGAGTCCAAAGGCATAGTAGTTTGTAAATGTCACCAGAATTCCACTATAGCAATATACAGCCTTATTATGTGTTACTTGTTATGTCTTCAGCTTCAAAAGTACTTTTATTCTAAGTGCAGGTAAACATGGGCAATGATTGGAATTAGAATGTTTATTTTATTTAACTTTAATTAATACATTGCTGATAAAATCGAAACTACTGGCCCTGCCATTGTTCATTGAGTTATGCAATTGTGTGGCTGCAGTGTTTACTGCATAGTTATGGATTTATCACATTTTCCACATCATTTGAAGATTTCCCCAAAAATGTTCTCTTGCTAAAATGGATGACATTAGCACTGCCAGAGAATGTGCTGCATAATTACTATTTTTTGTCACTTAAAATAGTTCCTGAAAAAGCAGCTACAAGCGGGGGTGCACCAGGCAATGAAGTCCAAGACACTTTAGTGGTGTCAAATGTCTTTATTTAAACTTAATCGTTTCCTTAAGTTAATAGCACGTACAGCTCAGCCGACGTGTTTCGTTCCCGCAAGGAGGACTACAGCAGGGATCTCTTGCAAGTGAGTGCGCGACTTAGACGTGGACTCACTCACAAGAGATACGGATTTTCGCTTTCGGGCATAACTTAGCCCTGGAAATTCCCTTTGCATCCAGCGCAATACACTGGATCTTTGATTCTGAATTTTCTCCACACAGTGTTCTGAGCTTTCATATTATTAAGCCCTGATGAAGTTCTCCTTGTGGGAAAGAAACACGTTGGCTGAGCTGTATGTGCTATTAACTTAAGGAAACAAGTTGAAATAAAGACGTTTGATAAAGTGTTTTGGACTTCATTGCCGGGTGCACCCCTGCTTGTAGCTGCTTTTTCAGGATCTGGAACACAGGCGCCACGCAACGGCTGGTATGGGGTATCAGTGCATAGGGCTACTTACTAGGGAAACTTGCGTGAGTTGCAGAGCCATAAGTTAGCCGTTGAAACTTTCTTCTTAAACTTAAAATAGATACCTTGGTGCCTAATTTAGTTCTTCATGCTACATAATCCTAGCGGCACTGTTAACGGTAGAACTCTGCAGAGCGGTTTAAGGGCTATCATGATGACGAAATTCATATTTCGTGAAGAACCATGAGGGGCTGGAGGTTTCTTTGACCCTCCCTGTTTCCTGATTGGCTAAGGTAGTACAGTGAGTAACCAGTTGGTGTGTCTGCAACTCCCTGGAACTTGCTCTGTACATCAATCCCGTGAATCTGCAGTCACCTTGAATACAACTTTACTGAAGAGAGTAGCTATGTGCAGTTGTTGGTTTATTGTCACTTCTGCTGAAGGGCTTCACTGAAGGTCATTTTTGTCCCTTGTCCGTCCCTGCCTTAAAAATTGTTCAGTGGAGTTTCTCTGCGTCTTCTGCTTGTCCTATTCCAGGCTTGGACACACCTACCGAAGAAGGTTAAGGTTCCTCCTGCAAGTGATGTACTGAACACAAAGATACAGAAACTACCTCGGTACAACCCTTACCCTTTAAGCCCACAACCCTATATGCCTTACACACACTGAGAAAGGCCGCATGCCTTACCCTTCTGACAGAATATCTCCATAAACCTATTTGGCTGCTGGTCTAAAGTGGTAACCTTGGAAACGTTTGGACTACCAAATGTAGTGTGAAACCATAACATTGGCCGATGATGTGAGATATATATATAGATTCACTGAAAAAACCATAGGTTTCACACACGTTATAGTTAGGAATAAGCATTTAAAAATCCTTGCAAATTCACTTAAAAAACCATAGGTTTCACACAAGTTATAGTTAGCTGTACATTTCACTCGTAAAAAACCAATGAAATTCCACGTTATAGTTAGATCAGGTAACTATAACTTGCGCGCCCACAATAAACTGCTGATGACGTCACATATTACATCACTTATGACATGGTCAGTGACATCACTCATGACATCAATGATGACATCTGAAATGACACATTGTGCATTGCGGTCGCGCAAGTTATAGTTACCTGATCTAACTATAACGTAGAATTTCATTGGTTTTTTACGAGTGAAATGTACAGCTAACTATAACTTGTGTGAAACCTATGGTTTTTTAAGTGAATTTGCAAGGTTTTTTAAATGCTAATTCCTAACTATAACTTGTGTGAAACCTATGGTTTTTTCAGTGAATTTGTACGTTTTTTTAAATGCTAAGTTATGTATGTATTTTTAATTTTTGCGCGCAAGGTGCGCTTCGCGCACCGTGCGCGCGCTGTGGGCACTCGGTGCGCTTCGCGCACCGAGCGCCCACGTTGCGCATTTCGTACCGTGCACGCCTCGCCATTTTTTACAAAATATCAATTGTTTTTTTCTCTCTTGGGGGTCCTTAGATTTATATATTAAATGTGATTGTTAATTCTTTTTTTTTTTTATTTTTTTTTACCGTACGCGTACGGTAAGCTTACCGTACGCGCACTCCGCGTTTTTTTTTTTTTAACTTATTAAATTTATTTTTCATACTTTTTGGTCCTTCGTGAACACCCTGACGAACGCTAGGGGGTCTGCAACTCTCTTCGTTGCCCCCTTTTCATGTTATCAACCTTTGTTTTTCAGTGCGAGAGACAGAAAATGGCGGCCGATACTTTCTGATTTCGACCGATTCGAATTTACAGTCATGTAACCACCAATCAGAATTGAGCTCGCGTACGGCACCGTACGCATTTAAATGCTATTTTCTCAGGACCTACTGAACAGATTTACACCAGACCTGCAGAAGGCACATCCCTGACCTGAGGACTACCTCTCTGCCCAATTTCAAGTAATTCTGTTCAGCCGTTCGGGCTGTAGCTCGGACTAAAGGTCCTATTGGAAAATGCATGGGGAAAACGCGTTTTGGGACCCCCCTTTTTTCTCAGCCCTTGCTTGACGAATCCCCCCGAGACTTTCAGGGTAGGAGCGGAGCGTAGCGCCCCATTAGTTTTGAAAAATTCGCGAGGATTCGTCAACCGGCGCCAAAGTTATTCCAAATAGAATGTTGCGGATTTCCTATGGAAACACGGTCCTAACTATAACTATCTACTGGCGACCGCCAGTAGATGTATATATATATATATATTATGTGTGTGTGTGTCTTGGATAACAATAGACAGCAATAACTGGTGAGCACATGCATCCTGCCTAGTGGTAGTGGGCAGTGCTTTGACTACACTAAGCAATAGAAGGACAAGTATTTATTTTGGTCTCATCCATACCAGGTGAGGTCTGTGCTTGCCTTCTTTTTCTTAGTGGTATCCGGTTGGTTGGGGAATAAAGCTGTTTTATGCGATTAAAGGCAACTGTTACTTTTGATCCCACATGAAGGTGGGGTGAATATTATGAAGATGGTTTGGTGAGTTAACTGCACTCTGCTGACCCTTCAGTGATCTAAACCTCATAATTTTGAATCCCAGCAAGGCAGAGTTAACCTTGCATCCCACCATGTCCATTAAATCAGTGAAGCATAAAGAGCTCTGTTTTTAAATAAAATCAAGTTATTACATTTTTTATAGGAGCCTATTTGTACTGTGCTCTTTATTTAGTAGCGAGTCACCTTAAAAGTTGCCGTTAAGTGGAAAGTTCTATGCATGGAATTCATTGGCTTGTACCACCTAGTGGTGGGTTAATGACCTGAAATCCTCCCATAATAGCTTGTTTTCTGTATAGTGCTTCATTCCATACATTCCATACTTTCATTCCATTGCATCCACTGCACCCACAATAAACACATAGACAGGAGTCTTCTAGAACTAAAGTAGTGGTTTCCAGCAACCAGACAGTAAATGCACAAGTACTGTCTTGGCATCCCATTTCCCTTCCTTTGAAGTGTGCCCTCAGTGTTATGCATAAACCCAGCGGATACGTGAAGCAGGATGTGACATTGTAGTGTCAAAAAGGATGCTGACAGACCCTAACCTGCATATTCTGTGAGGTTCAGATGAGTCATGTCTGTCCATTCAGATCAGTCTATTGGTTGTTCCTGGGAGGCATTTCACACCTATTCATACACCAATTCCTGTTGGAGAAGTTTAAGAGCAAATTCAAATTAGCCCCAAGAACGTCATGTAGGGAAATGGCAACCTTCTAAAAGTGACTTTTCCTTAATATTTATTAAAAATCTGACTTTAGCATTACATTGGAATTTTAATTGTTATTCTTGCTAGTTCCATTCCTGAGATACAGTATTAGGATTTTAATCTGTACTCTGGTTTTCGCTAAGCCAGCCACAGTGAAAGAAAGCGTTTGGATGCTAGTGTCTGTAAAGACATGTTAACATTAAATTTCTACATATCCTACTTTTAAATAACATGCACCCTGCCTTGTAGCTAAAAGGCCTACATAGGGGTGATGTATTAACATTTGAAAGGGAAGATTTGGCCTGTCAAAAGAGTTTATTTAGACAGGTCGAGTTGCAATTTTTACACTGCTACACACAGGCTACAATGGTAGCTGTCAAGCAATGTCTGCACTGCCACTGTTGTGGTTCGCAAAACAGGTGCTCCAGTTGACTAGTGGCATTGAAATTCCAGGGCTCCAGGTACATTTGTACCATATACTAGGGACTTATATGGAAGTTAAGCGTACCAAATAGTAGTACACCAATTCAACCCTATTTAAAGGGTGGAACACAGACAATGTACTACTCGTTGGCATGGGAAAAGTGCACAGAGTTCTAAAACCAGCAAAAATATAGGGTCAGCATGAAGCGAAAAATCTGGGGTGATGAGACAGAAAATTGAGATTTCCTACAAGAAGGACCCATAAGCTCTCAGGAATACTATCACAGTATCTTAGTTTTAATGGCAATGTTTACGTTCACAATATCGACAACCAACATACTGTCAAGTGAACTAGATGCGGAGGTAAGAATAGTAAATGTGCGCCTCCCTATATGTGCTTACGTTGACAATATTTTGGTAGTCAATACTGTTGAGTGGATACATATTGAGGTGAATATTACTGACCGTTTTTCTGACATGCAACTCAGTAGGACAAGTCCGTATAGGAGGCCACTAGCTTATTGAAGTATTCATGTAGCATGAACCACTGATAAATCACATCAAATCACAATGAGTGTAGGCCAAATAGACAAATGGTGTGAAGGGGAACTGTAAAGGCGAGTCTTAAAGACCTGGTCAATACGATGGCTCAGTGAGTTAAAGGCTCCTTGCTGGCATCCACCGGTCATGTGTTTGAACTCCAGCAACACTGACTCGCCTTCAGTCCTTTTGAGGTCAGTACACTGAATATCACTGAACTTGATAATAGTAACACTTGCTACTTTACAGCAGTGAAAAACTGGATGTTGGTGTTCGATGTAGGAGGAAACTAGGATTACCATAGTGCACTCCCCTCATACACCCTCTGCCTTCAGAGCTCAAGTTAAGTGTGGCTGAAGACTTCTTCGATCTTGAAAATGTCCTTCATGGGTAGGGTTGGCCTTGGGAACTTTTACTCCATTAGTTAGGTTGTGCCAATTTCCTCCAGTTAGCTTGTGCCAGTCATAGATGTGACATCTCCAGGCACCCGCTTAAGAACACTCTTGGATCTGAGGAAGGACAGAAGTGGACTGGACCTGCTCGCTCTTCTACCCAGGACATAGAAGTGGACTTCAAGGGTCTTAAGGTTGACCTTCCATTCAAGCTACAGGCATACAACAACCTACAAGATGCCTTTCATGTAACTTCCCAGCTGACCAGTGACAATTGGACCTGAACCAGACCATGCTGTTTGCCTCTGCCTGACACATTGTGAGCCTCCAAGTGCCTTTCCTGGAGTCATGGGGTTAGCTTCAGAAGTGTGCTCCTGTGATGGATTGGAGGTTAAAGGATTATAGGCCTGAATTAGAGTTTGGCTGATTGGTATTTAATTTGTCAGTAAATTACTCCATAGCCGTGAGAGTTTTACCTGGCGGTAATGGATAGTTATAACTGTCTATTTGTCCTCCCATTCTGTATAGGGTGGGAGGACAAATGCCAAAACCTCTGACCGCTCTTTCTCTGTTGGGCCGTTTGAGGGGGATATGGAATAGTCTCCACCGTCGACATACTGAAGGTCCACTTGACTCTAAATGAGATCTGTAGTTCGGAGGAGAGGGTAGTCCGCCGTTGCTATGGAGTACCCTCTCTTCCAAACTATAAATCAGGCCCTAAGTCAGAATGTAAAATCTTTGACCAGGGCAAACCTGGTTGGTGAAACCGACCAGCGCTCCATCTCGGTCTGCGTCAAATTGGCCGTAGGTCCCCGTCTGCCAAGACCATTGACTACCATTAGCGTTTTGTGCCCCTCTTGTGCATTATTTCTACATAAAACTTTATGAATTCATGTTTCAGGTTCTTCTTATTGGATTTTGATCATGTTGATGTCATTTTGTTTAATCACTTTTACTCTATTTTTCTAATTAGGTTTAGGACTTTTATTGTTTTGAATTTGAACTTTATTACTGTTTTGGTGTTGCATAAATACTTAACATATTGTCTTAAATTAAGCCTGCCTAATCTGTCTCATAGCTACCAAGGGGTTAAGCTCCGGTCTGGTTACTGATCTTGAGGGTCACCTTGACAAGGGTTGTGATTATTCCTTGAGGTAGGCAGTCACCCATCCAAATAAAAATCCATTTTCTTACACTCCTCCTTCTGTGATGACCTGGATCATTTCTCCTGGTCACATGTCTGAAGACAGACAACACTAAGAGGGACGAATGAAGGAGAAGAAAGCTAGTCCATCCCTGAAATATGGCTTACATAGTCTAGGTTTGAATTTTACTAATTCTAGTGTCTTCCTGAATTTAAGACTTATCTGGCCCGTATGTTCACAGCGCGCCTTAAACTTGTGTTCGAAGTTAGGCCCGGCTGAAATGAGTTTCTATCCACAGCTCTGCTGTTTAATTAACTTTTTCAATGTTGTAAGAATTGTTGTTGTCGGGTGGGTACTGTGTACAGGGACATAGGTTGTAAATCCTGCCGAGATTGGGGACGGAGCACAGTGTTGGGTCTTTGGCAGTGCTGCATAGAGTAATAACATGCAAAATAATGCTCCCCTGCAATATTTGAGGTGGGGTCCCTAAAGTTTCACTTAGCTGGGCTGCCTCTCAGTTATAGCAAGGCACTGCAGTGGCAGGGCGCCTATTGGATTGGGGTAGATGCCTGCTCTAGAATGACAGCAGTGATCCACTTTACTCATGGCTACAAAGCCGAACACATCGGAACAGCAGCAGCTGCGTATCTGGTAAAATAGCCCGGTAGGTTAGGGATTTATTGCAGAGATGTGAGTAACTCTGAGCCCACTGGTTTTAATCTGGCCATGAGCATTAATTGGTGGTAGCAGTTGCTGCCACGGGCGTGCCTTTGGTATCCCGGGCACTGCCCTGGTCCCAGAGGTCATGACGGCAGCAGCAGGAATCGAAAGTAAGCAGGCTTCTCAGAACTTTTATTTCCATTGGTTTCCACTCATTTCCCTGCTCCTGAACCATCAGCTGCAAATAAGAGGGTTAGGCGGGACAAGTGTTATCCTGTGATGTAATCTGGGGTCAAAGAGTGCACTGTCACTACCTCAACCACTGCTATTTGGGTGAACTGAAGTCAGTTAATCTCCTCAAACTGAATCAAGAAATCGAGTAAAATTCGGTAAAACTATTGCTGAATTTCAAAGGGGCAATTCAGTTTAGTTGGTGTTAATGTTAGGTCCGTAGCTAGGGGCTAGATTTCATTTCGGTAGGGTCTGCACGCCTCTCAAGCCTGCATCTTCCTGCACACACCTACCCCTTGTCGCTGCTTGCGGGGCAGAGGCCAGGCGGCTCAGTGACCAGCTCTCCACGTGAAGCTGGCAAGCCTACAAAGACACGGCCTGGTGTTTGATTCACAAGCCTTTGATTCGTGGTCTTGTTTTGACTGACACCCTAGGGAGCTTGGCGGTCCTTCAGAGCTGAGCACGGCAAGGCGGGCTACTGCTGGGGTCACCTAGTGTCACCAGACTTCTTACAGTCTCCTGCTGCTGGCGCTCTGTACTCAGACGAGGTTTTACATTCCCAGACATGACGAAAAGGGGCTCATCTGTGCTTGTCCGTTGTTGTTTTGTCTTTCTTACAGTGATTTAACTCATCTTAACTTAGTCAGGTAGGGAGGGGGCAGACGACAGATCCTAGTAGTGGCTACACTGAAGGGAATGAGGACAATTTAGCATTCAATTCAATACCTGAGACCTCTGGGAAACCACCAGAGATGCAATGCGCCGAGCTGTGTCACTGGCAAGAAGTGCCAGTGGTTATCCGCTGCTTCAGAGAGCCTGCGGAGTCGCTTCCGGCACTGGCTTGTGTAGTAGATCCTTACCAGGCCTAGACGTGCCAGAACGTAGGGTTAGTTTTCATCAAAAACGCAGATGGGAGAGCACTGTGAGGAGAAGGCCATCATCCTCCCCCCGCATTTGTGTTTAAATCCAAGATCAACACCGTTTTGTAAAGTCTGAAGCCAGATGTATACCCACAGTGCGCTAACATCTCCTAAAAAATGCTTTGGTCTCTTTAGAGAAGATAGTAACGCGTGACCACGAGGCAGAGACACTAAAGTCGAGATGGGGCAGGATTCTCTTGCCGGGTCAACTCAATAGACTGCTTTGTTACCAGAAGGCCAGGCGAGGCAGGTTTACTGGCGCTGTTTCACAACAGTTGGTGAGTACTGGCCCCATGTAGAGATGGTGGTGCGAGGATACTGACTCAGTAATGGATCCAATCGATAGGCAATGGCTTGAGAAATGATCCAATTTTTTTTATTGTATCCCTAGAGAGGTCCTCCTTGCAAATACTAAATTAAGGAAGGATCCTGATTACAGAGACTGACTTAAGAAAATTTCAGTTTTACAGATAGTGAACGAAGGGGAGCCCGGTTTAAAGATACTGAATTAAGAAAAGATCCTGTCTATAGATAATATCTTGAGACTAGATCCTGTTTTATACAGATACTGATTTAAGAAATGACCCAGGTTAATGATTTTGATTTAAAAAGGGGTGACATTAGCAAATAATGACTTAAGAAAAGGTCCCATAGGACCTGAAAAGGGGGTCCGTTTATAGATACTAGCTTGTGAAATGGGCCTATTTACAAATGATGATGAAATATTGACCTGGCATAGGTTCCCCTTTATAATTTCCCCAGCGCTCTTTCTTTTACAGATCTTGAAATAAGAAAGGATCTTGTGAACAGAGATTTTTAGATACTAAAGAAAGGGCAGCAGTTATAAATAATGTCCTGAAGGGGTTCTTGAGAAAATATCCTATTTCCAAAAGGTATTGTAAGTTTCCTATTGACAATTATCAATCAATCAATCAATATGAACTTTATTCGGATAAAAACAACATATCCATAAAAGTACAAATTTAAAAGAAACATAATTCATTATGATTAAAATGGTCTCCAATATTAGTAGATAGGTCATAATTATACAATGCCATTTAAAAATGTAAATCCGAGACGTAGGGTGAATACATTAGAATTAGCAAAAATACAATCAGATAAAAAAACGTTCGGGTCAAAAGTTTAAAACAAAAACCATTTGAATTAACCGGGGTGCATAGAGTTACGAGTACGCACCGCCGTTTTAAAAAAAGATCCAACACGAAAACATAATTCATCATCCATTATAGCTAGCACCATCCCATAGGCTGCCTTATAATCAGTTACATGTCGAGCTTTAAAATATGGGGTAAGGAATCTTTTAGTGGGAAGCGAATAATAAGAGCAGAAGAATAAAAAGTGTAACATTGATTGCTTATGTATGTTATTACAGGGACAGTATAAAAGATCGAGGTTGGCAGTAAAACCGGTAGGAAATGACAGCAGATATTTCATTGTGTCTGTCCTTAACCGGAAGAGTAAACCCCTTTCCCAGCGGCCAATTGATTTTAAAAGATATCTGGAGATCGCTGGAATCACATTCTCGATTTGCATATATCTGACAACTGAGGTTTTTTTACGTTCCGTTGCTAATCGTATTTCTTTATATAATGCATAAAGAGTTTTTTCAAGAGATTTGATACTAATAGAGCTATGGTCTAAGGGGTTTAAAAAAAGGTCTTCCATGTTCACACTACTTAGGCTTTTATGAACTGCTGCCAACCATGTTATGTCCATCTCTTTGTCGCAATTCAAACAATCTAAAATTATCTCTCTTGTCAGTTGTGCAGCCGGGTTTTTCCACATTCTCAACCAGAACAAAGTCGGGCGAGCCCTAATGTAGTCCTCTATGTACGGTAGGTTAAGTTCGCTATGACCAGCATACGTAGAGGAAAAAAGTGGTGCGCCCAAGACTTTGCGACAAAATCTATTCTCTTCACACTGAATGGGAGTACTAGTTGTATTCCCCCAAACCTCCGCCCCATATGTAGCTACTGGTAAGCATTGCAATCTGTATATTTTAACAATCGAAGGCACCACCTCTATATTTCTTGGCTTAGGTATCCCAAGTATGGTATTAATAGAGTTAATAAGCTTCCTTTTACAGTGGACCACATGATCATTCCACAATCCATTGCGAATACCAACCCAAGATACGGGAAAGTGCGAGTGCTTAATAATTGATTCAGATTTGAAACAATTTTAAAGTTAAAATGCTTCTTAGACCCACATGACATAAAAATGATTTTTTTAAATTAGTGCATAAATCTAGGGTTGCCATAAACTCCACAAAACCATAGACTAGGGCACGTAGGGCTTTAGGAGTACGCCCCATTAGCACTGCATAGTCAGCGTATAACAATGCAGGGATTTTATTTCCATTGATAATCGGGACATCTTGAGTTAAAGTCACCAAGGACTTAGTTAGGTCGTTGATGTACGGAATGAATAGGAGGGGAGCCAGGACGCACCCCTGCCTGACCCCCCTACCAACTTTGATAGCTTTCGAGATCTCACCGTCCCTACTAATCCGCACCCTGGCTTTTAGGTCTCTGTGCAAATATGCCAAAAAGGAAACGAATGAGTCATCTAACCCAAAATTTAATAGAGTTGTCCACAGCCGAGATCTATTTATAAAGTCGAAGGCCGACGTGAGATCCATAAATGCCAGATGCACAGGTGTTTTATTAACTATAGTGTTATTTACTGATAATCAGGTTAAGGCATTGTTCCACGGTGCCGACCTTGCTCCTAAACCCCAACTGGCATGGATGTAAAACCTGACAATCCTCAGCCCATGACTTAATCCTATTAAATAATACCCTCCCCAGAATTTTCAGAGTATTATCGATTAGTGAGATTGGCCTATAACAGCTCGGATTTGACCGGTCCCCCTTTTTAAAAATTGGAACTATGGTACTATAAGACCAGGTTTCAGGAATAGATGAATTTGTCAAATTATTAAAAACATTTACAAGTAGTGGTGCCCAGAAATCGGGATAACTTTTAATAAGGTCGATATGAAGACCGTCCGGCCCGGGAGCTTTGCCCCCCAGGCTCTAAGCAATGGCCTCCTCAACTTCAAATAATTCAATCTGAATCTTGGTGGTATATGTATACTCCTTATTAGATTCACAATAGTCCGGGGCAGCATAAATCTTGCTAAAGTGTGCCTCCCAGGACTCGCTAGAAATATTACAGCTAATTGGTGAGGCTGTATTTCCCACAGATTTCATACCTTTAACAGCCTTCCAAAAGTCCTTTCCTTTTTTTAACACATTTGCCCGAACGAGGTTAGCCCAGTGGTCATTAATATGCTCCTCCTTCCTGCATATGATAGCTCTTTTATAGCACCTCATAAGTGACGACACAAGAGAGCTAACTCTAGGTTTGCTTACGAGTGCCGTCCTTAATGCTCTGTTAGCTGCAAAGCAATCTAAATTGAACCAACCTGGGTCGGAATTATTGCTCTTATTTGGCTTAGACATTAATTTTTTAATGCCAGTACAAAGCTCTGAAAAGGCACCAACTATCTCTGCGTTACGTTCTCTAAATGTCAGACAGATGTTAATCAAATCAGGGTAAAGTTTTATCATCCTTTCAAATAATACGTTGTTGTCAGTACCACGCCACACAAGTCTAAGATTATCAGTGGTCGTTGTTAAGTCACGCGCCCCCAGCGTATGATCATACGTCGGGCGATGTGTGAAACTAAGGAATAGTATTAATGGGATTATGGTCTCCCTGTAATGTTGCAATTACTTCAGCCCTTAGCACGTAACTTTCTAAGGAAGCAGTTATAAAAATATAATCAATGGTCGATACTGAACCTCGACTTCTGTAGGTTGATACTATACATCCATCACTAGAAGTCGCAGCTGCAATCTCCATAACATTAAGAAAATTATTCGAGTTTAGGAGGTTCACTAACTGTTCGCCTCTTTTGCTCAGCGAGCCCCTAATGGTGGGTTGTACAGCAGAGTAAATATCCCTTGGAATTTTAACATTAAAATCTCCCCCTAGACATATGCCCTTGATTGGGGCACCACAATTATCAATTTGTAATTTTAAGATGAAATTAAACAACTCAGAAAAGTTCATATTGGGAACAGTTTTGAAATCATCATTATAGAAATTAATAAAATAAAGTGAACCCCCCCCCCCCCCGAGTATAGAGCGTTACTTGGAATTTGTCACTATTAGTTTGCACGATTCTAGCACGACCACCTGCCTTAATATTTATCCAGGTAGAGAGGCCGCTAGCAGGCCTGCCTAATTTAGGGATGGGGCATAAAATATTAAAACATCCAAAACCCTCCATAAACAACTCCCGGGTCGCCCAAGTTTCTTGAAACATTACAATATCTTGGCTACTTATTAACTCCTTCCAGTCTGGTTGGTTTAATTTAGATGCCAGACCGGCAACATTCCAGCTCAGTATTTTAAGTGTTGAATCTACATTACTTATAATCGTTATGTCAGATTTACTAGACTGGGGGCGTGTTTGAATCAATATTAGTTCTGGTACCTCAGTTAATACTTCACTCATTAGTGGGAAGGACTGTCAATCTTGACAGTCCAAACCAGATAATGGTGTAAATCTGTTGAGTGTTGGAATGGATTTAGGAAGAATAGAGCAAGATGCCTCAAATGTGGGTTTATAGAAGTAGCCTAAAGGTAGCGCCCATATACTAGTGCTAAAGTCTGTCTGCTCCATCTGTGGTGATAGTATGGTTTTTGCCACTGATTGCCTACGGAATTTGATAACTATACAGTCCCCCTTAATGGATTTGGGGGATATACCCAACCAACCCACTCGCCGTACCATAATGATATTCTTAATTAAGGATGGCCTAAATCTCTTATGTTTAGAGAGCCAATCAACACACTTACAGCGTAATTGTTCCCAAGATTCTGTCTGATTTTTTTCTTAAAGGGGGAACACCTGCTAAAACCACAACATATGGGCAAGCCTCCGGAGGAAA
Organism: Triturus cristatus; assembly: GCF_964204655.1. Taxonomy (NCBI): domain Eukaryota; kingdom Metazoa; phylum Chordata; class Amphibia; order Caudata; family Salamandridae; genus Triturus; species Triturus cristatus. The sequence continues at coordinate 825,491,034 of NC_140586.1, read as the reverse complement.
GTTTAGCACCATGTTACTACCCTCAGTATAAGACATAGAAATTGGGTCAGTGGCGCCTTCTTTTGAAACGTTATTAATACCATTGCTATTAAGTGAACAGATGGGAACATTACTGACGTGTCATATTATTTTACAAATTGTCTTCATTAATCCTGCTTCTATCAACCTGTTCCATAGACCTTTTTGCTCCTGTGTTGCCCCTAGTTTCTAGACACGTGCAAATTTTATTACATATGGCACAGTCATTGACTCCCAAATTTAGATTAGGTGCAGCATTAGTGATTTGGCAGCAAATGGAGTTATTATTAAGAAGTGCATTTTGTGTTTGCTTTCTAACACTATTGGGGTCAGACACTTTGGCATCGCTTGGGGGTCAATATTAATAATTTGGGGGGCAGACTGTTTGGACTGGGCAAACTGAACAGGAGAAGCAGCTGAAATACAATCTTTCAAGGAGGATAGAAAACTATCAAGAGCGAACTTGACACGGTCAGTGATCAATCAATCAATCAAAAAATTTGTAAAGCGCGCTACTCACCCGCTAGGGTCTCAAGGCGCTGGGCGGGGGAGGAAGGGGGTCGCTACTGCTCGAACAGCCAGGTCTTGAGTTGTTTCCTGAAGGAGAGATGGTCCTGGGTCAGCTGTAGGTGGGTGGGGAGGGAGTTCCATGTCTTGGCCGCCAGGTAGGAGAAGGATCTTCCTCCGGCGGTGGCTCTGTGAATTCGTGGGACGAGGGCGAGGCTGGCGGAGCGGAGCTGGCTGGTGGGTGTGTAGAATGTGAGGCGGCTGTTGAGGTATTTCGGGCCCAAGTCGTGGAGGGCCTTGTGTGCGTGGGTGAGGAGTCCGATCGTGATCCTCTTGCTGACGGGGAGCCAGCGCAGGTCTTTCAGATGGGCGGAGATGTGGCTGCGACGAGGGATGTCCAGGATGAGTTGTGCAGAGGCGTTTTGTATGCGCTGGAGCCTTTTCTGAAGTTTGGCTGTGGTTCCAGCGTAGAGGGTGTTCCCATAGTCTAGCCGGCTGGTGACGAGGGCCTGGGTGACCGTCTTCCTGGTTTCGGTGGGGATCCACCGGAAGATCTTTCAGAGCATGCGCAGGGTGTTGAAGCAGGATGACGAGACGGCGTTGACTTGCTTGGTCATCCTGAGGGAGGAGTCCAGGATGAAGCCCAGGTTGCGTGCGTGGTCCGTTGGCTTGGGTGCGGTGCCTAGGGCGGGGGGCCACCAGGAGTCGTCCCAGGCAGAAGGGGATGGTCCCAGGATGAGGACTTCCGTCTTGTCTGAGTTCAGTTTCAGACGGCTGCGCTGCATCCATTCCGCGACGTCTTTCATTCCTCCCTGGAGGTTGGCTCTGGCGGTGGCGGGGTCGTTGGTGAGGGAGAGGATCAGCTGGGTGTCGTCGGCGTAGGAGATGATGTTAAGGTTGTGTTGGCGTGCGATGGCTGCGAGAGGGCTCATGTAGACGTTGAGGAGGGTGGGGCTGAGCGAGGATCCTTGCAGAACGCCCCAGAGGACTTCGGTGGATCGGAATGGGGGGAGGCGGACTCTCTGGGTTCTTCCGGCGAGGAACGAGATGATCCACTCCAGGGCCGCTCCTCGGATTCCGATGTTGCTGAGGCGCTGTATCAGGGTGCGGTGGCATACGGTGTCGAAGGCTGCTGAGAGGTCCAGGAGAATGAGGGCAGCAGTTTCCCCGTTGTCGAGCAGGGACCTGATGTCGTCTGTAGCTGCGATGAGTGCAGTCTCGGTGCTGTGGTTTGCTCGGAAGCCGGACTGTGAGGGGTCGAGTGATCCGTTCGTCTCGAGGAAGGGGGAGAGTTGTTTGTTGACGGATTTCTCGATGACTTTGGCCGGGAACAGGAGGAGCGAGATGGGGCGGAAGTTCTTGAGGTCCGTGGGGTCCGCGGTGGGTTTCTTCAGGAGGGCGCTCAGCTCGGCATGTTTCCAACTCTCCGGGAAGGTGGCGGATGCGAAGGAGCTGTTGATGTTCCGGAGTTGGGGTGCGATGATGGCGTCGGCTTTGTTGAAGATGTGGTGTGGGCAGGGGTCAGTTCGGGAGCCGGAGTGGATGGTGTTCATCAGACGGGTGGTGTCTTCGCAGCTGGCAGGGGTCCAGGTGCCGAGGGTGGTGGTGGGGGGCGCTGGTTTGGTGGTTGGGTGCGTGGACTGTGGCCCGAAGCTGTTGTGTATGTCAGCGATCTTGCGGTGGAAGAACGAGGCGAGAGAGTCGCAGAGGTCTTGCGAGGGTGTGATGTCGTTGATGCAGGCGCCGGGGTTGGAGAGCTCTTTGACGATATTGAAGAGTTCCTTGGTGTTGTTGGTGTTGTTGTCCAAGCGATCTTTGTACGTTGTCCTTTTGGTGGTGCGGATCAGCTGGTGGTGTTTGCGGGTGGCGTTCTTGAGGGCCGTCATGTTTTCTGTTGTCTGGTCGTGGCGCCAGGCTTTCTCGTGGGTGCGGCAGGTTTTCTTGGATTCTTTGAGGTCGTTGGTGAACCACGAGGCTTTCTTGCTGCCTGGTCTGCTGGGGGGTTTCTTCAGTGGTGCGAAGTCGTCGGCGCAATTGGTGAGCCACTGTGTGAGGTTGCGGGCTGCTTCGTTGGGGTCCGTCGTGTTGGTGGGAGGGTTCTGGCTGAGGGAGGTGGTGAGCTGGACGGTGGTGATCTTGCTCCAGCTTCTGCGGGGAACCTGTTACGGGTGGTGGTGGGACGTGGTTCTCATGGAGTTGAAGTGGACGCAGCTGTGGTCTGTCCAGTGTAGTCTGGTGGAGTGGCTGAAGGAGATGTGCTTGCTGGAGGAGAAGATGGGGTCAAGCGTGTGATAGTGTCCATAAAGTAGTTCATATCAATTGCACTACTACAACTGCCATTGCCAATAATAGAAAACTGAAGATCATTCTCAGTCTGAGTTCCAATGGAGAGATGAGGGGATTCAATCATTGGAGCATGCACATGGGCCTCAACAGCTGTTGAATTAGAGGATGAGCGAATCCAGGAACATAATGTTGTGCGAGTAGAACATGGGCGAATTGGTTGTTTTCTCTTAGCGCTCACTGCTTTTGCTGATTTCCTCTTGCGTTTAGCCCCCAGAGGAGGAGCATTAACTGTTGCAGTATTTAATTCAGATGGATTTGGTGTGATGACATCACAAGTCTCTTCACAACCCGAGACGGGGACATCAGGGTCACATACAATTAAGTCAGAAATGTCAACAATCGGACCCAGGGATTGTGCAGGTTGACCTAAGCCGAGGGAGAGATGTCTCTCAGTAAGCTCGATTTCATTGCTCACAATACTGACTGCCCTTTCCAACATGCTTTCGATACTCGTTGTGACGGGTCTCACAACCGGCAGAACCGTACTCTTCCCCATAGTTACTTTAGAAGCGCTAAAGGAACGCAGAAAGGTGTGATTGAATAGAATTAGCCTTAGCTCACCTGTGGGGCAACTTCAGCAGTAGCCAGATGGAAGAGAGATGGCCCAGTCCAGTCTCCTCCGGCCTCTGACGGCCACGGATGGCCCGCCCTTTGCCCGGGCTTCTCACGGAGCGCACCCGCGCGCGTCCCGCGAAGTGGGAGCCGCGCTGTAATTTATGCGCCTCCGGGCGCGGCAGGCGAGCACACAGGCAGCAGAGCAGTATGGAAGGTATAGTCCTCCCCCTCCTTGTGTGATGGCGGTGGCGGCAGTACTCAGCGGTTCCCGTGAAGCGGGAGCCGCGCTGTAATTTATGCGCCTCCGGGCGCAGCAGAGCAGTATGGAAGGTGTAGTCCTCCCCCTCCTGGTGCGATGGCGGTGGCGGCAGTACTCAGCGGTTGACAATTATTGATTGGGCACATGTTTCCATTTATAACGCGAGAGTGCTGTTTACAGACACTGATTTTGTAAAGTTCAATAGATTCAGAGGCTTGTGTTTGATCGCCTTCAGGTACAGCGGGATCCCTTTACAAAGAAGGATGCAAGGAAGAATGGTGACTCGGGAGCTAGTTTCCCAACAGGCCTTCCCTTTTTAAAGACCAAAGCCGTGTCTATTAACCATGTTTTCCTGCATAGAAAGGGGTTCAGCTGGCCTATGTTTGGACATCAAAGTGCGCCTCCAGTCAAAACCATTGCTTTGGTGTATTCCGGATTTGAACTCGACGTGCTTCAAAGAAGATCACGGTAGATAATAGATGGTCACACTGCATTTAGAAAGCATATACTGCAGACAATTACAATGTATGTATCGAGCAGCTCTTAAAAAAAATCGTCAAAGCTGCAGTTTTACCAGTGTCCAGAGGGATGTGTGTGAGTTTGTATGTAGCACATTACTGCTGAGAATACACAGTTCCCCTCTGTTGTGTAGAACTAGGGGGCTGGAAGTATGACTTGGAAAGGAAGTTGTTCATCTGTCAGTTACAGTTCTTCATCAAACTTGGAAATCTGGAGACTGACCTGGAGTTTGTTCTGCGATGCTGGATGCTTATTTGGATTTTTAAGGATGATGTGTTTTCATATACATTTTTCTGCTCAGCCACTGCACTTGCGAAGCCTCTGTAGTTACGCTTGGTTCTACACAAGGCCGCTTGGCCACAGCCTACTTGCGCAAGCGGGAGGTGCGCCGTGGATGGCGAAGGAGCATGCCACGGGCGAGCATTGCTAGCTGGAGGGGGCAGGGAGAGTGGGATGGGACAAGTCGCTGTCAGAGTCCGGTCAGAGCACATTAACTTGGTGACATGTTTCCAATTAAGCGCCTTGAGAGGTGTCACAGCTAGAGACAGCACTGCTAGGGTGGAGGAAAGAGAAGCTGCACCTGACAGCTCCCCTTGTTTGCGCTCTCCTCTTGGCGTGGTAGTGCATCTGAAACATAATTAGGATGTCTGCCTGCGAGGAGGTTGGGTATGAAAGACCTGATCCTCCACGGCTCCCTGCGTTCCCTCATTTAGCTCCAAGACATGTCTCTGTGGGGGCTCCGGGGCCCGCTGGATTACTCCACACCAAAGTGTCAGTGCAGCATTCTCATCATTAGCCATCTAAATATATAGATTTCTTTTGCGTATAACGACGCCTCCCCCCAAACAGAAGCGGCATGGGGCACGTTCTGATCTCTGTGGTGCCTCTGTATTAACACATGCTCCCGTGTACCTCCATTCAGTCTCGCAGCGGTGTGTGCCGGCGAACAAAACACCGCAGTAGATGAAGCATAGGGTTTGCGTCTGGGCGGCAGGCCTGACAGCCCATCTCTGGGAGTCTGCCTGGTTCCTGTTAATGACAAGGAAGATGTGCACAGCACCCCCTTTAGACGAAGGGCAATGTGTGGCCCTTCCATGGGCTCTTGGCCCAGGCTTCAGGATTCATCCTCCCTGCTGACACTAAACCTGGGGAAAGCTACTGCCTACCATGTATCCTTAAAGACAGGTGACTTATAAATGAAACCTGGGGCAACCCAACGTTGTGGAATGCACTAGCTTCCCATACCGGCAAGAATCGCATACAAGATTCTGTGGGGTTCTAGGTTTGAGAGGCTTCGGGAACATTTTATGGGGAGCCACGGAGGAAATTCCGTTATCCTTCTTGGGGAGTTCAACAACAAATTGTCTAGGGATCCATTTTTGGGCATCCCAAATTGTGGTAAGGAATTCCTTTTGCTATGTGTCTCATAGGCAGGTGTGTTGTGACGGACTTGACAGAATGCAGCTATCAGCACCAGAAGTGGAATGGGCTGTAGACCTGTGGCTGTTAAAGGACGATCTAAGAATACTTGAAAAGCACCTTTGATAGCGCACTGAAGATTTTTGAAGTGCGCTGTGATTATTAACACAAACAAAAACCTGCCATACGTGAAGAGCGGTCTTTACGCACGTTGGATATGGTAGTTTATCCAGCATGGAATCTCTTTAGATCCAGATGCCGAATCATGCTCTGAAGTTATGATGGGTCTGGGAACTCTTTTATTGTTTTTTTATTTATTGTGCAAGAAATGTTTTTATTGTAAGTCATGTGCTCCAGTGAGAGGGAGTGCTCCCAAAATGTCAATTTGTGTTCATTTACGCTACTGTTCGACTCCATAATAACTTTTCGTTCTTTCCCGTGTTATTTGCTCTACATATGCATATGCCCTGAATAGAATGTAAAGCAATAGCCAAAAACAGGAGGAGCCCTTCGTGTATGTAAACAAGTCCTTGGGGAACACTTATCCCCCCGAGAGTCAGCATGCCTCTGAATCCAGGCAACAGTTCTTGCAAAGGTTACAGCCAGGCTTCCAGGTATACATTATGCCTGCAAGTCAAGCTGTAACTGCCTTATCTGCCTGGCCCATTTGAAAGCAATTAGAAGCTGGCGGTGGCTTCCATCTTCGATTCCTTGACATTCCTGCTTACCCGTGGAAATTAATGGAAAGCACACCAAATGTATTGTATAAACTTTCACATCTCTTCATGAAAAGTGAGACTAACTCTGCTAACCAAAAGAGAAGGTAAGTGGAAAATCAGCAGAGAGCAGCAGTAGTGGTCTTTTAATTTCGGGAAATGAAACATTGCTAATGAAGTTGGGAATACATTTCACAGGGAAGTTTAAAAACATTGATAAAGTTCGGACTTGTTCACAGACTTAATATTCCAGTCACTTGAAATGACCATTGTAAAATCAAACATGCACGACCATGAGGTTCAGTAGGCGTATTAGGTGTGCACAAAGAAGACACCGCTACACAAGTCTCCGTATTTATAGCAGAAGATCTAACAATGTCCCTTTCTGATGTCCTACACTAGAGATATATCTGTAGAAAATCCACCTTTTTCGTCTTTTGCTGGACCCTATATTTTGACTAGCTTTAGAATCCTGTGCACTTTACCCCTTCTGACCAGTAGTAAAGTGCCTGTGCTCCCACTTTAAACATGGTCAAATTGGCATATTCTTAATTGGTATATTTAACTTACCTTTAAAGTCCCTAGAATATGGTGCCATATGTACCTTGTTAAACGTCACTAGTGGCTGCAGCACCTATTGTGCCATCTATAACAGGGGGGAGGACAAAAATGGCTTCAAGCCTACCATGATGCAACGTGTAAAAACTGCATTTTGACCTGTCAAAATAAAACCTTTTGATGGTTCAAAATCTCCCCTTTAACTATTAATAAGTAATCCCTGGACTTGCTCCTTATTTAACCCAGGACCAAGAAGTGAAATCCAAGCGTCCAAAGGCTGACCACTTGTTCAAACTAAAAGTACACAGCAAGCTTCTTAAGGCCTTTCCTGCTACTACCCAGCTGAACAGTGGCAACTGGGCCTTGACTGGACTCTGCTGTTGGCCTCTGCTGGATACTCTGTGAGTCTCTAAGTACCTCTCTTAAGGTCCTGGGGGCTTTAGAAATGTACTCCTGTGGTGTATTAGGTCTTAAACAACCAAGCCAGAGGTAAACATCTTTAACTAGGATGAACCTGTTTGTTGTAGCCAACCGCATTTCATCAAGGTCAGCCTCAAATTACGCCCCAGTCTACCATGACCATTCACCATTATTAGCACTTAGTGCTTTTTGGTGCGATTTCTACTTAAAACATAAAAAATTCTTATCTCTGGTTCCCCGTATTGGGTTTTAGATATCTTGGTGTCATTTTTTTAATCACATTTTATTCTATTTTTCCAATTTATTTTGAGATTTTTATTGTTTTGCATTTTGACTTTATTATAGTTTTGGTACTCCATAAATACTTTACACATTGTCCTAAGTTAAGCATCTAAGTTGTGTGCCATAGCTGCCAGGGGGTTGAACTCAGGTTAATTAAGTGAGTTTGAGGGTTCACCGTGATAAGGAATGTGATTATTCCTTGGGGTGGGCGGTCACACACTCCAAATAATCTAATCTCCTACAATACCAAACTATTGTAAAATCAATGATGTCAGCCAAGGTAGGCCATGAACTATTGCAGTAACTCCTACAGTTGAAACAGCCACTGTGGTAAGCCAAGTGCAAGCCTTTACTTTATAGATTTGCACAGCAACAGGCCCGACTCAGCACTTCACACTATCTATAGCCACATGTAGAGCACTATTCAGTTTGGTAAAGTCTTGCAGGGCTTGGAGATAGTAATTGGGTTTAAGCGATGGTGGAGCTATTTGACAACGCTGTAGACTAAGAGCACACAGTAGTAGTGTATTGCTGCTTTTATATAGTGCTTATTATTCTGTAGGGGCCACTGAAGCACTTACCTGCATAGGCAGCAAGCTACACCATGCAGGGTGTGTGGTTGGAAGGTTGTTGACTTTGTTTCTTTGTTTTGTGATTCTGTGTGGGAAGTGTTTTCATGTTGTGCATGATGACTACTTAGGTGCAGTTTTAATATTCTGGCATACAGCGCTTAGCAGTGTGGTGGATGTTGCGTTATGAGAGACAGACATGTAGTATAGAGTTTTCAGTAAGCTGGCAGCTTTAAGCAGCTCTACAGGTCCCTTTATGGTTTTTCTTATGATCATAGTTAGGCTATCTGTTTTAGGTTTAAAGCTGTAGTAACTAATAAAGCACCACCAAAAGGGAAACCACCTTCCTCACTGTAAACATATATACACTGATAAACACCTGCACAGCCACAAACTAAAATGCCATTCAAAGAAAGGAAAGTGAGAGAGGAGAAGTCATTTGTATTTCTTCCTGAAGAGACCAATACAATGTTCCTTTGGTATACAAGAAAGACTAGTTTTAAGGTTATTCTCCTTGAGTTTTGTTGTTTAGGGATGTCCTTAAAATATAATTTCTTCTTACTGTCGTTTCTTACAGATATGTGTGTTTGGATGAAGGGTATAGGGTTTAGAAGCTCTTTTATGCATGATCTACTGTTATGCACTGTAGAGAATCTGGTAATTTTTAAATCATATTTGATCTTTTGCAGTGTTTTATTTGTTCTCTGATTGGTTAAATGGCTGCCTCATAAGATACTTGGCCAATATGTACTATCACAGTTACCCACCGACACAGAATGGATAAAACTCTGATACATCAGCAGCCTTTTCTAACAAGTCAGTGTTGATATCAAGTGAACTGACAATCATCCAGTCATTAAACATTCAATGCAATGTGCAGTGACGTGTACCTCTGAAAAGTGTGCAGTCACCGTGCACATGGGGTGGTGGTGAAAACTTGACACAAGATTTTCCACATGCCAGCACAAATCATAGCTGCAAGGTGACCCATTGTTATATGTGATAAAATCAGCTACTCTTGGTTTATCCAACTGCTTTTTCATTGTACGGATTTCGAGCCCATATTTATAATGTTAACATCAATAGTTCAAGTCCCAGAATACAATATGCTGTCTATTGAAAAGGAGAGGGCTGACTTAGTGAGACATTTGCCATAGGGATACTTAGCAACTATGAATGTAACCACAACAGTAGCAGCACCTTCATGTAGTCAAGCAAAGAGTGCAGAAAAACAGCGGCGAGCAAACTCAAAGCATCAAGTTTCAGTTGCCTTTAAAGGCAGGGCTACACATTAATCTGTTTCAATCTGTTATGCTGTTCGCAAGATTGCCCACTCCTACAATGTCATAACAAAGAAGTATGCAATTGACACTCAACTTTGTTGAGAAATTTGTTCATTACATTTGAATAGCACACTCCTACTTTTTTTTATCCATGAATAGTCCAATAAACCAGGCTGAGTCCTGATGGAGCGAATGTGAGAGGGTAATAAGATGTGAGTGAGAGTACAATACACAGACTTTCTTTGCATAAAACAGTATAACATATACCCTGCATTTCTTCACTTTTAAATTTAATGTGTACTTTATGACATGGTCTGTCAAACTGGAAAAACACTGTTCTTGTCCATTCTGATGGTTAGGCGGCTGAATAAACACTGATAAACACTGATTTCAAAAGTTTTGAAAACATTGAGAAAACACTATTGAAATCCATAAAGAATAAATACTAAAGTCAGGACAGCCTAGCATACTTAGCTAGTTACTGCACCGGACTGTCCAATTTGAAATGTTGTTTATAGCTGTGGTCCTAAGCTGGCATAGCTGGAGAGAGAAAAAAGAGGAGCTAGCTATCTGTTGGGATGGGCTCTGTTACTAACATCCCAGACCTGAGTGTCATTATGAGATGTAAAGAATCAGTCCTATTGTATAGTTTTTTGGCACCTTCTCTGATAGACTAAATTAAAGTCCTCCAATTGCAGTGTGTGATGGATCTCTTCAATAGTTCCACGTCTGTTCATTTGGTGATGGCTAGTTTATTGGTTGGACAAGCCCTGTAGCAGATATGCCTTGAGTGAGTGTAAGAAGGGTAAATTACTATATGCTGTCAACCACTGAGCATTATGATATTGGTATTAGTGTATGCCAGAAATGGTATATATGAATTGATGCAACTATTTAATACCCAGGCAAATCATAGGGCAAGCCTTGTTAGCTTACCTGCATATAGAAAGCAGTGTGCTGGTTGTGTTCCCTAGTAATGGGTTGTTAGCTGAAGATTGAACTTGAAGATGTGAAGGTTTAATTGTTTTTTCGGTTCTATTCCAGGGAAATGGAATGATATAGTGTCTTTGGAAATAACCATGGTTTCAACTGTCGTCTGAGGTGGATATGCTCCTCGATGCTTCAGTTGCTGGCTGGTAGCAAGTTCCAGAGTTTGGTAGCTTGCACTGAGAAGGCAGTGTCTCCTATGGAATTCTTATGGCAAGGTGATATGATAAGTGCAAGCTTGGAGTGCAGCGTCTTGTGTGTTTGTATTGCTTGAATTTAACTTGTAGCATTAGAGGCCCTTTTCCTTGGGAGGCTCTGTGGACAATGCATTACAAGACTGGAGTCATGCGTTCTCCTGGGTGAAGGCAGAGAAGTCCCTTGGATGAGTTTAGTTTGTGTATGATGAATCTGTGTATGTAGGTATAGGCTGTTGGCATAGTCCAGCTTGGAGATACCAAGTGTGGGGATGGTTTCTAGTTTCTGTTGGTATCCAAGATATGGGAAGATGAGACTGTGCCTTCCTTGTGAAGAAGGCACTTTTGTGATATTGTTAAGATGGTATCAAGGAGGCATATTTTCTGACTTCTCATTGTTTTGCTGAAGGAGCCTTGAGTTCCTTGGGCATTATGGCAATAGGTTGGTATTGTTGCTGTTGTCCACAGGTCAGGATCGCTGTCTTTCCAGTGTTGAGCTTTAGTTGATTATTCATCATCCATGTGTTTATTGCACACAAGTAGTCATCAAACTCTCCCTGCAACACTGTTTAGATTGTGCTTTTCTGCTCAGAACTGTTATGTAAGAGATGTGAATTTCCTTTTACTAAATAACTGCTGAGGGAGCCTCAGGGTAGTGACTGATGGCAGTGAATCCAAGATAGCTGGTGATTGTGCTTAAATAAACTAAGAAAAATACAAAACTAATGGCGGACTGTGAATTGAAGGAGGTCTCCGGGGATCACAAATGTTCTCTTGTCATTGAGGTCATGTGATATCTGCTCAAAGGTGTTTGAGTAAAAAAATGCAGGGCACTCACCAATGCACATGGCCTTTATCATCTGACTTGCTCCTCTTCCCACTCTTACCTTCCTTGGGCAGCGTCTCTTGTTCCCTCCTTGTGGTCCAGGTTTCCCTCCTTCATCCCTCCCTTCTGGTCTCCCTTCTGTCACATGTCGGTCTCACTCTAATTCCCTGCCCACTTGCCTCCCTCGTCTTCCCTCCCCATTGGCTTCACTTGTGTTACATATCTGCCTCCATCTTCTTCTCTTGGCACCAGCCTTTCTAATGTTGCCTTTGTCTTCTTCCCATCGTGTCCACCGGCCATGTTTTCCACATCCTTTACTTTCCTTGCGTTTCATATCTGCCTCTATCTTCCCTCCCCGTCAGCCTCCCTCACGTTCCATGTCTGCCTCCCTCTTCCCTCCCCGTCAGCCTCCCTCACGTTCCATGTCTGCCTCCCTCTTCCCTCCCCGTCAGCCTCCCTCATGTTCCATGTCTGCCTCCCTCTTCCCTCCCAGTCAGCCTCCCTCATGTTCCATGTCTGCCTCCCTCTTCCCTCCCCGTCAGCCTCCCTTATGTTCCATGTCTGCCTCCCTCTTCCCTCCCCGTCAGCCTCTTATGTTCCATGTCAGCCTCCCTCATGTTCCATGTCCTCCTCCCTCATCCCTCCTCACGGACTCTCTCGTGTTCCATGTCTGCCTCCCTCTTCCCTCCTCGCGGCCTCTTACGTTCCATGTCTGCCTCCCTCTTCCCTCCTCACAGCCTCTCTTGTGTTCATGTCTGCCTCCCTCTTCCCTCTCCGGCAGCCTCTTTTTATGTTCCTTGTCTGCCTCCCTCTTCCCTCCCCGTCAGCCTCTCTTACGTCCCATGTCTTCTTCCCCCCCACGGCCTCTCTTGTGTTCCATGTCTGCCTCCCTCGTAACTCCTCATGGTCTCTCCCTCATGCTCCAGGTCAGGTCTGCTCCCCTCTTCCCTCCTCATCAGCCTCTCTCTTATGTTCCATGTCTGCCTCCCTCTTCCCTCCCCGTCAGCCTCCCTTATGTTCCATGTCTGCCTCCCTCTTCCCTCCCCGTCAGCCTCTTATGTTCCATGTCAGCCTCCCTCATGTTCCATGTCCTCCTCCCTCATCCCTCCTCACGGACTCTCTCGTGTTCCATGTCTGCCTCCCTCTTCCCTCCTCGCGGCCTCTTACGTTCCATGTCTGCCTCCCTCTTCCCTCCTCACAGCCTCTCTTGTGTTCATGTCTGCCTCCCTCTTCCCTCTCCGGCAGCCTCTTTTTATGTTCCATGTCTGCCTCCCTCTTCCCTCCCCGTCAGCCTCTCTTACGTCCCATGTCTTCTTCCCCCCCACGGCCTCTCTTGTGTTCCATGTCTGCCTCCCTCGTAACTCCTCATGGTCTCTCCCTCATGCTCCAGGTCAGGTCTGCTCCCCTCTTCCCTCCTCATCAGCCTCTCTCTTATGTTCCATGTCTGCCTCCCTCTTCCCTCCCCGTCAGCCTCTCTTACGTCCCATGTCTTCTTCCCCCCCACGGCCTCTCTTGTGTTGCATGTCTGCCTCCCTCTTAACTCCTCATGGTCTCTCCCTCATGCTCCAGGTCTGCTCCCCTCTTCCCTCCCCATCAGCCTCTCTCTTATGTTCCATGTCTGCTTCCCTCTTCCCTCCTCACGGCCTCTCTTGTGTTCCATGTCTGCTTCCCTCTTCCCTCCTCACGGCCTCTCTTGTGCTCCATTCCTGCCTCCCTCTTCCCTCCTCAGGGCCTCTCACGTGTTCCAGGTCTGTTTCCTCTTCCCTCCTCGCGGCCGCCCTGGTGCTTCACTCCGGCCTCCCTCCTCTTCCTTTCTCGTCAGCCTCCCATGCCTTCTTCCGGATCCGGAGGTCAGGCCCCCTGCAGATGGAAATGACAAAGAAATTGGATGCAGAGATCAATGTGGGGGCGAATTAGCACTTGGAGATGGACTTTTCGGGAGATGTCGGAGCCTGACCCCTGGTCATTGCGCAGCCTTCGGGAGCGATGTTATGCAAATTGTGACCTTCTGGGACGGGGCCTTTTAGTGTATGTACTGCCCCGCTGAATATGTTTGTGTGTGATCGGAGATGAGGGAATGTCCCCGGATGAAGAAGTGTAGCAGCGCCAGGTACCCCGCTGGCTTTATGGCGTGATTGACAGGGGCGATAAGGAGATTAATTTGTGCTTCTATGAGGATTAACAACATGAGGGAAGATGCGAGATAAGGGAACTTGATTTCAGTGTCTGCATTTCTCCGCTGCCCTCTCCTCTCGCCCTCTCCCCCTCAGACCGTCCCTCGCAGCACAGACTTCCATGTCATCAATATTCACAAGACGTCACTCCCCTCAAAGTCGGTCCAAGGTGAGGCAGGACGGCCGGGGGAGGTGAACCCCCCACTATGGTGCCATTACGAGGGGATAGTAGAAAACACGTAAAGATGGCGAGTTCTTGTGTCCATGTTGTGACGCGCACGTGTCCGGATTATTAGTCTTAAAGGGAATGGCTTAAAATTGGGGAGGGGCGGCCATGGACCTTCAGGGACGTGCGCTTAAAGAGCCGGCAATGACCTGGAATTGTAAGTACTGTTCCCTCAAATGTGAGAACTAGTGTGCCGTGGCCACTGCGCCAGGCGCTATTGTGAGCTTTGCATTGTGCCTGGCGCGCTCTACCCTAGGCCTGGTGTTACTGCACGTGCTGTATCGTAGGCAGTGTGCTTCTCCTAGTGTTACCGCGAGCTCTGCACCTGGTGTTACCGCGAGCTTTGCACCTGGTGTTACTGCGAGCTTTGCACCTGGTGTTACCGCAAGCTTTGCAATGTAGCTAGCACGCTCTACCCTAGGCCTGGTGTTACTGCACGTGCTGTATCGTAGGCAGTGTGCTTCTTCTAGTGTTAATGCGAGCTGTGCACCTGGTGTTACCGCAAGCTCTGCAATGTAGCTAGCACGCTCTACTCTAGGCCTGGTGTTACTGCACGTGCTGTATCGTAGGCAGTGTGCTTCTTCTAGTGTTACTGCGAGCTCTGCACCTGGTGTTACCGCAAGCTCTGCACCTGGTGTTACCGCAAGCTTTGCAATGTAGCTAGCACGCTCTACCCTAGGCCTGGTGTTACTGCAAGCGCTGTATCGTAGGCAGTGTACTTCTTCAAGCATTACCGCGAGCTTTGCACCTGGTGTTACCGCGAGCTTTGCACCTGGTGTTACCGCGAGCTTTGCACCTGGTGTTACCGCAAGCTTTGCAATGTAGCTAGCGCGCTATACCCTAGGCCTGGTGTTACTGCACGCGCTGTATCGTAGGCAGTGTGCTTCTTCTAGTGTTACTGCGAGCTCTGCACCTGGTGTTACCGCAAGCTTTGCACCTGGTGTTACCTCCAGCTTTGCAATGTAGCTAGCGCGCTCTACCCTAGGCCTGGTGTTACTGCAAGCGCTGTATCATAGGCAGTGTGCTTCGCCTAGTGTTACTGCGAGCTCTGCACTACAGGTAGTGCGCTCTAACCCCAATGACTGGTGTTACTGCAAGCTGTGTACCGTCGGCAGTGTGCTCTAGTCCCTTCGTCTAGTGTTACTCTGAGCTCTGCACCTGGCTTTACTGCAAGCTGTGTACTGTAGGCAGTGTGCTCTTGTCCCTTCGTCTAGTGTTACTCTGAGCTCTGCACCTGGCTTTACTGCAAGCTGTGTACCGTCGGCAGTGTGCTCTAGTCCCTTCGTCTAGTGTTACTCTGAGTTCTGCACCTGGCTTTACTGCAAGCTGTGTACCGTCGGCAGTGTGCTCTAGTCCCTTCGTCTAGTGTTACTCTGAGCTCTGCACCTGGCTTTACTGCAAGCTGTGTACCGTTGGCAGTGTGCGGTAGTCCCTTTGCCTAGTGTTACTCTGAGCTCTGCACCTGGCTTTACTGCAAGCTGTGTACCTTGGCAGTGTGCTCTAGTCCCTTCGTCTAGTGTTACTCTGAGCTCTGCACCTGGCTTTACTGCAAGCTGTGTACCGTTGGCAGTGTGCTCTAGTCCCTTCGTCTAGTGTTACTCTGAGCTCTGCACCTGGCTTTACTGCAAGCTGTGTACTGTAGGCAGTGTGCTCTAGTCCCTTCGTCTAGTGTTACTCTGAGCTCTGCACCTGGCTTTACTGCAAGCTGTGTACCGTTGGCAGTGTGCGGTAGTCCCTTTGTCTAGTGTTACTCAGAGCTCTGCACCTGCTTTACTGCAAGCTGTGTACCGTTTGCAGTGTGCTCTAGTCCCTTCGTCTAGTGTTACTCTGAGCTCTGCACCTGGCTTTACTGCAAGCTGTGTACCGTAGGCAGTGTGCTCTAGTCCCTTCGTCTAGTGTTACTCTGAGCTCTGCACCTGGCTTTACTGCAAGCTGTGTACCGTAGGCAGTGTGCTCTAGTCCCTTTGTCTAGTGTTACTGTGAGCTTTGCACCTGGTGTTACCGCAAGCTTTGCAATGTAGCTAGCACGCTCTACCCTAGGCCTGGTGTTACTGCACGCGCTGTATCGTAGGCAGTGTGCTCTAGTCCCTTCGTCTAGTGTTACTCTGAGCTCTGCACCTGGCTTTAGTGCAAGCTGTGTACTGTAAGGCAGTGTGCTGTAGTCCCTTTGTCTAGTGTTACTTTGAGCTTTGCACCTGGCTTTACTGCAAGCTGTGTACCGTTGGCAGTGTGCTGTAGTCCCTTCGTCTAGTGTTACTCTGAGCTCTGCACCTGGCTTTACTGCAAGCTGTGTACCGTAGGCAGTGTGCTCTAGTCCCTTCGTCTAGTGTTACTCTGAGCTCTGCACCTGGCTTTGCTGCAAGCTGTGTACCGTTGGCAGTGTGCTGTAGTCCCTTCGGCTAGTGTTACTCTGAGCTCTGCACCTGGCTTTACTGCAAGCTGTGTACCGTTGGCAGTGTGCTGTAGTCCCTTCGTCTAGTGTTACTCTGAGCTCTGCACCTGGCTTTACTGCAAGCTGTGTACCGTAGGCAGTGTGCTGTAGTCCCTTCGTCTAGTGTTACTCTGAGCTCTGCACCTGGCTTTACTGCAAGCTGTGTACCGTAGGCAGTGTGCTCTAGTCCCTTCGTCTAGTGTTACTCTGAGCTCTGCACCTGGCTTTGCTGCAAGCTGTGTACCGTTGGCAGTGTGCTGTAGTCCCTTCGTCTAGTGTTACTCTGAGCTCTGCACCTGGCTTTACTGCAAGCTGTGTACCGTTGGCAGTGTGCTCTAGTCCCTTCGTCTAGTGTTACTCTGAGCTCTGCACCTGGCTTTGCTGCAAGCTGTGTACCGTTGGCAGTGTGCTGTAGTCCCTTCGTCTAGTGTTACTCTGAGCTCTGCACCTGGCTTTACTGCAAGCTGTGTACCGTTGGCAGTGTGCTGTAGTCCCTTCGTCTAGTGTTACTCTGAGCTCTGCACCTGGCTTTACTGCAAGCTGTGTACCGTAGGCAGTGTGCTCTAGTCCCTTCGTCTAGTGTTACTCTGAGCTCTGCACCTGGCTTTACTGCAAGCTGTGTACCGTTGGCAGTGTGCTGTAGTCCCTTCGTCTAGTGTTACTCTGAGCTCTGCACCTGGCTTTACTGCAAGCTGTGTACCGTAGGCAGTGTGCTCTAGTCCCTTTGTCTAGTGTTACTGTGAGCTTTGCACCTGGTTTTACTGCAAGCTGTGTAATGTAGCTACCGCGCTTTACCCTACACCGGGTATTACTGCAAGCCCTGTATTGTAGGCAGTCTTCTCTAGCCCCTTCATCTGGTGTTAGTGGGAGCTCTGCACCTAGTGTTCCTGCGAGCTCTGTATTGCAGATAGCGTGCTCTATTCTATGCCTGGTGTTACTGCAAGCTGTGTATCGTAGGCAGTTTGCTCTAGTTCCTTCGTCTAGTGTTACTGCGAACTCTGTACCTGGTTTTACTGCGAGATCTACACTGTGGGTAGTGCACGGTTGCCTCCGATCCTGGTGTTACATTGAGCGCTGTACTGCACATAGTATGCTTTAGCCCCTGTGCCTGATGTTACTGCGAGCTCTGTACTGTAGGTAATGTGCTGAAGCCCCCATTCTTGGTGTTACTGCGAGCGTTGCACTGCAGGTTGTGTCCTTTGGTCCCTGTATCTGTTGTTACTGCAAGCTCTATAGTAGGTAGTGCTCTTCTAACCCTTGTGATACTGCGAGCTCTGTACTCTGGGTAGTGTGTTCTAGCCTCTGTCTCTGATGTCGGTGTTAGATCTGTACTAGTAGCACGTTATGTCGATTTGTATGGGGCAGATGAACACCGCTGCGGGTATCCATGCGTTGGATCGGGAACGTAGGCCCGGCGGTGCTCCCAGTTGAACAGCCAGGTATTAAGTTTCTTGCATAAATTGAGAAGTGGGCTAGCAGTCTTGATCTACTGAGGAAGTTCTTTCCAGTTCTTGGCAGAGATGGAGAAAGTGCACCCTCCTGACACGCTTCTGCGGATGCAGGGAACACGTGCGAGAGTGGTGGAGTATAGCTGTCTGATGGCTGGTAAAATTGGCGCTTGTCGTTGATGTATGCTGGTCGTGTGTTGTGGAGGGCTTTGGAGGTGTTGATGGGTTTGGTATCTTTGTGTGAACTGGTTGGTGATGCCAACACTGAGTGTGTTGCTGGAGTGGAGTCTGCTGCTTATGAGGGAATGGGTGACTGTCCCGTGTGCATGGGGAGCTATTTGAAAATCTTGCAAAGGGTTTTGAGGATGTGGCAGTAGGATGTGATTACATTGTTGACCTGTTTGCTCTTTGAGTTTGTCGTCGAGGATGATTGAGTTTTCTGGCGTGGTCTGTGGGGTTGGGCGTGGGATCTACGTCTCGTGGCCACCAGGAGGACTCCCAAGGAGCTCTCTTGTTTCCAAAAATCAGGATTTCTGTTTTGTCCGTTTTGAATGTGAGGCAGTTCTGTTACATCCAGTTAGCCACGTTGGGCATGCAAGTGGTGAAATTGGTTCTGGTGTTGGTGTCGGTGAGGGAGAGGATGAGTTAAGTGTCATTGGCATAGGAGACTATGTTAATGCCGTGGGCTCAGGTATGATGCGGGCGAGGAAGGTATTCTAATCTCTGCCCCTGGTGTTACTGCTAGTTCTGTACTATACACAGTGTGTGTTACTGGTCTCTGATGTTACTGTGAGCTCTGTCATAACACGAACAGACCACCAGCCCTACCACTAATGCAATGCAGCGCAAGCTACCAAATTACACCTAGTTTCAGTATTCAACGTTAAATAACATATTTTGTTGGAATCAATAATTCATCTCACAATATAAATGAATCATTTCGTCAGAATGAGGTTTCATGTGGATAACAGCATCAAAAATATTATCTACTTATTGACGACCCCCCACCCCTTTACCATTAATCGTCCTACCACTCTTACAACTACTAATCACATACACCCTCCACACTTAATCATACTATAAAATCAATCGTAGGAGAAAGCCCATATGCGGCCCCCAAATTCTAGGACAAGGGCATACGTAGGAGAAAGCCCATATGCGGCCCCCAAATTCTAGGACAAGGGCATAGAACACATTTTTCTTAAAACAAAATTCCCTTAATCAAATGCCTTCTTTTTGTCCTTCATATATTTACAACTTTCTTCTGTTACTGTGAGCTCTGTCTGTACTGCAGGTAGTGCATGCTAGCTCCTGCGATAGGTGTTGACTGTGAGCTCTGTACTGCAGGTAGTGCATGCTAGCTCCTGCGCTAGGTGTTACTGTGAGCTCTGTACTGCAGGTAGTGCATGCTAGCTCCTGCGCTAGGTGTTACTGTGAGCTCTGTACTGCAGGTAGTGCATGCTAGCTCCTGCGATAGGTGTTACTGTGAGCTCTGTACTGCAGGTAGTGCATGCTAGCTCCTGCGATAGGTGTTACTGTGAGCTCTGTACTGCAGGTAGTGCATGCTAGCTCCTGCGATAGGTGTTACTGTGAGCTCTGTACTGCAGGTAGTGCATGCTAGCTCCTGCGATAGGTGTTACTGTGAGCTCTGTACTGCAAGTAGTGCATGCTAGCTCCTGCGCTAGGTGTTACTGTGAGCTCTGTACTGCAGGTAGTGCATGCTAGCTCCTGCGA
Organism: Triturus cristatus; assembly: GCF_964204655.1. Taxonomy (NCBI): domain Eukaryota; kingdom Metazoa; phylum Chordata; class Amphibia; order Caudata; family Salamandridae; genus Triturus; species Triturus cristatus. Next base: position 825,471,563 of record NC_140586.1, on the reverse strand, counting down.
TAGGTGTTGACTGTGAGCTCTGTACTGCAGGTAGTGCATGCTAGCTCCTGCGCTAGGTGTTACTGTGAGCTCTGTACTGCAGGTAGTGCATGCTAGCTCCTGCGCTAGGTGTTACTGTGAGCTCTGTACTGCAGGTAGTGCATGCTAGCTCCTGCGCTAGGTGTTACTGTGAGCTCTGTACTGCAGGTAGTGCATGCTAGCTCCTGCGCTAGGTGTTACTGTGAGCTCTGTACTGCAGGTAGTGCATGCTAGCTCCTGCGATAGGTGTTACTGTGAGCTCTGTACTGCAAGTAGTGCATGCTAGCTCCTGCGATAGGTGCTACTGTGAGCTCTGTACTGCAGGTAGTGCATGCTAGCTCCTGCGCTAGGTGTTACTGTGAGCTCTGTACTGCAGGTAGTGCATGCTAGCTCCTGCGCTAGGTGTTACTGTGAGCTCTGTACTGCAGGTAGTGCATGCTAGCTCCTGCGCTAGGTGTTACTGTGAGCTCTGTACTGCAGGTAGTGCATGCTAGCTCCTGCGCTACGTGTTACTGTGAGCTCTGTACTGCAGGTAGTGCATGCTAGCTCCTGCGCTAAGTGTTACTGTGAGCTCTGTACTGCAAGTAGTGCATGCTAGCTCCTGCGCTAGGTGTTACTGTGAGCTCTGTACTGCAGGTAGTGCATGCTAGCTCCTGCGCTAGGTGTTACTGTGAGCTCTGTACTGCAGGTAGTGCATGCTAGCTCCTGCGATAGGTGTTACTGTGAGCTCTGTACTGTAAGTAGTGCATGCTAGCTCCTGCGATAGGTGCTACTGTGAGCTCTGTACTGCAGGTAGTGCATGCTAGCTCCTGCGATAGGTGCTACTGTGAGCTCTGTACTGCAGGTAGTGCATGCTAGCTCCTGCGCTAGGTGTTACTGTGAGCTCTGTACTGCAGGTAGTGCATGCTAGCTCCTGCGATAGGTGTTACTGTGAGCTCTGTACTGCAAGTAGTGCATGCTAGCTCCTGCGCTAGGTGTTACTGTGAGCTCTGTACTGCAGGTAGTGCATGCTAGCTCCTGGCCTAGGTGTTACTGTGAGCTCTGTACTGCAGGTAGTGCATGCTAGCTCCTGCGATAGGTGTTACTGTGAGCTCTGTACTGCAAGTAGTGCATGCTAGCTCCTGCGATAGGTGCTACTGTGAGCTCTGTACTGCAGGTAGTGCATGCTAGCTCCTGCGCTAGGTGTTACTGTGAGCTCTGTACTGCAGGTAGTGCATGCTAGCTCCTGCGATAGGTGTTACTGTGAGCTCTGTACTGCAGGTAGTGCATGCTAGCTCCTGCGATAGGTGTTACTGTGAGCTCTGTACTGCAGGTAGTGCATGCTAGCTCCTGCGATAGGTGTTACTGTGAGCTCTGTACTGCAGGTAGTGCATGCTAGCTCCTGCGCTAGGTGTTACTGTGAGCTCTGTACTGCAAGTAGTGCATGCTAGCTCCTGCGATAGGTGTTACTGTGAGCTCTGTACTGCAGGTAGTGCATGCTAGCTCCTGCGCTAGGTGTTACTGTGAGCTCTGTACTGCAGGTAGTGCATGCTAGCTCCTGCGATAGGTGTTACTGTGAGCTCTGTACTGCAGGTAGTGCATGCTAGCTCCTGCGCTAGGTGTTACTGTGAGCTCTGTACTGCAGGTAGTGCATGCTAGCTCCTGCGATAGGTGTTACTGTGAGCTCTGTACTGCAGGTAGTGCATGCTAGCTCCTGCGCTAGGTGTTACTGTGAGCTCTGTACTGCAGGTAGTGCATGCTAGCTCCTGCGCTAGGTGTTACTGTGAGCTCTGTACTGCAAGTAGTGCATGCTAGCTCCTGCGCTAGGTGCTACTGTGAGCTCTGTACTGCAGGTAGTGCATGCTAGCTCCTGCGCTAGGTGTTACTGTGAGCTCTGTACTGCAGGTAGTGCATGCTAGCTCCTGCGCTAGGTGTTACTGTGAGCTCTGTACTGCAGGTAGTGCATGCTAGCTCCTGCGCTAGGTGTTACTGTGAGCTCTGTACTGCAGGTAGTGCATGCTAGCTCCTGCGCTAGGTGTTACTGTGAGCTCTGTACTGCAGGTAGTGCATGCTAGCTCCTGCGATAGGTGTTACTGTGAGCTCTGTACTGCAGGTAGTGCATGCTAGCTCCTGCGATAGGTGTTACTGTGAGCTCTGTACTGCAAGTAGTGCATGCTAGCTCCTGCGATAGGTGCTACTGTGAGCTCTGTACTGCAGGTAGTGCATGCTAGCTCCTGCGATAGGTGTTACTGTGAGCTCTGTACTGCAGGTAGTGCATGCTAGCTCCTGCGATAGGTGTTACTGTGAGCTCTGTACTGCAGGTAGTGCATGCTAGCTCCTGCGATAGGTGTTACTGTGAGCTCTGTACTGCAAGTAGTGCATGCTAGCTCCTGCGATAGGTGCTACTGTGAGCTCTGTACTGCAGGTAGTGCATGCTAGCTCCTGCACTAGGTGTTACTGTGGGCTTTGTACTATAGGTAGTGCGGTCTACTCCCTAACTGCGAACTCTGTGCTATAGCTAGTGCAATCTAGTCCCCCCACCAACCTGGTCTTATTGCAAGCTCTGTGCTATAAGTAGTGCACTGTAACCCCCGTGCCTGGTGTTAATCTGAGCTCTGTGCTGTAGGTAGTGCACACTGGCATATGGCCTGGTATTGCCAAGTCCCCTCCCAGTAAGTGATCAGTTATCCCCTACCCCTGAACCCTCTCTCCCCCGAGGTATTGATAGTAAAGCATCTAACACAATTAATTTGGATTAGGGGTCATATAACACCGGCCGTATTTTGTTAAAAATAATAAAACATAAAATTTCATAACACCATAAAAAAAAATTTAAATATACACAGAAAACCACAACTTATTCAATTCACAATTTTGAATACGGTTATTGAACATAATTTTTATGGCTAACCTTAACATGAATCCAATACATAGCCATACCTAACTTAAAACTGGAATTCATACATTTGTTTTCTGCGTATTGTGGATGAGCCTACGTGCAAGGTCATGACTGTTCCCCACTATTTGCCAGGTACCCCTTTACCGGAGTGACCTTGCGCAGGAGGCTCGTGTGCCCAGCAGATTCTTTTCGCGTGCTCCCCCTACACCCTTCCAATATACCTCCCAGGGGCTGATGATATGCCACGTTGGCGCCCAATGTGCCTGCGCAGGGGTTGGGCCAAGCTGCCTACCGGAAGCGGAACTCCCTACCCCCTGCACTCTTCATCCTACCGGCTGCCAGCGCCCACTGGAGTGTGATGAGGAACCACTGCCAGCCCCCCCCCCCTCATCCCCTCCAGGCGTCCCCGTTCGCCTACTAACAGATGTAACATTTTCACCTAGGAATTATGACCTTACCCCAGACCAAGGATACTCGGACACAAAATACGACAAGCGAAAATTGACCGTGACCTGTAAAGTAAAACATATTGAAATGGAATTTCCTAACAAATAGTGACAAACCATTTACAGACCTCAAACCTTACCACCAAAAAAAACGATTAACATTAGCCTGACAAAAGCACTTTATCAAACCTCAGGGGATGGTGGATGGGAAAACAAAAAACGGAGGCTTCACGCACCCTCCGCGCGTGCTGGCGAGGTGTTGTGATCGGGGAGGGAGGGGGCAGAGTGGCGTAGAAGAGACTCTCCCGCCACTCTGCTGCTCTTTTTAGAGAGTGTCTCCCCCAGAACAGGATTGAACAGGTCCCGGCTAGATCCGAGACCCGTTTCGATTGCATTACCCCGGAAGCGCGTGTAACTGCTTCTGGGGCACGCCTGAATTACCCAGTAGATGAGGGCGGGCCCTACGCGCGTCACCAGCGCTGGCCTTGCCCTTCCCCTCCCTGCCGTGAAGAGTGCACCGGGGACCGCCATAACCGCCATATTGGCGGCGTGACCGAGTTCCCGGTTGCGCCTTTGAACATGACCTGGTATTGCTGAGTCCCCTCCCAGTAAGTGATCAGTTATCCCCTACCCCTGAACGCTTTCTCCTCCGAGGTATTGATAGTAAAGCATCCAACACAATTAATTTGGATTAGGGGTCGTATAACCCCGGCCGTATTTTATTAAAAATAATAAAACCTAAAATTTCATTCCACAATACATTTTTTTGAAATATACACAGAAAACCATAACATATTCAAATCACAATTTTGAATACAGTAATTGAACATGATTTTTATGGCTAACCTTAACATGAATCTAATACATAGCCATACCCAACTTAAAACTGGAATATGTACATTTGTTTTCAGCGTATCCTGGATGAGCTTACGTGCAAGGTCATGACTGTTCCCCACTAATGGCCAGGTCCCCCTTTACCGGAGTGACCTTGCGCAGGAGGCCCGTGTGCCCAGCAGATCATTTTCGTGGGCACACCCTACGCCCTTCCACCTCCCAGGGGCTGATGTTATGCCATGTTGGCGCCCAGTGCGCCTGCGCAGGGGTTGGCCCAAGCGGCCTACCGGAAGCGGAACCCCCTGGACCCTTCAGCCTAACGGCTGCCAGCACCCAGTGGAGTATGATGAGGGACCACTGGCCCCCTCGACCCCCAGTTATCCCCGTTAAACAATGAGATGCCTACTAAGAGATTTACATTTTTTACCTAGGAATCATGACCTTACCGCCGCAGGCCAGTATAGTTAACGGACTGTCTGGCCCCCCATCTGCTGCTGACACAAAGGCCATACCCCGTATGTTGTCCCTGCCATCCAAGCTAGCATGTTCTCCAGAAACAAGTTGTTACCCAATTTAGAAAGGTGAACCCCGTCCTGTAAAAAGAACCGTTCACTCCCCGGATGCACCCATGCGGGATTGTCTGTAATTTAGGAGTCCTAAAAAGTCTGTCGATCCTGTTATTAATCCTCTTTACGGAGTCATTCAATGCCCATACAGATTCCACCCCCCCTCCCCCCCCCCCCCCCCCTCCATTGGAACCTCGGGATCATGTGAGACCATACTAGAACAGATTGAGGGCATTGCCTGGCCAACCAGCCCACTTGAGTGGTTATAGCCTCCACCACTCCCTTCCTACCCAGGTGCACCAAATCATTGCCTCCCAGATGTATTATCACTGCAACTGGTGCCGCTGGGGACTTAAGCAACAAAGGACCAACAAGCTTTTGGGATTGATCCAACCTCAATCCCCCTTGACCATGCATTGATAACTTCCAACCCGCACGGCGGGCCCTGTCCGCAAAATTGCCTGTGAAAAAATGTTGCTTCAACCTGCTCACATACGACTGGCCTATGATCCAGACTTCTCTGTTGCCCGGCCCCCTGGCGGGTACCTGGAGTGGGCGAGGCATAATGGACCAGGGGGTGATGACACGTTCCCCTCCTGCGGGACAGGATGTGGAAGCTGCAGAGAAATGGAACAAAGAACAAACGTTAGCAATGCCACCTAGAGCAAATGTAACTGCACATAGCGCTTGTAACAGTCCGAAGATCAACGCCCTATTCTTAGGACCTCCTGCCCAGTCAGACCCCGAGCCGTGGCTTCGGTGGCTGCCCCAATCCTGAAAGAATGGGTACCAAATTTGGATGCATCCAGGCCAGCTGCCCCTAGAGCCAATGCCAACACCTTCCCAACCTGAAACCTCGTGAGGGGGTCCCGTCCTGGTGGATCAATAACGGCCCCCTCGCCCCATGGCCTGAAGGCCATGTATGTCTCCATGTTGCCCACCGGACAGCACAAGCTCCCTGATGCTCTTTGCAAGATAGCGTGGTCTCCCCTCCCGCTCTGATCCATTTTAGATCTGGGAAGTGACAGGGATACTGATCCTGCTTGTAGTTGAACATGGGCAAATTGCATCCCACCCTGCAAGTTGTGTTTATTATGTGCCACCGATTCCCCAACCCTGAAGGTGCCCTAAAAGGCGAGGGGGAAAAAGCACACCTGAATAGTTGGACCTCACTGGTGGAGCTACATACTTTTCCCAGTGCCTCCATGATGGATGAGAGCCCTTCAATGCTAATCTGGTGTCTAATGTCAGGCTGGGCCCCTTGCAAGCATTGCCACCCCTTCAAAGACCTTTGAACCAAGAATGAGCCACTGGGATCCCTATGGCCCATCATCTTTGCAAAAAAGGCTATCGCAGTCATGTGGCGCTTTGCGCATGCCACAGTCTTCCAACGCCCTCCATCCCTCAATTCCCTTATGAGTGATATAACAGATGCTGGGTTGTGCCATGTCCCTTCCCAGCCTTGTCCTAGGGAAGCGCAATACACGGAAAATGCCCCCTCGTAGGCCCGCCTAGTCCTGGGTGCTAGGCTAGCTGCCACGAGGTCTGGTAGGTTGGGGCACCAAGCTGCCACAGATGCTCCGGGAAAGGTGTGGGACAGTCTGCTGCTTCTGGATGATGAGACCTGAAAACCTGCATCTTGAAACAAGATAATGCGTCAGACGCGTGATTGAGAATCCCCGGGACATGCCTAGCTCTAAACATCACATTTAATCTCATACATTGCAGCACAATTTCTTTAACCCCTTCAGCGCGGCGCGGATTTCCGCGCCACGCTGAAGATTCCGTGCGCGGGCGGGGCCATGACGGAACGGTTCCGTCATAAGCACAGCCCAACCGACGTGCATGACGGAACCGTTCCGTCAAGCGCGTCGAAGGGGTTAATCAAGCGAAGCATCATTTTACACTTGGCAGACTGCTGGTTGATGCACTCCACCGCCACCATATTGTCTGGCCAAAAAACCACAGACTGATTGCAAAACTGGTGTGGCCAGATGGTCACGGCCACCAAAATGGGAAATAGTTCCAGAAATGAAATGTTATTTGTTACACCAGTGTCAATCCACCACGCGGGCCAATGCTGTGCTGCCCATTGTGAGCCCAGGATAGCTTCAAACCCCTCATTCCCCACGCCATTGAAGTTGCGCAGGAATGCCATCCAAATCTGCATATCCTGCTTAACCTCGCTGGACAACCGAGTGTGGTGATGTTTTTCTTTCAGACCTGACATTGCCTGTGCGATGGAACGTGAATTGGGGCGGGCCATAAGGGATGATTCTTAAAGCAAAGTTCAGCATACCCACTGCCTTCTGTAGTTGATGCAAAGTCACTTTTTCCTTGCGCAAACAGTCTGCAAAGGCCAGCGTGAAGCCTTCCACCTTGCTCTATGGCATGCGTGACACACTCTCAGTGGAATCCAATTCAATGCCCAGAAACTCAATTGGTGTTGCCAGTCCCACTGTTTTTCCCTGTGCCAGGGGGACCCCAAGGTCCCTCATGAGCGCACAAAATGCTTCCAAAGCCCTGCCACACTTCTGTGACTATGGTACTCCTAACAACAAGAAGTCATTCAAGTAGTAGCCAGTGGTGCCCTGTAACCTGCCTGAAAACCCACTCCAACAAGCATTAGCATAGCCAATAGGTCTCGCCTTTGTGACCTTATAAGTATTTAGTTATGCAGCAGGTCCCAAAGGCGAGACATATTGGCTATGCCAATGCTTGTTTTAACCCTGCTAGCTAGTAGTTGAAGGTGGGACCGATATCTGAACAGTGACTACCGCGGGATGAGGGGGCATTCACATCTGCTCAGCTGTATTCTGGGTGAGGGGAGGCATTGACAGGTGAAAGGTGAAGCTTCAGGGTGAGGAGAGTCATGTCAGGGAATTATGGAAAGGGAAAGCAAGCTCCTCCTCAGGGTCGTTCTGGCAGCCTTCGGATGCGGAGTCTGGAGCCCAGCTCTGCTTCATAATACTGCTGCCCCAGGGTTACGGTGCATCTTTATTGGTATATTATTTATTTTTTCATGTGACTTTATGTAGCGCTGACATGAGCCCATGGGCATTAAAAACGCTCGTCAAGACCAAACATAGAAAAAAGCAAACCAAGGAAAAAGCATAAAATTGAAAAAGTACGGACAACACGTTAAAACTGTGGTCAAGTGCAAACCTAAAAGCAAAACAATGACACTGATTGGGTTCGCACAGAGCTCGTGGCTTTGTGTACTGTGCCACGCTGCCAGGCACACATGGCCTGACCCTCAGATTGGCTTGGCAATGTGCCAGCAGCCATCGAAATACTCCTCCTTTTAACAATGGGTTGAGGAGTTGGAAAGCGGTACACCCAAAGTGTAATGCCTGAGCAGTGAGTGGCAGTGCCCCTTGTTTCCGTGCCCACCTGTGTGAGGCTGTCCCATCTCTGACCTTGGTCCTTCAACACGCTCGTGGGTCCATTTCAGCAACGAGAAGGGAGCATTTGTAAAATAAAAATACTCCATGTCTGGAAAAAAGAATTTACTGACGAGGAGCTAGGCCCGCCCTGGAAGGCCGTGTGGAGCTGCCCGAGCAAGAGGATTGTCAAAACAGACATGGCGGAGCCAGCCTGCCCTTTGGAACACAAGCCCGGAAGTGGTGCGCCCACGTGCGCTTGTGCCTGCCGCTAAAGGAGAAAAACAGATGGCAGGATGCGCGTAACCACAAGCCGTAGGCGGCTACAATTCCAGGCAAAGGTGGGACATGCTCCTGACTTTGCCCAATCGTATGCTGTCTTTTTTCGAAAGACGCACGCAAAGACCAATAAGAAGAAAGCCTTTAAAATAAAACACGCGCTTCGAGTGTGCAAAAAGTCTGGAGTGATTCCAAGAAGATGTTTTACCTAGAGCAGGTCATGTGCGCTGCACTAGGCACAACCCAAAAAGGAGCTGAAGTTCTCAAAATATGAGCAAGAGACAGAGGACCCCATCGGCATGCACTTGTCCATGTAGAACTTTCCTTCTAGCTGGAACCCCAAGAGGTGAAATCCTGTGGGTGGACTGGCAGTAGGCAGACTCTATGTCGGATTTTGCTAGTAAGATGCCTGGGCCCAGCGACTGCAGCGTTGCAATTGCCTGATCCAATCATGCGTATCTCACGGAGCACAGGACTTCATCAATGGCATCATTCAGTGACTGACGCCTGGGAGCCAATAGGTTATGGGTCAAACGAAACTCCCCTGGGTCCTTTTTGGGTAACACCCCCAGCGGTGAGCACACAAAATCCTTCCCAGGAGCGGAATCAAAGGGACCTGCCAGCCTTCCCAAACGCAGTTCCTTCTACACCTTGTCTCTTACCACAGACATGTTACCCATCACTGACTACTGGTTGCAGCAGTAAGAAACCCCAGAATAACCAGGTGCGGGAATCGTGAACCCACCCCTGAAACCTTCCACCAAAATCTGGGCCGTGTTTGTGCAGCAGTACTTGTTCAACCAGAGTATCAAAGCCATTGTGTCTATAGGTGAGTGAGCTTTACCAAGTAAGGAACCCTCGTTCTTGTTTCTTACCTCCTGTGTCCCTTGATTTTTTTGAAACATTTTGATTCTGGATGGGAGGATAATCCACAGCAGGATCAGATATGTCTAAACCTACATGATCCATTGGACCTAGTGCATGTCTTTCTGTTGAAATCCCAACAAGCTCCCTTCTTGCTGCTGGTGCCCCCCCCCCCCTTGCTTTGGGGTGCCCCTGACCAAAAGGACTGCCCTTTGGTGCTTCCTTGCTTTGGTAGTTCGTGTTTTAACCTCAAAATCATATCTACCTGGTCCCATGTGAGTGCTGTGTCAGAGGCCTTCACCTTTCTAAACGCCTTGTCATATTCTTTCCAACACATCACCCCCATACTCATCATGTGCTCATGAAATCCTATTCTGGTAGCACACCAATGATGTGCTTAGATCTGGGAATCTCTCTACCATCACCGCATGAAAGTTTGAAAATGCCTTAACCCAGTTAATTAACGTCTCCTCAATCTTTGTCCTAGTAGGCCAATTGGCCCAGTACTTTGGGTGGGACCACTCCCCCAGCTTTTTGGCCTCCTCCTTATCATTCTTGTCTACCAACAAAGAAAACATATTCACATATTCCCCTTTCCAAATGTGTTTTTTTACGTCCCCCTCAGCTAACAGGAGCCCACTGCCTGCAGATTGAATAACTGTCCCTGCCTTAGCTAGCCATGGGAGCACCGCTGTTATATTTGCCACTAAATCAGACTGGCCTGGGACCAAAGTAGGGATACTGCCGGAGGGTACTGCTGGTTGAGCTGTGGCCTCACTTAAAACTGGACCTCCTGGCGTGCTCGGCTGCACTGGGCCTCACATGCCCGCCAGCCGAATCCCTCCCCCTGACGCTGCCCCCCTCCCCCTTGCTGGGACCACGGCTTATGGAACTTCAGGCACCGGGAGTGGTGGGGACTACTGGTGCTGGACCGATGGTCCTGGGAGTGCTGGGACTTCAAGCTCCGGGAGGGGTGGGACGACGAGCCCTGGGACTACCGGCACGAGAGAAGCTGGGATTGGTAACCCCGCAGGGGCCGTCCCCCCTCCCTCCCGTTTATTCCTAGATCTACGGGGTACCGGAGGGAATGCTGCCCTAAGTGCAACCCCTGAATGCCTGAGCCTGTCCACCTCCTTCTCCTGCTGCCCATCCACTCTCCTGCGAAGCTCTGCCACAGTGTGACCTAGGTCGCTCATAGTTTGCATCATTGCAGCCATCCATTCCTCCATCCTAGCCGTGCCCTGTCCCCTCTTCACCTTTGGTGCCATTGTTAAAAATCAGTTGTAAAATCCGAATTCTGCTTGAATCTACAACCTTAACCTCTTCAGCGCTGCGCGGATTCCCGCGCAGTGCTGAAAGATCTGAGCGCGGGCGGGGCCATGACGGAACGGTTCCGTCATAAGCACAGCCCAACCGGCGTGCATGACGGAACCGTTCCGTCATCGGCATCGAAGAGGTTAAATACCCACTATAAGACAGAGCAACCCTGCACCAATAACCTGGGCACCTTCAATCTAGCACAAAAAACACCTTGCTACCTGGCCTGGGACAATGCCCAAACCCTTACCTTCTAAGCAATCCCCTGGTTGACCGCAAGCACAGCCAGAGCCACTCCCCCAGGCTAATCCTGAGGGTCAGGTGAGCAATGCTCTAACCCGAGTGGCTCCTGACTGCGGCGAAAGTGCTGGTTTACCAGGGGCGCAAGAAGCTGTAAACCAGGTCCCAGCGGGCTTTCTCGTGCACAGGAAAAAAAGAGGCTCCCAGGTGCTCCAGCAGACCAATCACGACTGATCCCTGCCCCTGTTGCTCCTGCCGAAGGCTGCCTCTGCTTACTGCTTATATTAACCTGCAGAGGATTAAAAGAAAGCCAAGACAAAGAGGGAAAGGAAAAAATCTTGTTTTCCTCCCCGATCTCACTGCAGGCTCCAGGCGTCCTGGCATCCTCCTCGGTGTCCGTGAAAATGCCTGATGCCTCAAGCTGCTCCCACCGAACCGATGAGAGGAAACACCTGCAATCAGAAAGAGAAAACAAAAAACTGAGGCTTTGTGCGCCGTCCGTGCGTGCTGGCGAGGTGTTGTGATTGGGGGGGTAGAGCGGCGAAGAAGAAACTCTCCCGCCGCTCTGCTGCTCTTTTTAAAGAGCGCTTCCCCCTCCAGAACAGGCTTGAACAGGTCCCAGCTAGATCTGGGACCCGTTTAGATTGCGTTACCCCAGAAGCGCTTGTAACTGCTTCCGGGGCACGCCTGAATTACCCAATAGATGAGGGCGAGCCCTACGCGCATCACCAGCGCTGGACCCGCCCCTCCCCGAAGAGTGCACCGGGGACCGGCACAACCGCCATATTGGCGGCATGACCTAATTCACGGTTGCGCCTTTGAACTGTGCCTGATATTAGTGCAAGCACTGTACTTACTGTAGGTAATGTGCTCTAGCCTCTGCCCCTAGTACTACCGTGAGCTCCGTCCTGTAGGTAGTACACTCTAGCCCAGTGCCTGATGTTACTGCAAGCTCTGTACTGCAGGTAATGTGCTCTAGTCTTTGTGCCTGGTGTTACTACAAACTCTGTACTGTAGAGAGTGTGATGTATCCCCTGCAGCTGATGTTACTGCAAGTTCTGTACTGTAGATAATGTGCTATAGATTCTGTGCGTAGTGTAGCTTGTGTGCCTAGTGTTACTGTAAACTCTGTAATATACGTAGTGCACTCTAGCCATTGTGTTGCTGCAAGTTCTGTATTCTAGGTTGTGTGCTCTGCACCTGGTGCCTCTGTGAGCCTTGTACTGTAGGGCACTCTAGCCCCTTTCCCTGATGTTACAGAAAGCTCTTTGCTGGAGGTAGTTTGCGCTACCCCTGCACCTGGTGATACTGCGACCTCTGTTCTATAGGTATTGTTCTGTATTCCCTGTGCCAACATGTTACTGGAAGCTTTACATAAACTATAGTGCATCTAACCCCTGTCTCTGGTGTCCTCCCCACCCTCACTCCATCCCCTACTACGACCGACACCAACACAGCGGCGAACAACCTCCACCAATGGATCGGCAACAGTGCCAACTCTCTCGCCCCCCTTCAGAACACCATGAGACGACACAATAAGAAAGCCAACTGGCTCACCACAGATCTCTGAGAATCCAAATGCTCCTGCCGACGATTGGAGAAGACGTGGAGAAACAGGGGAACCCCGGAAGCACGCGCCTCCTACCAAACAGCCATCACAGCAAACCGCCAACTCATCAAATCAACAAAGAAAAACGTTATCCAAGACAGAATCCTCTTTAGCGCCCACAACTCCAAGAAACTCTTTGCCTTCAATCAGGAATTCGCCAAACCCAACAGTGAAACAACGGACGTCCCTCCCTCCCAAGACCTCTGCAACAAACTCAACTCCTTCTTCCACCTCAATAGCAAGACGCTCTACGACAACTTCGACAATCAAAACCATGACACCGCCTCAACTCCCACCCCCAACAACGCCCCCCAACAGACCCTTCTCACCTGGACCCCTCACCACAGAAGACACCTTTAAAGACAATGAAGGGCATCCACTCCGGAGCACCTTCTGACCCTTACCCACCGCACATCTTCCACAGGGCCGCCACTGCCATCGCACCCGAGCTATGCCGAACTATCAACTGCTACCTTGACACAGCCACATTCCCCAACAACTGGAAGCGCACCGAAGTCAAACCCCTCCTAAAGAGACCCTCCGCAGACCCCAAGAATTTCAGGCCCAACTCACTGCTTCAGTTTGCTGCCAAAGTAATCGAAAAGGCCGTCACCACCCAGCTAGCCCACTTCATAGAAACCCAGAGCATCCTAGACACCTCTCAGTCCAGGTTCCGCAGCAACTACAGCACCGAGACCACCCTCCTCGCCGCCACCGACAACATCCGCGCCTTCCTCGGCCAAGGCCACACGCCAGTCCTCATCCTCCTGGACATATCATCAGCCTTCGACTCAGCCTCCCACTGCACACTAGCCAACAGAGTCCACGACGCAGGCATCCAAGGAAAAACTTTAGACTGGATACTCTCCATCCTAAAAGGTAGAACATAGAGAATAAGACTCGGCCCTTCCTCTCGGAACCGACCGAGATCAGATGCGGAGTACCCCAAGGATCCTCCCTCAGCACCACTCTCTTCAACGTCTACATGGCCCCCTCGCAACCATCTTCAGAAACCACAGTTTCAACATCGTCCACTACGCCAATGACACTCAGCTCATCTTCTCCCTCACCAAGGAGCCCAATATCACCAGGCACAACTTCCATGAAGGGATGAAAGCCATTGTGACGTGGATGAGCAACAGCTGCCTGAAGCTCAACTCGGAGAAAACAGAATCCATCATCCTCGGCTCCATCCCCTCTGCATGGGAGAACACTTGGTGGACCCCGTCGTAGGAAACCCACCAACCGCAAGGGACCACGCACGCAACCTCATAATAATACTCGACTCTTCACTCACCATGTACTGCTAGATCAACACTTTATCCTCCACATGTCTCAACGCCCTCCGCATACTCCTCAAGATGTTCAAGTGGATCCCCCCGCCTCCCGACTCCAGGAAAACCATCACACACACTCTCATCACCAGCAGACTGGACTACTGCAACACCCTCTATGCCGGAATCAACAAAAACCTCCTCTGCAAACTCCAGACCGCCCAGAACGCCGCAGCCAGACTTATCCTCAATATCCCATGACACGACCACATCACCCAACACCTCCGCAAACTCCACTGGCTCACCGGCAAAAAAAGACTAACCTTCAAGCTTCTCACACACGCCTACAAAGTCCTCAACAAACCCAGACCCCAATACCTCAACAACAATTTCCTTCCACGCCCCTAAGAGAAACCTCTGCTCAGCCGACCTTGCCCTAGCCACCGTTCCCTCGCTTCTCCAGGAGCAGAGCTGGTGGAAGATCCTTCTCCTACCTGTAGTCCTGACCTGGAACGAACTCCCCCCTTCTCCTCTGCCGGAGCGCGACACTACACCAATTTAGAACAGAGCTCAAGACTTGGCTCTCGATTGACCATAACGGAGGCCCCCCCCTCCCCCACCCCCTTCCCCAGCGCCTTGTGACCCTCCATGGTGAATAGTGCACGCTACATAACCCCTGATTGGTTGATTGATTGCTGTTTGGTCTGTACTGTAGATGGTGTACCGCAGCTTCTACTGCTAGTGTTACTGCTGCCTCTGTACTGAAGGTATTGTCTGCCCTGTATCTGGCTATTGCTGCAAGCTCTGTACTGTGGTTAGTGTATCTGTCCTTTCTCTGTTGTCGCTGTGAGCTCTTTACTGTAGGTAGTATGTGTGTGCTGTCTCTGTTGTTGTCGCATGTTCTGTACTGAAGGTAGTGTGTCTGTCCTGTCTCTGGTGTCGCTGCAAGGTCTGTACTGTAGGTAGTGTGTCTGTCCTGTCTCTGGTGTCGCTGCAAGCTCTGTACTGTAGGTAGTGTGTCTGTAGTGTCTCCGGTGTCGCTGCTAGCTCTGTACTGTAGGTAGTGTGTCTGCCCTGTCTCTGGTGTCGCAGTGAGCTCTGTATTGTAGGTAGAATGTATGCCCTGTCTCTGGTGTTGCTGCTAGCTCTGTACTGTAGGTGGTGTGTGTCCTGTCTCTGTTGTCGCCGCAAGCTCTGTACTGTAGGTGGTGTGTCTGCCCTGTCTCTGGTGTCGCAGTGAGCTCTGTATTGTAGGTAGTGTGTATGCCCGGTCTCTGGTGTCGCTGCTAGCTCTGTACTGTAGGTAGTGTGTCTGTCCTGTCACTGGTGTCGCTGCAAGCTCTGTACTGTAGGTAGTGTGTCTGTCCTGTCTCTGGTGTCGCTGCTAGCTCTGTACTGTAGGTAGTGTGCCTGCCCTGTCTCTGGTGTCGCAGTGAGCTCTGTATTGTAGGTAGTGTGTATGCCCTGTCTCTGGTGTTGCTGCTAGCTCTGTACTGTAGGTGGTGTGTGTCCTGTCTCTGTTGTCGCCGCAAGCTCTGTACTGTAGGTGGTGTGTCTGCCCTGTCTCTGGTGTCGCAGTGAGCTCTGTATTGTAGGTAGTGTGTATGCCCGGTCTCTGGTGTCGCTGCTAGCTCTGTACTGTAGGTGGTGTGTCTGTCCTGTCTCTGGTGTGGCTGCTACCTCTGTACTGTAGGTAGTGTATGTGTCCTGTAGGTGGATGGCTCTAGTTCTTCCGCTGGTGTCGCCGTGAGATCTGTACTGTAGATGGTTGGCCCTAGTTCTACCGCTGGTGTCTCAGCGAGCTCTGTACTGTAGGAGGTTGGCCCTAGTTCTACCGCTAGTGTCTCCGCGAGCTCTGTACTGTAGGTGGTTGCCCTAGTTCTACCGCTGGTGTCGCCGTGAGCTTTGTACTGTAGGAGGTTGGCCCTAGTTCTACCGCTGGTGTCACCGTGAGCTTTGTACTGTAGGTGGTTGCCCTAGTTCTACCGCTGGTGTCGCCGTGAGCTTTGTACTGTAGGTGGTTGCCCTAGTTCTACCGCTGGTATCACCGTGAGCTCTGTACTGTAGGAGGTTGGCCCTAGTTCTACCGCGTGTGTCTCCGCAAGCTCTGTACTGTAGGTGGTTGCCCTAGTTCTACCGCTGGTGTCGCCGTGAGCTCTGTACTGTAGGTACTACTCCATAGACCCTGCGCCAGGTAAATGGCCTATGTGCCTGGTGTTATGCTAAATAGTGGAATCGTGTCCTGTGGGCTTTAGTCTCTGGTGCTGCTAGTGCTGTCTAGGTATTACGCCTCCTGACTGGCTACTGTGATCCCTGTACTGCAGATGGTGTTCTAGCTGTGCTTCTGTGACTTGCGACGCTATGATTCAGTGCTGGCTTAGTTAGGCCGAGCTAGATTGCGGTTCTAAAAGCACCCACGTTCCTGCTTGGGCAGACAGTTATGTCCTTCTCTTAGTGCAGTGTGCCAGCAAGACAGGGACACAGAGGCAGGTGTCCCAGCTGTGTGTTGCACCTTGCCTTGCCGAGTAGCAGCCCCTAGAGAAGTTGGTGGTTTAAAACGCCTTTCCCAGCTATTGCTCAAGTCCAAATGTCTCTTGTTCGGGACAATCAGTAATCACTTCTGCTATTGTAGTCTGGCTTGAGTCAGATGTTGAAAGTCAATGGGCACCACTGCTCTTCTCCTCCAGAGTCAGAGGCCCATCGAGTAATAAGGATCTACTCTGAATAAGCGCCCCTGGCAGGGAGGGCATCTCATCGGATAGCCGAGACCGGCCGCCTTATCTGCCATTTCCAGGACACTCGTCAAACCCATGCCTGCCGGGCTCCAAAGACTGGGGCAGATTTAGGACAATTAAAAGTCCTAGATTTCAAAGCTGCCCTGATACAGGCCAGGGAGGTGGATATAAAGGCTGGCTTCGCCTTATACAGCTGAAATGTCTACACAGGGTCTAGTACTATAGAAGTAGACTCTAAAGTAGGGAGCGCACCCCTCTGTGCGAAACGTGAGTCAGACGAAGGTACAGTCCTACATGCAATATGGGAGTGCATAAAAGGCCAGGAATATCAGCAGCTAAGACTGAATTACTTGCAACAAGGCCTGAAGTGTTACATGCCACTACAACCCTAGTCCGCTACCTTAGGGATACCCAATGAGGTCGACCTTCCCAAATCCAAACTTCTATTTTCCTAAGTCAGCAAGAAGGACATAGCAAGGTAGTGGGTCACAACGGTGATGCCAATGATGAACTAGTGGCAGGCTGGTCTCGGGCTATATATTGAGGCGGAACAAGTAACTTATGAAAGCAGGGGATGCCCCAAGAAATTTAAGAAGGTATGGCAGTGGGGGGAGACATTTCTATGGACTGGATGAATGGCTTGACAATGGCCAGCGTGATACCAGTGGCTAGCAATGGCCTAATTACATGCAATACTGTGTAATTGGGTAGATTGGGCTTTGAACTACGCTTACTCAGCTACTTACTTGGGAGGATTTGGGGTAAGGTCCACCTGTAAAATACCAAGAGAATTTGGCTAAGCGCTAGCCCGGAAAGGCTACCCAGTGGAAATTTATTTTGTGTGGTTCTTGTTTTTTCTTTGCCTTGGATGAAAATTGAAAGAAATACATGCACTCCGCAGGTCACTTTACAAATTAGACAAGAGATGAGCTGACGTATGAAAGTATCATACGTTGTGTGTTTGTAATAACACTGAGCACATCGTACCATCTGAATCCTAAAAGGGGCTAAGTATCTCTTTTGTTTGAATTACGTGCCTTCCAGGTGGCATGCTCTAAGTATCTCTTTCAAGTGAATTATATGCAGGCGCGGTGCGTCCGTTGGGGCGTTATCCCCCCGCCCACGTCCGCAGCTCCCTCCGCGTCTCTGAACTTCGTTTACTTAAGTTCAGAGACGCCGAGGGAGAACTGACCATGCATGTCAGTCAGCATGACGTCGGACCGTGGGCGGTCCGGTGTCATGTTGACTGACATGCATTGTCAGACCAGGCAGCACAAGTGCGCATGAGTGGGGACGGTGCGTGAATTTTTCGCCCGTGCCCAGTCATGCGCACTTGTGTTTTCACTGACTTGCGCATGCCCATTAGGAGCTCCTCGTCTCCTAATGGGCAGGCGGCAGGCGAGGAGTAAGCTGTGCACTCAGCCAATCCTTTGGCTGAGGGGTTGCCACTCCCATGCTGTTGAACTCAAGAGGCGCCATTGCCAACGCGGTCAGGTAAGTTTTTGTCTTAATTTTATCCTACTGACCATAAAGTATGCACCTCTATATCTTAAGGGCTAGCAGTCTGGGGTCTTCACCTAAGCGCAGCAGCAAGAATCCATGTTTACGCACACTTTAGAATGACAGTACTCATCATCTTGGTTGATCATTTGAATGCATTGCAATTACAGCCCCTAAAGGCATCACAGATGAAATAACAGGATTGCGCATATACAGCCAGACACCCTAGCAGGACTGTCTGGCAACATAACCCCACTTGGCTTATGACATCTCCTTACACATGTGACTTACAGTCCCTTCAAAAGAAGTACTCCTGGCAACTACACTTCTTCTGCAGTGCGACTCTTCACTTTAAAAGGAATCACAGGTAAAATCATGGGATTACGTAAATACAGCCAGAACCCCTAGCAGGAAGGTCCAGCAACATAACTCCATTTAGCTTAACATCACCTTACACAGGTACTTCACTTTACACATGTGATTCTCAGTCCACCTAAAAAGAAATAACCACTAGTAAATGCATTTCGGTGCAATTACACCACTTCACCTCCAGTGGATGCACTTCTTCACACATCCCCAACTCAGCCCTTCACTTCATGATGCACTTCTCCACACACCCTCAGCTGTAGAACAAAAGTTCCAGCCTAGAATGTGCTTAAATGCTAGCAGAGCTCTTGAGGGGTAGTTTCCTTTAGGTCCCCATGACACTGAGGGTGGGACTTTTCTTCGAGCTGGGGGGGTAAGACTGCGCTTCTCCAGAAGCTCCCCCAGCACCGTTTCACAAGTGAGGGTGACCCCCCTCCTCTGGGGGCCACAAAGCACCAAAACTGCAGATTTCTTCGTGCTGGGGGAGGGGGAAAGACTGCGCTTCTCCAGCAGCTCCCCCAGCACCTTTTCACAAATGAGGGTGACCCACCTCCTCTGGGGGCCACAAAGCACCAAAACGGCAGATTTCCTAATGCCTGGCGAGGCATTATGGGGCGCTTCATGCTCCTCTTTACCCGCCCCAGCCGCTGGGAACACTCTCCTCCGCCCTCTGGGTCTCTGAGAGGGTAGATTCAGCAGGGTGCTGTCTTCACTGGCTCCCTGCGCCAGACTTTCGCCTGGCTCTCCTCGTTGGCCTCTCTCTCCCTGCACAGAGGCCACTGCTCCTGCGCTCAGGTCCTGGGCTCTTCTTCTGGTGCTGTTAGGGTCCTGGGGGCAGTCAGGGGGTCTCTCCTCCCAACTGCCCATTGCGCCAGGCTCCAGCACCTTCAGCCTTAGCAGACCACACCCCAGAGAGAGCTTCTCTTCCTGTGCAAGCACTTTTTAAAAGTTGAGTAGGGGGCTGGCAGGAAGTCCCTGTTGGTCCTATCAAACAGTGACACATCACTTTCCTGCCCCTGCTCCCTCCTCCTTGTCCAGCCTCTGGGTTTGTTCAAAATGGCGTTGTCCAGTGTCTCTGACCACATGTCCTCTGAAACCCAACTCCTTCCCTCCTTGGTGCAGCCTGGTGCCTTGCACCTAGTGATGGATGAGCCTGTAGCCCCACCCATCATCTCTTCATGGAGAGGAGGCCCTCGCTTGTGGAAGAAAGGTTATTAGTCCATCCAGCTGAGGTCAGCCCTCAGCCTGCGTCTGGTCATGGCTGGCTCAGAGAAATATGACAGTTCTGGATGACCCAAAAGCAGTACAAATATGACTTTGGACTCTGCATAATACCTATTTTCACATTCGCTACATTGGACTTAAGTGAGTGTCTGGAATCTGTAGGCCTAATGGAAGTTAATCTAGCCATGGGCCCCACATTCCCTTAGGGAAATAATGAAGTGAAAACACACGGACTTTCTCTGGCATGCTTCTTTCCATTGTATAAAGCCTATTCCATGTCACCACCCAATACTACACAAGTCCTGCCACACCATTCACTTTGTAGCTGCTCCTGGATTCGCACGCTAGGCATCTCCCCTGCGCAGCCCGTACATGTGTGCACACGCATGTACACGTGTCTGCATGTAACCAGCCCGGTGTCCCTTACTCCAGCTGCTGCGCAGTGGCCTGGTCAAGCCACGGGAACACCAGTAAAATCCCAATGCAGTCTCTTACATCCTGAGTTCACTGTGGGTGAGTCCCAACTTATGAGGCTCCCCCACAGTAAAAGCTCAACAATTAGGTGCTCAAAAAGCGAAAAATCCGGGCGGCTCATAGTGTCAGAACCACCTTCTAACACCTCCCCCACGGCGGAATTTGCCAAGGGGCAAGGCCGATGGTTAAGGCTCGGCCTTTAGGGACGGGCGAAACGGGCAGAGAAGGAAAAGAACTCTGTCTTTTCTTCGTGCCCAAAGAAGACCAGGACAGTGTCCAGTTCTCCCACTGATGGCAGCTGGCCCCCCTCCTTTGTTCCCCCTCTTCCCTCTCTGTCTCGCTCCTCCTCATGTAGTTAAAAACTGGTCCGAGACTTCATGAAGCAGGTATTACCTTCTCTTTCATCCTTTTGTTTATTTGCTTCCTTGTGAAATGGTTCCAAAAAAAAAAAACACTTGCTGGAAACGTAGTCTTTTGCTGACATTTTTCAATTTCTAAGTGCAGGGTAGAGAGAAATAAAACATTCAAAATATGAAAAATGATTAACTAACTAAAGCAAGGTGGCCATATTGATTTATTCACACCTAAACACATTAGCACCACATTAGTGTTTGCCAGTGAAGCCCTACTTTTGTCGCCTCCTCGCTCTTTGAACAACCATGTTTTCCCTGAGTGGGAAAGCACACTATTCCTGGAGGTACTGAAATACCTGCTTGTTGGGTGCGTTCATTGGAAAACAAAATGCATACTGCGGCTCTGTATTCACAAACGTGGTCTTTTGAAACCATTCTGCTTTCGTTTTGTAATGATATAAGCAATGGGCATTAGGTCAGCTCAGTTACTCTCACACGTTCCTTTCTGCACCCTCGTTCCATTATGTCACTGTTTCCTTCTCTTTCTATTCCCCGGTTAACTGACTTTTCTCTCTTGCTCTGGGGATGAAGGCCGATGATGAGAAATACGACCCGGACCAGACCGGACGCCGGACCTTAAAAGAGTGGCAGCGCTAAGCGCCCACCACCTGCAATCAGCGGTACATATTAGGCGCTATAGTAGAGTCTAGAGATAGTTCATCCGATTCTTGTGTGAGATGTGCTCTGTCGTAACTACTTGTCATTTGCTATGACGGGGGAATGGAGGTGCGGAGACAGAGAAAGAGACGAGGGAGGAAGGGATACTGAGATGTAGGGAGGGATAGCAAGCAAGATTGATGTGACAGCAACAAGATAGGAAGAGATAGCAAGATAGGGAGAGGAGAGCATGGGGGGTTGTGAGACAATGGAAGGGGCAGCAAGAGGCAGTCACCGGGCAGTGTCAGCAGCACCCAGCCAGTGACAGAGAAGGGGAAATGCTGAGATAGCGAAAGAGATAAGCTAGGAAGGGATACTTAGATGATGGGAAAGTGAGTGTGTCACTGGAAGAGAATGACGCCGATAGAGCAGCAAGCAGCCACTTACAGGTGAAGGTGGTGAAATCTGGGAGATTTGCTTTATTAACCTTCCTGCTTTCTCAAATTTTCTTGAAAATGCACCATTTTCTTCTCTTTTTTCAAAATTTTCACGGGAAGAGAATCGCAACGAACCCCCCTTATGGTGGTTCGGGCTCGCTCGCAACGGTGCAGTATGCCAATCATTTTACGCCTCACCACTTTCAAATGTCACCAGCCGCTCCTGATTATATGCCTTCCAGGTGGCATGCTCCAAGTATCTCTTTCGATTGAATTACATGCCTTCCAGGTGGCATGCTCTAAGTATCTCTTTCAGTTGATTTAGTTGTCTTCCAGGTGGCATGCGTTAAGTATCTCTTTCAATTGAATGACTTGCCTTCCAGGTGGCATACTCTGAGTATCTCTTTCAAGTGGATTATATGCCTTCAGGTGGCATGCTCTAAGTATCTCTGTAATTGAATGACATGCCTTCCAGGGGGCATGCTCTCAGTATCTCTTTCATTTGAATTACTTGTCTTCCAGTATCTCTTTCAATTGAATTGCATGCCTTCCAAGTGGCATGCTCGAAGTATCTCTTTCATTTGATTACATGCCTTCCAGGTGGCATGCTCTTAGTATCTCTTTTGATTGAATTACATGCCTTCCAGGTGGCATGCTCAAAGTATCTCTTTCAAGTGAATTACATGCCTTCCCGGTGGCATGCTCTAAGTATCTCTTTCAAGTGAATTACATGCCTTCAGGTGGCATGCTTTAAGTATCTCTTTAATTGAATGACATGCCTTCCAGGTGGCATGCTCTCAGTATCGCTTTCATTGAATTACATGCCTTCTAGGTGGCATGCTCGAAGTATCGCTTTCAATTGAATTACATGCCTGCCAAGTGGCATGCTCTAAGTATCTTTCATTTGATTACATGCCTTCCAGATGGCATGCTCTCAGTACCTCTTTCAATTGAATGGGTTGCCTTACAGGTGGCATGCTCTTAGTATCTCTTTAATTGAATGACATGCCTTCAGGTGGCATGCTCTAAGTATCTCTTTAATTGAATGACATGCCTTCCAGGTGGCATGCTCTAAGTATCTCTTTCATTTGAATTACTTGTCTTCCAGTATCTTTCATTTGATTACATGCCTTCCAGGTGGCATGCTCTCAGTATCGTTCAATTGAATGGATTACCTTCCAGGTGGCATGCTCTCAGTATCGTTCAATTGAATGGATTGCCTTCCAGGTGGCATGCTCTCAGTATCGTTCAATTGAATGGATTGCCTTCCAGGTGGCATGCTCTCAGTATCGTTCAATTGAATGGATTGACTTCCAGGTGGCATGCTTGCAGTATCTCTTTCAATTGAATGTATTGCCTTCCAGGTGGCATGCTCTCAGTATCTCTTTCAATTGAATGGCATGCCTTCCAGGTGGCATGCTCTCAGTATCTCTTATTCAACGAGGTGGTGTTGGAGAGACTCAGTACTCAGTGTGCACATTAGTGATCATTAATCAGCTTCTTTTAACAAAAGAGGTGTTGCATTCTATGCACGATGACACTGCTGTACACAAAAATGTGCTTCACTGAATGGGTACATCGGGTTACTCACTGGGTTCCACGATAATTTGAGGTAACCTGAATTGAGTCTCTACGAGTGATCTATCTGGGGACCCACTGGGGACAAATACTTGCAGATCCTTTTTGTGGCCTCAGCAGAACCACTTGTTCGGGGTGTTCAGGGATGTCCGACTGCATGGCCTGCCTGCTTACAAATGTGTGTGACAGCTGGACACACTTCGAGCTGGGCCGGACGCACAATAGATGCAAAGGGTGAGAGCGAGTGCCCGGCACAGGGAGCAGTACATGGGGGTGGGAAAGAAAGCCTCTCACTTTGGAGCTTCCTGTATCCCCCCCGCCTGAATGAGCCTGAAAAGTCTACCTAATGAATAGTGATGGTCCTTGAGAGGAAGGGAAGAGGTGCAAGGGCACAGTGGGGCATGGTGACGGGAGCCTGATGCTGCTGTGTGCCCTTAGCCCGCAAAGAAGAGGGGTGCTGGCAGAAATTGGGAGATACTAATTACATGGCTACCACTCGCAGTTTAATTAGGTCATGCCTGGGCAAGAGCAAACCTATAAGTGTTATTCTTTAAGATTGCTTGACTGCTGCAGCTTTAGAAGTGCCTGTCAGTGGGTCTGATGGTCCTTCGTCGTGGCTATCTCTCAGATACACCATCGGGCCGGAAGAAAGGGCTGATCATGATCAAGACCCTAGTGGGAGTACCCAGAGGCGCATGGGCAGAGTCGGACAAAGGGTGCTCACTGAAGGACTTGGCAGGCTGGACTTTCCCAGGGTCGCCACATAGTGCTGGTTGATTTCTAGTCCCTCCTACCTGGCTACACTTCCCAAATGGTTACTACACAAAATTGTTTACAACACAGCTCTGGATAAGAAGAGTGGAGCAGAAATGGGCCAGGATTTGACCCTACACCACAAAAGGGCGTTTGCCCCCACCCTTCATGAACCTGGCATTACTTGAAAGGACTAAAAATGTACCCTCATTCGCAACCAAGTCTGTGCCCTGTCTAACAGGGTCATGGTGAACGTCTATTCTGTCAGGCATACACATATAGGTGTACCAAGATGGATTCCTGATTGCACAAAGCACCACATGTATGAACTAATCCCACTATGTCTCATCCATGCAGAACAAATGTACCTGTGCCATACATATCCCATATGGATGGAACAAAGTATCAGGTTGAATGAAACTAGTATAACTTTTAAAGCTGAATAAATCAACTGGTAACTCTCCCGCTGAAGGCAACAGATATAAATGCTGTTTCTTCCACTACAGTCAGTTGCTGCCACCACTGCCAGGTCCTTTCAGCCAGGTGAGATGGTCGTAGTCAATCTTAATAAATGGGCTCACTAGGTGTGTTCCTCCAGAGCACAGAGCCTTGCTGCGGAACACGTGTTGTTTGACAGAAAACCCTTGGTGCACACGTATGATCGCCCATTGTGTCAAGCTGATAAAATCAAACTGCAGAAATATACTGTGAGGGAAATTCAGGGGCATGCAGAGAGATATTTGTGGTCTAATCTAGCCTTAGTCTCCACCTCTCCCAACCTCATTCTTTACCTCTCCCAGCCTTATCTCCCATTCTGCATTTCTCTGAGCTTCAGTCTCTATCTCTTCAAGCCTCATTCACCTGAGCTCAGTTTCCATCTCTCCCAGCATCAGTCTCCTGGTTGATCTCCATCTCTCCCAACACCAGTCTGCAATTCTTCTTGCCTCATTCTCCTGAGCTCAGTTTCCATCACTCACAGTAGCAGTTTCCCATCTCTCCCAGCCTCAGTCTCCAGCTCTTCCAGCCTCAGTCTCCATCTCTCCCAGCCTCATTCTCTCAGGCTGTATTTCTCCCAGCCTCTTTCTCCACCTCTACCTGCCTCATTCTCTCAGTGTGCATTTCTCCCAGCTTCAGTCTCCTGGTCCATCTCTCCCAGCACCAATCTTCAATTCTTCATGCCTCATTCTCCTGAGCTCAGTTTCCATCACTTCCAATAGCAGTGTACCATCTCTCTCGGCCTCAATCCACACCTCTCCCAGCCTCATTCTCTGTGTGCATTTCTCCCAGCTTCAGTCTCCCGGTCCGTCCCCATCTCTCCCAGCACCGGTCTCCAACTCTCCGAGCTTCAATTTGCCAAGCTCAGTTTCCATTTCTCCCAATCACAGAATCCCATATTTCTGCCAACCTCAGTCTCCAACTCGCCAAATCTCATTCTCTCAGGCTGCATTTCTTCCAGCACCTGTCTCCAATTCTTCTTGCCTCATTCTTCTGAGCTCAATTTCCATCCCTCCCAGTTTGTCTCCACCTCTCCCAGCCTCATTCTCTCAGTGTGCATTTCTCCCAGCTACAGTCTCCTGGTTCATCTCTCCCAGCACCAATCTTCAATTCTTCATGCCTCATTCTCCTGAGCTCAGTTTCCATCACTTCCAATAGCAGTGTCCCATCTCTCCCAGCCTCAGTCCACACCTCACCCAGCCTCATTCTCTGTCTGCATTTCTCCCAGCTTCAGTCTCCTGGTACATCTCTCCATAACCAATCTTCAGTTCTTCGTGCCTCATTCTCCTGAGCTCAGTTTCCATCACTTCTAGTATCAGTGTCCCATCTCTCCCAGCCTCAGTCCACACCTCACCCAGCCTCATGTTCTGTCTGCATTTCTCCCAGCTTCAGTCTCCTGGTCCGTCCTCATCTCTCCCTGCACCAGTCTCCAACTCTCCGAGCTTCATTCTGCCAAGCTCAATTTCCATCCCTCCCAGTAGCAGTTTCCCATCCCTCCCAGCCTCAGTCTCCATCTCTCCCAGCCTCATTCTCTGTCTGTATTTCTCCCAGCTTCAGTCTCCTGGTTGGTCTCCATCTCTCCTTGAACCAATCTTCAGTTCTTCATGCCTCATTCTCCTGAGCTCAGTTTCCATCACTCCCAATCACAGTATCCTATATAATCCCAACCTCGGTCTCCAACTCGCCAAAGCTCATTCTCTCAGTCTGCAGTTCTCCCAGCTTCAGTATCCCACCACTCCCATTCCCATTCCCATTCTCATTCTCCACCTCTCCCATCCTCATTCTCCACCTCTTCCATCCTCATTCTGCGAGACTGTTTGTTTTTCCCTGCTCAATCTTCTGGTCCAGCATCAGTCTCCGGCTACCCTAAACTCATTTTTCCAAACTCACCGTCAGGTTGCAGTATCCCATCTCCCACAACCCACAGGCTCCAACTCTAGTAGCCTCATTGTCCGAGTCTCAGTTTTTCCCAGCTTCAGTCTCCTTGTCTGGCTCCCTCTTGCCCACCACCAGTCTCCAACTCTCCAAGTCCCTTTCTGCCATGCTCAGTCTCCATCGCTCCCAGTGTCCCATCCCTCCCAGCCTCAGTCTCAATTTTTTCAAATCGATCTTCTGGTCTTTCTCCATTTCTTCCAGCCTTGTCTCCATCTCTCCCAGCCTCCATCCCCTACCCTCGCTCTCCATCTCTCTCAGCCTCATTGTCCATCTCTCCCAGCCTCCGTCCCCTACCCTCGCTCTACATCTCTCTCAGCCTCATTGTCCATCTCTCCCAGCCTCAGTCTCCTACCCTCGTTCTCATCTCTCTCAGCCTCATTGGCCATCTCTCCCAGCCTCCGTCCCCTACCCTCGCTCTCTAGCTCCCGCAGTCTCATTGTCCATTTCTCCGGCTCAATGTCCATCTATCCCAGGCTCAGTCTCCTGTTGTTACTCTCTATCTCTCTCAGCCTCATTCTCTCGGGTTCTTTGCCCATCTCTCCCAGGCTCATTTTCCAGGTCTCCCAACCTCTGCCTTTCTTAGCCTCAAGCCTCCTCTCTCTCAGTCGGTGCCTCACGCTCTCCCAGTCTCCCCACCTCTTATCCTCCCCTATCTCCTAGCTTCATACATCATCTCTCCAGCCTCTCTCACTTCCACCTTCAGACCCAACCTCAGCCTCTCTTAACCTCAGGCCTCATCCCTCATAGTCTCTGCCTCGCCCATTCTCTCTCACTCCATCCTTCAGAGCCAGTCAATCCCAGCCTCTGCCTCGATTAGCCTCAGGCCTCCTCTCTCCCATGCCTCTGCTTCGCCCTCTCCCAGATCCCTCCCTCTCTTAGCCTTCACCTCTCTCCTAGCTTCAGACATCATCTCTCGAACCTCTTCCACTAATACCTTCAGACCTAGCCTCTGCCTCTCTTAGCCTCAAGCCTCCTTTCTCCCAGTCGGTGCCTCACCCTCTCCCAGTCTCCCCACCTCTTAGCCTCCCCTCTCTCCTAGCTTCAGACATCATCTCTCCTAGCTTTAGACATCACCTCTCCAGCCTCAACAACTCCTATTCTCTTCCACTCCATCCTTCCGACCCAGCCTCTCCCTCGATTAGCCTCAGGCCTCCTCTCTCCCAAGCCTCTGCTTCGCTCTCACCCAGTCCCCTCCCTCTCTTAGCCTCCACCTCTCTCCTAGCTTCAGACATCCTCTCTCCAGCCTCTCCCACTCCTACCTTCAGACCCAGCCTCTGCCTCTCTTAGCCTCAAGCCTCATCTCTCCTAGTCTCTGCCGTCCTGTAGTGATTACGCCAGGCCAGGTAAGCATAGGAGCACATACTTTATTGACTGTTCATCTCCACAGTTTCCAGGAACTGACTCTTCAGGGATTCAAACCATGACATTCCATTACCATGACAATGACGTCATAGGTGGCACAGGGTAGATAGAAAGCAGGTAGATAGAGAAGCAACTACAACATCATCTCTCTTCCATGAAATCAAAAAGGAGAATAAGACAAAAGAGCAAAAGTGAAGAGAAGAACAAGCAGGAGAAGTAAAATCAAAGAACAAAATGTGTATAAACACATGGAGAATGGCAAAGAACCAGAGGGTGAAAAAGGGATGAAAAGAATAACAAATCCATAAGTACATGTTAACATGAAAAGGAAACAAAGAAGGAACAACAGATTCAGACGATTTGGCGGAACACTTGTCCTACCACTCCTGCGTGGAGGTACATATTTCAAAGAGGACTTGATGAGCTGTGAGGGTGGCAGAGAACTCTCTTCACAAGTTGGTCTACTCTGAGCCGGCTGGGAATGAGCAGCGTTGCCAGACTCGAGACCCAACTGCAACACTACCGTCCTGGGAATCTTGTAAATCCTGGACAAGTTCCACCAGTTGTTTCCATTGACCCTTACATCAACGTGAAGTGGCATCAACTTTAAACAGTAGGACCAAATTTCGACAAGCCCTTGGGAACATTTAAGGGGGATTTAATCTTCATCAAATCCCCCACATACACACCAGACTTGAAGTTTGGCACATCCGGAACCACATGTCGAGGATGCATCCCACCATCCCCCTGAGACTTCCCACAGCTAGACAGCAAACCACATTTCTTCATCCAAGCAGGACACATGTGAAAGTATGCTTCCCTACCCCTAAGTAAAACAAAGGGACTGGAACCAGTGATGGCACTAGGAGTTGTGTGATGTACCCATATATACTCTGTACGGCTTCTTTAATATCAACCCTAGATGAAACAGCCCACTGAACACACTCAACGAAAATACGGTTAGTGGGCTCAATGAAAACCAATGGTTTTTATAGGCATTTTTGTTTGTGGGGCGAGGCTTTTCCGCTCAAACGGAGGAGCTGCCCCTGCGGCGGAGAGGCTGGATTTGAAGGCAGGAAAGGAGGAGGCTGAGAGAGGATCAGGCAGTGTGTCGGACCGACCCCAATTCTCAAGAGGTCATCAAGTTCCATCAAAGCCTTTTTGCCAGAGAGGGTTTCCCTAAAGAGCTTGTATCCAACAATGGGGTACAATTTTCTTCCAAAGAGATGTCAGATTTTTTTGAGCCATTGGGGTGATATAAAGCCACACGCCGATGAAGTATACCAGACTGCCAATACTTTACTCAAACTACTGCTGCAGCACCTGCTTGATACTCGTGTTGCCGCAGACGGCAGACAGGCGTCCACGACTGCCTATTAAAGAGTGTGTATCATCAGACTCCATCCTGACCTCACCCAGGCTGTTGTCTCAGTAGCAGCCATTGGGCACTTACTCTCAGGGTCATTCACAAATGTATTATCATTAACCGTGCCGCGGCATCAGGTGAATGATCCTGTTACATTATAGCAGCTTAGAGTTGCGGACTCTGACCAGCCCCCAAACAGCGTGCATGGCGCGCCGCCACTTCATACCAGCTTTAGTTTTAATCAGTCAGTATTGGTGCATAATTACTAGCGCTCCACTTGACAGCTGAGGAGGTGCTTTTATGCATGATCTTGCATTTCAGTGCAGTGATGCAGACTACCACACTGAAATGTGTTCGTTTAATGCCTGATGCGTGGTACTTGGCAGGGCTGGGGGTGCTGCATATAGTGCACAAAGGTCAGGCCCCTTCTCTTCTTGAGCGATAACATAACTTGTGATTTGTACGGCACACATTTGCCCTTTGTAGCATTTTGGAGCGGATTAACAGATGCTTGTTGTTCTCCAACGTAATGCTGTTCTTTTTATCAGCCTAGGGAAGATGAAAGGCTGAATGAAGCCAACGGGATTCAAACCGAGATAGAATAATACAGGTTCTTGCACTGGATGCAGGAGACATGCCGGAGTCCACTGAGCCACTGGATCTGGAGCGAGCACTGCTAGATATGGCAAAGAGTGCTGGCCTCTCTCCCTTCAGGTCAAAGAGACATCATTAGCAGAGGCAATACTCTAGTGGGAGTGGAGGGAATGAGGGGCGGATTTAAGGAAACTGAAATGGCCTGTGGTGGCCACTAAAATGTAATGCAGCCAATTGTAAGTCATGTATTTGGTGCATAGAGCTGCCCCAAAAGATTTGGTAGAAGGTATCAAGTCCATCGAACAGGAAAGGGGTTTGTGATACACTTACACAATGCCTTAAATGTTTCCAACTTCCTAGATAAAGCAGTGTTGGGTGCAGAGGTAGAAGCATTCTCATCAGAGAAACAAAGTAGTTGCCCGGCGGCCATTTGTTGTATGTATTGCCAAGCGTGCTGCCTTACAGCTACCAAGATGCAGGTTAGGGCAGCGATTGACATGGATGGGCTAGCCTTTTTGCTGCCAATATGATATGAGCAGTTTCTGATAGATATTTCTAACCATAGATTCTTCACCTTAGAATATTCCCAGGTGTCGGACAGGATCTGGAAAATTTTGAGTAGTACCTCTGCACGCTGGTAAGTGATGTTGTTCGGTTCAGCGTAGTCTGTGTACGTCGTGACGTGGCAGTGCCTGTCTATGCGGTACCCTGTCATGCTGACATCAGTTCCTTTAGTTCAGCACCAACAGCTGCGATCCATAGGGCTGACTCAGTGACTTTTTGACCAACTTCTTTTGACTTTTGTCAAACTTTTTTTTAGCTTTGCTCCCACTAAAGTGTCCCGTGTAAAACCCTTAGGGTTCAAGCCTTGTGGGGATTGTCACAGGCAAATGTCTGTGTGCGATCCCCACGTGATTTGCCTTAGGTGCCTGGAGTTGAGTCACGACCCCAAGGCCTGCGTCAAGTGCAGGTCTATGCACTCAAAGGTGATTCGCGAACGGATGATGAAGCTCCTGGTGGCAGTGGAGAAGAAGGCTCTGCGCGGCTCCTTCTTGTTCCCATGGAAGATCTCAAGGCCGCTCACGGAGCCATTCCTGCAGACTGTCGTCTTCCTACTCCAAGACCTCAGAACGGGGGCAGGAAAGCTTCCTGGTTCATGTTTAAAAAATCTCTTTTAATAAATACCTAAAACAATATTCAGATGCACTTAGGGCTAAATGCTTCTATGTGTTAAAATGCACTTTCTTGAATCTTGATGACCCCTTATCATGTTTGTTGCACGATTGACATGCCAAATATGTTCAGGGCTCGATTCATGATCTGGCTCTAAGAGCCAGAGTCTGCTCCTGGCTCGACTCGTGCTGTTAATTTGTTGGCTCGCCCGCCTCTACATTTCGCTGTAGCAGCTTAGGCCTCCTGAAAAGAGTGGGGGCCAGGGGCAGAAATCCATGGTTGCTTCCCGCTAGTGCCCGCCCAGTGTGTGTGTTATGATCGGCGTGGGTGCTGCTAGGCATTCCTCTGCATGCGTGCCGGGTGCTTCCCAGCCGAGTCTGAGCTGTTCTAGTGAGCCTTCACTCTGGCCTTGCTCTCGTTCAGCCCGGTGTGTGCCCGGCTGTGACCTTCATAAACTCTTCATTTGGACTGAGGCCGAGATGCCCATTGGAGCCCTGTCAGCAGGTCTTTTCGCAGACTCCGGTATCTCTGCTGGAACAGGACAAAGGCTGAAATCCCCGTCCCTTATATGCTTCGTCGCCCCCCTGCCTCCCCCACCCACGCACCGCCTCTTCCTGTCTCCCTCTGCTGCTGTTCGGGCTCCCCGGCCTCGGCTGCTCAGGGCCCAGCTCCTAATGAGACGAACATGGCAGCTAGTTAGCAGGGGGGTGTGTCTCCTGGGTTAAAACGAGATAGTTACACTGCACTGATTGAAGGTGGGGGTCAGAGGTCAGCGCAATTACAGGCCTGTGGAATCATCGCTCGCCTCTTTGATATCCCAGTTCTAAGCTCTCCTTCCGTGGCAACAGCTTATCTGCGAGTTTTTGAAAACTTTCTACTGGGTCGAACAGAGCGCGCGAGCTGGAGTCAGACTTGTTCTAATTGTGGGTTTTGCCTCAGTGCTGTGCACATTAACTCACTTGTGGTAGCAGATGTTTCTTCATTGGCTGGTGGAGCGGGCTCTCTGCCTGCGGTGATGGTCTGGGCACAGCCCTGGAGCCCCGCCCTGTGCCCAGCCTCGGCCTTCTCATTACCTCGCGACCTCCAAGCTCACCTTGAGTAAATAGGATACAACCCCACTGCAGTCGTGGGTGAGCTGATGAGGGGGCATTGAGGTGCACAGGGGCGACTGCTGCATGTGTTAGGTTTCCATCGATGACTCAGTTTGTGTCCATCAGTGACTCTTAGCGCTCACCCTAAAGGTCAGAGGTTTGTTACTCAGCTGTCCATGCCAGTGCTGTGTGAAAGCATCCACCTCTACGGCTGGTCATTCCTTTGTGTATTGAATCGTCTGCCTGTCTGTCCTGCTGGCCGTCTGCGTGCTTGACCGCCCTATCTCATCACCCATAATTGGACATCTGTAATTGTAATTTGTACCCCAAGAGCCTGGCCATCTTTCGCCTTTGATATAGGATTGTGATAATTCCGGCTTAAGGAAGCGAACATTTCACCCAGATGGTGTTAATGTTCGTTTTCCTGTTGGGGGAGATGTTTTGTGTGCAGCAAGAACTGAGGTTCCTGCATGTTTACCTTTTAAACAGGTTGGAAGGAAGGGGGCTTTCTTTGTCACGTATGTTTTTCACAGTTGATGCCGATTCACATTCACAGTTCAATGGTAGGAATCGGGCAGTTATTTTAAGAAGTGATTTACAGTTTAGAAGAGTCACAAACATTGTGCAGCTTTTTATAAGGTCTGATGCCCTTAATCAAAAGGTGCCTGTGAGGCACTTGAATAGCATAAGGAATATACTAGACTGTTCTTTGGGGCTGTTTGGTGTTGGAAAGCCCACAGTATGAGGACTGAGCAAACCAAGAACTGAGCTTTAAGCGACTGTTTTTAAAGTATAGCACAATGAAAGAGCTGTTTACGTGTAGGGTTGTGCTCTCCTCATTACAAAATTGCATATATTTACACAAACCATAGTATTTTACTCTGTGAGGTGGCAATTGCAATATTGATTAACTGGTGTTTTTGTGCTTCCTTACAAAAACGAGCATTGGCAAAGCCATCAAGCGTGGCCATGTTTTTTTAATCATCTTTGTTCAAACATACGCAATATGCAGAAAACTGGCAAAGATATAACACAAAATAAGAACAAAGGAGTAGCCCAACAGCACCGCAGACCCGCTCTGACATTCAAGCGCATTCCTTTTCAGGCGGTTGCACATGTGATCAAGCAAAATGTAGTCACTCAAAGTGCAAGCCAACCAATGGATGAAGTGGGCTGACCCACTGCCATGTTATATGCTGTAGTTGGCATGAATGACAAAAGTAAGGGTTGAAGCAAAATGTAAAGAACACGTGATTAGACAAGTGGATGAAAAAGGTTGACTGAAAGCTGCTGTATGTATCTGTATATGTATTATTATTTTTTCTAAATGAGTCGGCAATACAGAAAAAGCTGTTTCTAATCCAGACCTAAAAATAATCATTGATGAATAACCTTTTGGAATCCATTTTGCGTTAGTTTTTATTTTGATAACTTAGGCTCTTTGTCTGACTGCAGCCCGTCTTCTGTGGTTTGTTGAGGGTTTTCATGGCAGTTAGTCCCAGCAACATTAGAGGGCTAAGTAGGCAGCCTTGGTTTAAAAAGATCCTAAGGCCTTTTTGACTGAGGGAAGACTGGACGAAGACTAGTCCAGACATTTTATAGGCTAGCAGAGTGGGATCCCAAATTAGGGGGCGTCATTGTCCTGCACCTACCTGGTCTCACGTGCTATCTTGAGGTGTAATGGCCAGGAGCGGTTTCCTGAACCCTTGGAGGCTAAGCGTAAAACTTTAGTCCTATAGTCCATTGGGAGCCGAAGAAGCTCTTCCACCACCCCAGAGATAAACCAATTTTAACAAGTTACGGTTCAGCTATGGAGCCCAGTCCTGTTTCCTTATTAGTTTTGGGGTCCTTCTTTGTGGTGCTGTACCACAGACTTAATTTTAGTAATCTTTCCATGACCATGCAAGCACCCTGGTGATCTCTAGTCCATACCTTGCGCAGTAATGGTAGCATTCTTGGTACCATGTGCTGGAAGTTTGTGCTTTGTATGACTTCTGAGACCTGGTAAGGTAGGCTTCAAACTACATACCTGACTTTTTGGGTGAGTGGTTTCCTGACTGCTTCAAGCTCATGTGCCCATTTGAAAGAAATGATACGTTCAAGTCTGTTCCTTATCGCCGTGATCTCCATCTTTGATCTGTTGCACCACCCGAAGCCCCCCATCATCCAGAAGATGCACCTGAGAAAATCCTGAAATCTGATCTGTGGTGTTTTCTAGTCTGGGGCAAAAATGTTTGGTCATCCATTTGCGCTCTTGGAATTGTACTTGCTGTTGAGCAGAGACCTGTGCCACTGGTCTCATATGCCTGTTGAAAGGTAGAGGGTACAATGAAGAGCCTGCTGGGATTCTGTATTAGACCCCCTTTTAATGAGGAGGAGGATTGCCATATTAAGCCCTGCTGGCTATGGTTTGAGACAAATAATTGAATATACTAGCGCTGTAAGCCTTTACCCGTGCCCATCCTTCAGGAAGGGATTTTGGTGTATTGTATTGTAGTGTACAGACAGGTCAAGCAAGATGAGAACTGCAGCCTGGGCTGTGTTGAGAGATGTGAGACCATATTCCATAATGTCTGCCAATATAGTCTTACTCCCTTTGAATGGCCTAGTTGCTGATCAGTGAAGAAAGATGAAGGGATCTTCCACGAAAGATAAGAAAGATAAGTGCAGACGGGGGTTTCTTACATGATATTGTTAAGGAGAGGAAGGTTGGTAATGGATTGGTTTTGGTCATAGACTTGCAAAAAAGGGCTCATTTTATGACCTTTAGAACCTTGCCCTAGTACTGTGAGATGTTTAGCAACTCAAGTATGTTGGGGTTAGAGTGTTCACCTGACTTTCAAGAAAGTACGAGGGTCTGGTTCAATAAGTTGGATGCCTTTATCTTCGATCTGTATAGGTAGGAAGTGCCTTCAAGGGGTTTGTTGAAAACTTAATTGTGTAACTTGTTTATAGGATAAATATATACCTATAACTGAGATCAATCTTATCTTTTAGATTCCAAAAGGTTATACACCATGCAATAGTCATATGTATAAGGATCTCTATTTACATTAATTTCAAAACAGTTATACAATCAGAATACAGAGAAATGAAAAAATGGACAAAAGGTGTGTGAGGAACAAAATTCATTTATATCAGTGAATGGTGATAAGGGTACATAAAAATGAGACAGTTGTATATCAAAGGGGAGACATGATTATACATCCAGTTATTACTCCACTCTACAGTATATCAAACACTTTTTCAAAGATATATAACCAATTATCTAGAAAGAAGTGTGACAGTCGACGTTTCGGTCTTCATACGTGAGTTTGTGAGACCATCTTCAGGACAAGAAGTTTAAAAGTTGACCCCTATAAGTTAAAAAGTATATAATGAATATAAAGACTATACAAAACACACACCTAAGCCAGAAAAATAACAATTTGAGTAATCGACGTCTAAAGAAAAATCAATTATGACATTTCACAAATGTTGTATCAGTCAATTAAACATCCAGTGATTGTAAGACATACTACAATGATGAAACACTTTAGTCAAAGTAGAATGATCAATTATGTTAAGGCTCCATCTTACTAAATTATACTGCACTTTAACCATGATCGTTTAAACCATAAATTCATGTCGTTTCATTTCATAAACAGAAAGAGCTAAATATTCATTCTGTATCTTCACTAATAGTGGCATGTTCAGATAACATATTATAAGGAGAAAATTTGATTCGTCCTTTCCTTAAAACTAAATAAATTTTGGGTTGTTTATAATTGCCTGCGGCCATGTTTGAATCGAATCGCGACAAAGTTTTGTAATAAGGAGGAAATCAATCATAATTACACTTAAAACGGTGAAATTATTCACGTTGTAATGTGAAAAGCTGTTATTAAATCACCGTAATACTCAATAACGGTCCAATATGTATTTTAACCAAGAGAAACATCTTTCAACTAATGCACGTAATCGAAGTAATTTTACCTCGTAATGTTTGATTTGATTATGAAATTCGCGGATATCTTCCTTTCTTTGTATCGAGATTTAAATTATAACCTCTCGGTGGGCGCTATATAAAGAAAGATCATATCGTAAATCTTCAATACTTTGGAGCAACTTAACGTGTATCTTAGCCCAAAATAATTAAAAGTGTATCAAAGTACCTTTTAGATTTGAGGATATTTGAAAAGCAAAACTGTCAAAGTTTTAGCGGTACTGTGTGGTTTCACCGGCAGAAAACGGCATTCGTGTATTTAAAAACTGCAAGAGGGAAATGACAGCGTTTAGTCTGTTGTTGTTACAGTTGTTAATAACCGCATACAAAGTAAGTGAAAGAGATATCTACCAACCTAGTAGTGGTCTTACTGTTGGTTCAGATACAATCACGCCGAATGTGAATGGCGCTGTATTCGCTTGCTGCGTGAATCGAGCACTGGGAATTGTTGCCACAATTGGGGGGCGTTTTACTTAAATCCCACGGAAATTACTGTAAAGGAAAAATGGGTAGTTTTAAGTTAAATTGTACTACCTTGGGGGCATTGATGGCAGAAGCCAAACGAAAAAATATCAACTAACCTGGCGTGAGCACAGCAGTCATCTCAATTGAATCGCGGCATGTAGCATAGGATTTGCCGAGATCGGTTGGTCTTAAATATACGTGTTGCAGCGGTATAGAGATAGGACTTGAAATTAGGTCACATGGTATGTAGGTAACGAAAACGTGTCGGCCATGTTGGAATGGGGTAAAAGCATCATGCTATTCAGATTTTAAAGTAAATCGGCAGCAACGCTCGAATGTAGTATATCTGTCAAATTCTTTTAATGTATCGATGATATACTAATTATATTCTGTTTTCACCTATTCGATCCCTGTAATCGAAGTATATGGGATAAAATATTTGGATAAAGGTCAATTCTGTTGTATGTGTCCTAGACTTATTTGTGTCACGAAGTAGGCTCTCCAATAATATACCTACAGTTAAACCTACGTGACACTGGGCTGAAATTAGGACAATCAATGTATGTACAAGACGAAGTTGATTCATCACATGGTGGCATGGATTGTATATATATATAGACACATATTGTGTTCTCTATGTCACATCTTTATGACTACTGCGTCATCAGAAGTTGAAATTAAGATATTCATTATATGTACAAGACGGAGTTGGTTCGTCATATGGTGGCAAGGGATTGTATATATATAGATACATATTAGGTTCTACCTTTATGATTACTACGCCATCAATACAGTCAAAAATTGGATATTATACATTTTTGTTACATGGTAATTGCAAATATTTAAATTACATATATTCAAAGACTGTTACAATCAGAATATCCTTATTATCATCAGTTATACTTAGGTTAACGGCTATAAAATTAGCAGTTTAATACACATAGATATAGATCACATCATCGTATAAACCTGTGTAGTATTAGAAAAGTAGCTCACAGGTGGTTTGATCAAGTATGCAACAACCATTATACATAGGACCAGAGCTATTTATGGATTATACGTTATAGATCAGTATCTATTACAGATTAAAGATTACATATCGCTAGATTATAGCTGAAGTCTAGAGACAAGCTAAAGTGTGCCATTCAGATGTTGAATTGAGACCACGGTTGATCAAATCTGTCATGCAGATCAATCTACCTTCCTTAATGGTCAAGAGTCGGTCTACATTACTTTGTCTCTTTGAGGGTTTGATCACATCTAGTACCCACCATTTCATATCTTTATCTGAATGACCCTGTCTCTGATAATGCTCCACAAGTGGTGCATTTTCTGTGTGGCATCTTATCCGAGATTGATGTTGTAGGATCCTTTTCTTGATTGGTTGAACTGTTTTGCCAATATAATGTAATTTACAGGGACATTGTATACAATAAATTACATTACAGGTATTACAATTGGAGAATGATTTAAGGGTAAGAGTAATACCGTTGATGGTACATTTTTTGATTGTTTGCGAGGTGTTACATGCTAAGCACATATTGCATTTAAAATGTCCGACAATGGGGACCAGCTGTCTCATGTTGTCTACTGTGTTGTTAGGACGTTCTTCATATGCTCTAACCAATCGATCTCTAAGGTTAGTTCCCCTTTTGAAAGAAAATAGGGGTTTTGACTGGAATTCAGGGAGATTTTTTAATAAATTCCAGTGTCGACTAACAATCTTTTTTATAGCATTAGCATGAGTTCCGAAAGTCGAGACACATACCAGATGTGGTTGTTGTGGCCGATCTTTCACAGTCAACAACGTTTCTCTGTTGTTATACCATGCACGTTTCATGGATTTTTTTAAAAGTTTGGAGGGGTACCCCCTAGCTTTTAATTTTTCTGTAAGTTTTTTAGCTTCAATGAAGTAGTCATTTTTGAAGGTACAGTTTCTGCGTAAACGCAAGAACTGCCCAAAGGGGAGGCCATCTTTAAGGGCTTGAGGATGGTGACTTTGATATTCAAGCAGGGTATTTCTGGACGTTGGTTTTGTAAACAAGGTGGTATATAGATGGTTAGAAGTATCATTTTTGATAGTTATATCCAGAAAGTTAATCTCCGCATTGTTAAATTCCATGGTGAATTTCAGGTGTGTATTTCTATTATTAAGCCAAACATGGAAGGTGTTGAGTTCTTCCTTTGTGCCATGCCAAACTAAGAAGAAGCCATTGGCCCAATATGCAGATTTCTTTATTAGACCATTTGCGGTTAACCATCCTGCATACATCCGGGACACTATGGCCGTGATTAACATAGTCGAAAACTTTGAATTTGATCCCCTGAATGAATA
The DNA here is from genome assembly GCF_964204655.1 of Triturus cristatus. Taxonomy (NCBI): domain Eukaryota; kingdom Metazoa; phylum Chordata; class Amphibia; order Caudata; family Salamandridae; genus Triturus; species Triturus cristatus. The sequence continues at coordinate 825,432,977 of NC_140586.1, read as the reverse complement.
TCTGGTCACTATGGACATAGAGAGCCTCTATACGAATATCCCGCAAGAGGAAGTTTTACAGATTCTATGCAATCTTCTAGACACTAGAGCTAGACCACATCAAGTGCCTACAGAATTCATTATTGAATGTGTTCGTATCTCTCTATGTGAGAATTTTTTCCTTTTTCAAAATACTTTTTATCAACAACGAAAAGGAGTAGCGATGGGAGCTGTTTACGCCCCAGACATCGCGAATATCTATGTCTCTGTATTTGAAAACGAATTTATATTCAATGTAACAAATCCATTTTTCTCTAACATCAGGAAGTGGCTTCGCTATATAGATGATGTCTTCTTAGTTTGGCATGGCACAAAGGAAGAACTCAACACCTTCCATGTTTGGCTTAATAATAGAAATACACACCTGAAATTCACCATGGAATTTAACAATGCGGAGATTAACTTTCTGGATATAACTATCAAAAATGATACTTCTAACCATCTATATACCACCTTGTTTACAAAACCAACGTCCAGAAATACCCTGCTTGAATATCAAAGTCACCATCCTCAAGCCCTTAAAGATGGCCTCCCCTTTGGGCAGTTCTTGCGTTTACGCAGAAACTGTACCTTCAAAAATGACTACTTCATTGAAGCTAAAAAACTTACAGAAAAATTAAAAGCTAGGGGGTACCCCTCCAAACTTTTAAAAAAATCCATGAAACGTGCATGGTATAACAACAGAGAAACGTTGTTGACTGTGAAAGATCGGCCACAACAACCACATCTGGTATGTGTCTCGACTTTCGGAACTCATGCTAATGCTATAAAAAAGATTGTTAGTCGACACTGGAATTTATTAAAAAATCTCCCTGAATTCCAGTCAAAACCCCTATTTTCTTTCAAAAGGGGAACTAACCTTAGAGATCGATTGGTTAGAGCATATGAAGAACGTCCTAACAACACAGTAGACAACATGAGACAGCTGGTCCCCATTGTCGGACATTTTAAATGCAATATGTGCTTAGCATGTAACACCTCGCAAACAATCAAAAAATGTACCATCAACGGTATTACTCTTACCCTTAAATCATTCTCCAATTGTAATACCTGTAATGTAATTTATTGTATACAATGTCCCTGTAAATTACATTATATTGGCAAAACAGTTCAACCAATCAAGAAAAGGATCCTACAACATCAATCTCGGATAAGATGCCACACAGAAAATGCACCACTTGTGGAGCATTATCAGAGACAGGGTCATTCAGATAAAGATATGAAATGGTGGGTACTAGATGTGATCAAACCCTCAAAGAGACAAAGTAATGTAGACCGACTCTTGACCATTAAGGAAGGTAGATTGATCTGCATGACAGATTTGATCAACCGTGGTCTCAATTCAACATCTGAATGGCACACTTTAGCTTGTCTCTAGACTTCAGCTATAATCTAGCGATATGTAATCTTTAATCTGTAATAGATACTGATCTATAACGTATAATCCATAAATAGCTCTGGTCCTATGTATAATGGTTGTTGCATACTTGATCAAACCACCTGTGAGCTACTTTTCTAATACTACACAGGTTTATACGATGATGTGATCTATATCTATGTGTATTAAACTGCTAATTTTATAGCCGTTAACCTAAGTATAACTGATGATAATAAGGATATTCTGATTGTAACAGTCTTTGAATATATGTAATTTAAATATTTGCAATTACCATGTAACAAAAATGTATAATATCCAATTTTTGACTGTATTGATGGCGTAGTAATCATAAAGGTAGAACCTAATATGTATCTATATATATACAATCCCTTGCCACCATATGACGAACCAACTCCGTCTTGTACATATAATGAATATCTTAATTTCAACTTCTGATGACGCAGTAGTCATAAAGATGTGACATAGAGAACACAATATGTGTCTATATATATATACAATCCATGCCACCATGTGATGAATCAACTTCGTCTTGTACATACATTGATTGTCCTAATTTCAGCCCAGTGTCACGTAGGTTTAACTGTAGGTATATTATTGGAGAGCCTACTTCGTGACACAAATAAGTCTAGGACACATACAACAGAATTGACCTTTATCCAAATATTTTATCCCATATACTTCGATTACAGGGATCGAATAGGTGAAAACAGAATATAATTAGTATATCATCGATACATTAAAAGAATTTGACAGATATACTACATTCGAGCGTTGCTGCCGATTTACTTTAAAATCTGAATAGCATGATGCTTTTACCCCATTCCAACATGGCCGACACGTTTTCGTTACCTACATACCATGTGACCTAATTTCAAGTCCTATCTCTATACCGCTGCAACACGTATATTTAAGACCAACCGATCTCGGCAAATCCTATGCTACATGCCGCGATTCAATTGAGATGACTGCTGTGCTCACGCCAGGTTAGTTGATATTTTTTCGTTTGGCTTCTGCCATCAATGCCCCCAAGGTAGTACAATTTAACTTAAAACTACCCATTTTTCCTTTACAGTAATTTCCGTGGGATTTAAGTAAAACGCCCCCCAATTGTGGCAACAATTCCCAGTGCTCGATTCACGCAGCAAGCGAATACAGCGCCATTCACATTCGGCGTGATTGTATCTGAACCAACAGTAAGACCACTACTAGGTTGGTAGATATCTCTTTCACTTACTTTGTATGCGGTTATTAACAACTGTAACAACAACAGACTAAACGCTGTCATTTCCCTCTTGCAGTTTTTAAATACACGAATGCCGTTTTCTGCCGGTGAAACCACACAGTACCGCTAAAACTTTGACAGTTTTGCTTTTCAAATATCCTCAAATCTAAAAGGTACTTTGATACACTTTTAATTATTTTGGGCTAAGATACACGTTAAGTTGCTCCAAAGTATTGAAGATTTACGATATGATCTTTCTTTATATAGCGCCCACCGAGAGGTTATAATTTAAATCTCGATACAAAGAAAGGAAGATATCCGCGAATTTCATAATCAAATCAAACATTACGAGGTAAAATTACTTCGATTACGTGCATTAGTTGAAAGATGTTTCTCTTGGTTAAAATACATATTGGACCGTTATTGAGTATTACGGTGATTTAATAACAGCTTTTCACATTACAACGTGAATAATTTCACCGTTTTAAGTGTAATTATGATTGATTTCCTCCTTATTACAAAACTTTGTCGCGATTCGATTCAAACATGGCCGCAGGCAATTATAAACAACCCAAAATTTATTTAGTTTTAAGGAAAGGACGAATCAAATTTTCTCCTTATAATATGTTATCTGAACATGCCACTATTAGTGAAGATACAGAATGAATATTTAGCTCTTTCTGTTTATGAAATGAAACGACATGAATTTATGGTTTAAACGATCATGGTTAAAGTGCAGTATAATTTAGTAAGATGGAGCCTTAACATAATTGATCATTCTACTTTGACTAAAGTGTTTCATCATTGTAGTATGTCTTACAATCACTGGATGTTTAATTGACTGATACAACATTTGTGAAATGTCATAATTGATTTTTCTTTAGACGTCGATTACTCAAATTGTTATTAGGTGTGTGTTTTGTATAGTCTTTATATTCATTATATACTTTTTAACTTATAGGGGTCAACTTTTAAACTTCTTGTCCTGAAGATGGTCTCACAAACTCACGTATGAAGACCGAAACGTCGACTGTCACACTTCTTTCTAGATAATTGGTTATATATCTTTGAAAAAGTGTTTGATATACTGTAGAGTGGAGTAATAACTGGATGTATAATCATGTCTCCCCTTTGATATACAACTGTCTCATTTTTATGTACCCTTATCACCATTCACTGATATAAATGAATTTTGTTCCTCACACACCTTTTGTCCATTTTTTCATTTCTCTGTATTCTGATTGTATAACTGTTTTGAAATTAATGTAAATAGAGATCCTTATACATATGACTATTGCATGGTGTATAACCTTTTGGAATCTAAAAGATGAGATTGATCTCAGTTATAGGTATATATTTATCCTATAAACAAGTTACACAATTAAGTTTTCAACAAACCCCTTGAAGGCACTTCCTACCTATACATATTATCTGCCCAAGCCCTCAAGGGTATATTGGGTTATCCACTACACAGATTTTGTTTATCTTCGATCTGGCCTAGATGAGTTGCTCTGATATTATGGACTTGAAGGTGACCCTGCCATGGGAGTAGCAATGGCACGAAAGCATAGTTTATGGGTTTTGCAGACATTATATCTGATGACTGTTGGCTCAGTAATCTCAAGATAAAACGTGAAAATACTGCAGTGCAGGATGTGCTTTCTTGGCCTGTTGAATACCTTATTTGTATCCCTTGATTTGGTTTGTAAGGAGTTTGTCAGCTTACCCTTCAGAGTTCTTTGGCATGCATTCTAGGCGTGTTCATCCCTCTTTATAATTGCCAATTCCAGAGTTAACTACTTCTTTTCTGCCTTGTCTTATGGTTTAGGCTCCTGCAAGCATACAGGAGCTCTAAAGTGCATATTTTCCTTCAAAAGGTCAAGGCTAGATTTGGTGAGGGAGTGGGTTAGTGTGTGGCAAAGTAGTATGGGACTACGAGGGGGCGTGGCCAGGCGCCGAAGATGGCAGACGCGTCTTGTAATGCTCCGCGCTGAATCCCTTCATTATCCTGGGCATCCTGGCGGAAAGGCAGATTTTCCTGCCTTAATGCGCATCCTCCATGCCTGTGCATACCCTCCGTACCTGGTGAGGGTCGTCCGGACCCTGGAGGTGGCTCGGGCGACTCCGGATGGTGTGGTCTATTGTGCTGTGAAGCCCCGGTCGCATGGTAGGCCGCTGCGGGCGGCCCGGCTCCCCGAACTGCTGCTGTGGTGGGCCTGGTGAAGGTTCCGGGACTGCCGCTCACTGCTGCCCCCTGACTCGGTGGGGCTGCGGCAAGTGCGGCGCGATTCTGAAGGACGACGGAGGCGGCCCCTGGGCTGCCGACGGGGAGTGCCTGCCACGAGGGGCTGGGCCGCTGCTGTGGAGGCCGTTGCTGCCTGGTGTCTGGGGATGCTTGGAGAGGTCTCGGCTGCAAAGGTAGGCCCGCCTAATTTATCTGCGGCGTCTGCCCGGGGATGTGGGGCCACGGGGGCGGTCGGACCTAGGGCCCCCACCGGAGCACAGCGCGTGGGGTGACATTCCAGACGGGCCAGTTGGCCAGGTCATCTCTTCTGTGGTTGGGGACCTCGGGGGATTGGTCGGGCCTAGGGCCCCCACCGGAGCACAGCGCATGGGGTGGCAGTCCTGACGGGCCAATGGGCCAGGTTATCTCTTCTGTGGTGGGGGACCTCGGGGGTCGGTCGGGCCTAGGGCCCCCACCGGAGCACAGTGCGTGGGGTGGCAGGCCGGACAGGCCAGTGGGCCAGGTTATCTCCTCTGTGGTGGGGGACTTCGGGGGTCGATCGGGCCTAGGGCCCCCACCGGAATACACCATGTGCCCTGGTGGACCAGACAGGCTGGTTAGCTGGGTCGTCTCTCCCTCACTGAAGGTTTCGGGGGTCGGCCGGGCCCAGGGCCTCACATAAACTCTTTCTACGGATCTGCCTGAGAGGGTCGCGGCGGCTGCCATGAGGAAGATAGCCACGTGGGTCGGCCAGGCCTAGGGCCCCTCACCTGCAGCAGCTGCGGAGACTTCGGGACGGCCCTGCTCTCTCTGCACTGGTACTGAGGAACTGCTGGTGTTGCATACTCCTTCCTCCTGGGGGGCGGTTCGCCCACTGTGCTGTCTACTGTGGCCACCTCCTGTGTTCTGGAGCCTTGGCGTGGTGTTGGGAGTGGGCCACGACGCACTCAGTCTCTGCGCATTACAACTGGCGGCGAGTTGGGGGGCAGTGGGCCCGCCCTATTCCCATCAGATCATCGCATTCTCCTGCTCCCGCCCCTGACGGAGTGACCGCTGTGGTGAGGGGCTGTGTGGTGCCGGTGACTGGGTCCGCCCTGGAGGTGGGGGCCACGGGGTCTGGCCGAGCCTAGGGCACCTCACCTAAAAGCACTTTGTGGGTTATCGGCCGGGAAATCGCTCGGCAGACACGTATGCTTGCGCTGAACTACCTTGAAGGGGGGGGGGGGGGAGGTCCCTCAACTGAAGCGGCTGTGGATGGCTCTCGTGATTCTTTCCATAACCAGAGTCTGAGCTGTGGTACCACGGATCTACACGGGCGGGGTGCTTTCCTCACTTTCCCCGTCTGTTGCATCCTCTGTGGCCCCTGTGGGTGGGGGCAGGGGGGGCAGTCTGGTCGCCCCGTAGAACCCTGTAACCACAGAAATCACGATGGGGCACATAGCTGGTTGGAACGAAACCGCCTTGCAGAGTGATCGATCCTAGCTACCGACGCAACCACTCCATTGGAAAATTACGGTGGTTTGACATCCCAGCCCGCTCCCTATGAGAAGTGCTCAGCAGATCGTCATGGGCCGCCTGCATAACAACACCCCTCGTGATGTGCCCCTTGGAAAACCGAATGGACACTTATCACCTCGGACTTTACGCTCCTCCGGGCTGACCAACACAAACTCTCGGACCGGGTTCGCGACGCAGAGGTCACACTGGCAGACCGCCAGCCCTGAGCCCGGAATTGCTCCTCCGCGCTTCAAGATCTACTGGACCGGGTTTGCACCCTGGAGGAGAAAGTGGATGACGCAGAGGGCCGTTCCCGCCAGAATAATGTGTGCGTGGTCTATCTCCCTGAAGGGACAGAGGGACGGGACCCGGAGACCTTTACGGAGGCCTGGATGAAAAAGCTCATGCCCCCCGGATCACTCTCCCCACAATTCGTGGTGGAACGGGCCCACCGAATAGCAGCTCGCAGGCCCCCTCCTGGGGCTCGCCCTCGTCCCTTCTTATTTCAAGTCATGAACTTCAGAGAAAGAGATGCTATTCTGCGGGAGTTGGGCAAACACCCCGGCCCTAAGGTACAGAATGTCACAGTTTTCCTCTTTACAGATTACACGGCTCAGGTACAACGGAGACGAGCTACCTTCACCGTAGTAAAGAAACAACTCCATGATCTGGACCTCTGCTTCTCCTTACTCTTCCCGGCCCGCCTGCGGGTCATTAGAGATGGCAACACGAAGTATTTTGATTCCCCTGCGGAAACATGGGACTGGCTCGAGGAACAGGGGTTGGCGACATGGCCCAAATCGTCTGATGAGGTCCGACGCGGAGGCAGACGCAGGGGGAGACGGGCAAGGAGCGCGGGGTCTACGGTAGCCATCCCCAGCCCTGACCAGATCCAATTGGAACGCCAAGGGACCCTGCAGGCAATCATCCAGATCCCTGTCCCTGGTTGTCTCTACTGCCTCTCTGCCCCAGTCCGGAGCTGCCGAATCCACACCTGAATGGTCCTAGGATGCGGACTTTCCCCCACTCCGGGGTGCCACCCCACAAACTGCAGACTGCATTATTTGACTTTTGATTTGTATACGTATTAGAACACCATGTTGCTCCAGGGCATGTTTCTTTTAGTACTTTTGTGATGCTCTATCTCCTGCTCTCTTGGGGTAATTAGAGGGGAAGGTCTTTACATTGACTCTTCTCTCTCACTGGTCTATTCCCCCCCCTCCCCCAAGTCATACAACGACACTAGTTTTGTAGCCATGAATTGGCGTGATTGTTTGGGCAGTTCCTCATGTTCGGATTCCGCTCTTTTCCTGTTGCAAGGTTTCCTGCTGCCCCACTTCCTTTCTTTTCTCCCCCGGTATGAGTCGCCACCCCTAAAGACCTGCTGCCTCTGCATCTGAGGGGGGTCCACCGCGCATGAGGCCTCACAGCACACGGGTAGGGCACACTGACCTCACTTGTCCCGATGACTGACCTTAACGTCCTAACTTGGAATATCTGAAAGAAACACATTAGTATTAGATTCAAGTGCATACAAATTTCTAGAAAACAGGTTACACGTAAATGAATTCAAAGTGTCTTTATTCTTTGTTGTAATTCATGAGAAATCAACCAGCCAACGTGTTTCGCCCAAGCATGGGCTTCTTCAGGGCAATAAGATGTTGTGGAAAAACAACATGGGTAGCAAAGTGGAATCCTTGTGTAAAAACTTTAAAACTCATGAAGAATAAGTCTTATTGCAGAGTTTCATCAAATAGGGAACAGGAAGCCAGGAAAACACAAACGATACTGCTTCCAGGATTTTATGTCCAGAACAAATGCGTTATGATAGCCGAATGATGGCCACTGACAAAGCAGTGATCGCTTAGAGCTTGCAATACGGTATTAACCACAGGTGAGAGTCCAAATCCTTTCCGAGTCGACGGCGTCCCTATTGTCCACAGCTAATTTTCTGTCGAAGGATTAGTCACTTTTTGACTATCTTTTTGAGAATTTTGTCTCCTGTAAGTTTGAGTCTACTCTGGTGCACGTAGGGATGCCTGGTTTTAAAAGTCTTGTGGGGTCTGCCGGCGCAATATGCCGGTGGCGGACCCCCACGACGTCTGTCTTTACTGCCTGGAGAGCGACCACGACTCCCGGTCCTGTATGGACTGTCTGGCCATGGCCCCGAAGGCCTTGAGGGAGCGGCGCCGGAAGCTGCTTGAGGTCCGGCACTCGTCCCAGCGCCGTTCACGGTCCAGGATCCGTTCCAGAGAACTCTCGGGGGGCCACCATCATCGCTCCTCGGGCTCCAAGTCTTCACCCTCGGATTCGGGTAAGAGACGACACAAAAAGAAGTCAAAGAAGCGTTGTCGCTCTCCGACATCCTCCCGTCGGTTTTCGGATGCGGACGAGGGGGACAGGGGTCCTGCCCCTGCGGCTCCTTCGGAGCCCGGGAGTCCCGCGGCCTACCCACCTTATCCGGGTCCGTCGGCGACTTCCGTACAGGTGCAAGAATTTTTTGCTACCATGGACCGCCTGTTTAGGCCTCGGGCTCCCACCGGCACACCCTGGGGCCCCGCGGTCCCATGACCGGATGGGCCATCGGCGGCTCTGGCCCCGGCGCCGCAGGATCCTGCGCCACTGGCTCCAGCCACGGCGCCACAAGGTCCCCCGCTGCCGGCTCTGGCCCCAGCGCCACCCTCGGCTCCGCCTCCGGCGCCGCAGTGGATGCCATTTGTTCCACCCCTGCTCAGGCTCCAGGACAATTTTGTCCCTACCTGGGATCCGCATTGGGACACGGTGCCGGTTCGGCCCCGTCCGGCGCCGTTCCCGGTGCCGTTCCCGGTGCCGTTTGTTCCTTCCCCGGTCCTTGATGCTGCAGTCTGTACCACATACGGCAGAGGTGGAGGACGATTGGGAGGGGTCCGAGGACCCTCTTGCTCGTCAGTGTGACTGAGCAGGAATGGGCGGACGACTTAGAGGAGGCCGGCGGCCTTGATGTCTCCTCTGACCCGGGGTTTGCCTCTCCTCCGCCTACCATGGAGGAGGGCGCTTCTTACACGGTGGTGCTCCGTCGGGCAGCTGAGGTTCTCAACCTTGATCTCCCTACGGTGGCCCTAAAAACTAATCTCCTCACTGAGGTGCTCCAGACAGCGTCCACTTCGTCGAAGCCCCTGCTGTCATTTAATGATGCCCTCACTGACGTCTTACTGGGAACTTGGTCGCGGCCAGCCACAGGGGCCCCCTGTGGATAAGAACGTCGCCAGGTGTCATCGCCCGGCTCCGGGTGACCCTGCCTTTCTGACCACTCATCCTACGCCCGAGAGCCTGGTCATCCAAGCTTCGACGTCCCAGAGTGCCTTTCCCACGGCTCCCTTGGATAAGGACTCTAAGAAGCTGGAGCAGTTCGGCAAGCGGTTGTTCTCTTCGGCCAGCTTAGGGCTGCAGTCGGTGAACACCGCATGCCTATTGGGCCGCTATTCCCACGCAGTGAGGGATGCAGTTGCACAGGTGTTGCCTCAGTGTCCTGAAGAGACCCAAGCTGTGCTGTTCCAAGCTGTTGCTGAGGGTAAAGATGCGGGTAAGTTTGCCATTCGGTGTGGTTTGGACACCACGGACTCACTAGGTAGAGCAATTGCTACTACTGTGGCGCTCCGTCGCCACGCCTAGTTGAGATCTACCGGGTTCTCGCCAGATGTCCAAAGCACTCTCATGGACTTGCCCTTTGATGGCACTCGCCTATTTGGCGATAAAGCCAACAGTGCGCTGGAGCGTTTTAAGGACTCACGGGCCATAGCCAAGTCCTTAGGTCTTAACACGAAAAGCCCAGCCACTCCTGGTTTTCGTTCCTTTCGTGGCCACGACAGGGGCGGCCAGGCACGTTCCTTCAGCAAGCCTGTGCAGACCCAGTCTCCGCGCGGACGCGGTTTCCGCAGGGGCGGGTCTGGGAATCAGCGTGGGGGTCAGTCCACCTCCACCACCACTGCTTCTACCTCCAAACCTTACTAATCCGAGCTTTGGGGGGCACCCCATGCCAGTGGGTGGCAGGATCCACCATCACCTCCCCCACTGGCACGCTATCACATCAGACAAGTGGGTGTTGCAGATCATCCGCAAGGGTTACTCCCTTCCCTTTCAGTCTACCCCTCCAGCCATGCCACCTCAGTACCACCGCATGTCGGGGGAGCACTTGGTACTTCTCCAGTAGGAAGTCACGGTCCTCTTGGCCAAGAGGGCCATTGAGTGCTTTCCTGGGCCAGAAGTAGGGAGTGGTTGTTATTCCCACTACTTTCCAGTCCCGAAGACGGACAAAGGCTGTCTGCGTCCCATCTTGGACCTCCGGAATGTCAACCGCTTCCTCCAGACGGAGAAGTTCAAGATGTTGACTTTGACTCCGCTCTTGTCTGCTCTCGATCCAGGAGACTGGATGGTAGCGTTAGACTTGCAGGACGCCTATTTTCATGTTCCCGTCCTGCTGGCCCAACGGCGTTACCTGCGGTTCATGGTGGGCCACGAGCACTTAGTTTACCGTGTTCCCCTTTGGACTTACCAGCACCCCTCGGGTGTTCACGAAAGTGATGGCGGTGGTCGCAGCTCATCTGCGTAGATCGGGGGTCTCAGTCTTCCCCTATCTAGACGACTGTTTGTTGAAGGCGGGCTCGCCCCAAACGGTCGTATCCCACCTCCAGACTACGGCTGACCTCCTGCATTTGCTGGGGTTTTCCATCAATGTGACGAAGTCACACCTGAATCCCTCTCAGAAGCTCCAATTCATCGGAGAGGTTCTGGATTCGGCGCAGTTTCAGGTCTATCCTCCCAAACAGCGGATCTGGGATATTCAGGCTATGATTCCGATCTTTCAGCCTCTATCCCGGGTTTGTCAGGATGACCCTCCGGCTCCTGGGCCTGATGGCCTCCTGCATCCTGCTAGTGCAACATGCCAGATGGCATATGCGGGCTCTGTGTGGGACCTGAAGTTTCAGTGGGCACAGCATCAGGACAACCTATCCGATCACGTCCAGATCTCGGAGGGCACTGCACTTCACTTGCAGTGGTGGCTCACAAATCGCAATTGGGTCAATGGCAGATCCCTCTCCCTTCCCCAACCGGAGTTCACAGTGGTGACGGATGCGTCCCTCCTGGGATGGGGTGGCCAAATGGGAGAGGCAGAGATCAGGGGCCTCTGGTCTCCGGCGGAGTCCCGGCTCCATATCAACCTTCTGGAGCTGCGGGCGATCCGACTTGCTCTGACAGCCTTCCTTCCCTCTGTCCGGGGAGAGATAGTACAGGTGTTCACGGACAACACCACTGCCATGTGGTATTGCAACAAACAGGGCGGGGTGGGGTCGTGGACCCTATGTCAGGAGACTCTGCGCCTCTGGACTTGGCTGGCACTTCAGGGCATGTCTCTGGTGGGTCAACACCTGGCAGGCTCACTGAACGCCAGGGCGGACGAACTCAGCCGCAGATGCATGTTGGATCACGAATGGCGTCTGACCTCGGACGTGGTGCAAGGTCTCTTTCTGCAGTGGGGAGAGCCTTGGTTAGATCTATTCGCCACCGAAGAGAACACGCAATGTCATCAATTCTGCGCGTTGGAATTTCCAAGGCGGCACTCGCTCTGAGACGTTTTTCGTCGCGAGTGAAGTTGCGGTCTGTTGTAGGCCTTTCCGCCTATACCACTTCTGCCCAGAGTCCTGAAGAAGATCAGGCGCGACCGGGCCCAAGTCATTCTTGTGGCTCCGGATTGGGCAAGAAGAGTATGGTATCCCGAGCTACTCAGTCTGGCAATCTGTCCTTCGATCTGACTGCCTCTTTGGGAGGATCGTCTGTCGCAGCAGCAGGGGACGGTCCTTCACCCGAACCTGTCCAGCTTCCACCTCCATGTGTGCAGATTGAGCGGTGACAGTTGACAGCTTTTGACCTTCCTGCCGAAGTCTGTGATGTTATCTTGGCAGCCAGGCGTCCCTCCACTAAAACGGTTTACGCCTGCAAGTGGAATAGATATGTGGCATGGTGCACAGCGAAGGCTGTGGATCCCCTTTCTGCCCCTCTTTCAGAAGTTCTTCTGTTCCTCCTTTCTCTGGCCCAGCAGGGATCTTCTCTGGGCAGTATCAGTGGCTATCTCTCGGCCATTTCCGCCTTTTTAAGGCTTTCAGATCAGCCTTCTCTTTTCAAGTCCCCTGTTAGTCATTTTTTTAAAGGCATTACACACACGTTCCCTCTGGTCCCCTCTATAATGCCTCAGTGGGACTTGAATCTTGTGTTGACTTATTTGATGTGTGCTCCCTTTGAGCTGCTTCACAACTGTCCTTTACGTCTTCTCACCTTAAAGACTGCTTTCCTGGTTGCTATCACCTCTGCCAGTAGAGTGAGTGAGCTCCAGGCTCTTTCTTCTAAACCTCCTTTCCATCTGGACACGGTGGTGCTAAGGACCAGTCCTTCTTTTCTGCCCAAGGTTGTCACACCCTTCCACATCGGGCAGACCATCACTTTGCCCACCTTCTTTCCGCCTCCACATCCTTCGAAAGAGGAAGAGAGGCTCCACCATCTGGACTCAAAACGTGTGCTCTCGTTCTATCTGAAGCGCACACAACAGTTCCGGGTGGATGATCGACTCTTTGTTGGCTACGTGGGTGCCAAGAAAGGTTGGGCTGTGCACAAACGAACCATCTCTCTCTGTGTATTAAAGCCTGTTACTCATTGGCTAAAAAGGAGCCTCCTGTGGGGCTGCGTGCCCATTCTACTCTGGCGACAGCAGCCTCTACCGCTCTGGGACGGGGAGTCCCTTTGCAGGATATCTGTCAGGCAGCTACGTGGTCCTCGCTGCATACCTTTACCAAGCATTATTGCCTTGACAGCCAAGTCCGGAGAGACGGCTTCTTTGGCCGATCTGTTCTCTGGGATTTTCTGGTGTGATCTTAGTTCACAGACCCACCACCGGGGTTGGTATTGCTCTGGTATCTATTCGAAGGTAAGGAATCTAAGACTAACATGTTTCTTTCAGATGAACAAGTTACTTACCTTCGGTAACGATATATCTGTAAGAAACATTAGTTAGTGTTCGATTCCTTACCTCCCCACCCATCCTCCCCGTTCTGCGAACTGATTTCTAGAGTTAAGGTCATCCTTTTTAGGACCCTAGTTTTATGCACCAGTGGTCAGTGTCTTGCATGGCTGTGCAGTCCTGGCACGGAAAGTCGTGTACAGAACTGACGTCAGCACGCATGGGTGGCGCCTAAGTAGTCTCTGTGACGTCATCTCAGCGCATACAACGCCAGCGACGGTCGCGGAGCCGCACGACACCACCTACTGACACGCAGAGGTACTGCTAGCGAAAACTTTCCGGATCCAGTCTGACACCTGGGGATATTCTAAGGTATGGAATCTAACACTAACTAATGTTTCTTACAGATATATCGTTACCGAAGGTAAGTAACTTGTTCGTCAGGGACATCCAAACACCTTCTAAGCGATACGCCATTTACGCCTATTTGCAGCGTCACAAGATGAGTGTTGCGTTTTTACAGGAGACGCACCTGGCAGCTGTTGAAGCTACCCGCCGACGCTGCCATGGCCAGATATACAGTACCAACTATTCGTCCATGGCTAGAAGGGTGATGATATGGTTTGAGGCAGGGGTTCCATGGGAGGAGTAGGAAGTCCTGACTGACCCAATGGGGCGGTACGTCCTGATAAGTGGCAGACTGAACGGCCAACCAATTTTGATAGGGTCCTTATATGCCCCCAATGTTGCGCAGGACAACTTTGAGTGATCGCTCAGAGATATTGCTCCGGTTGAGGGGTGTCCCATGGCTCCTGGGAGGTGATTTTAACGCAGTACTTGACGTATCCCTTGACCGCTCTTTTCCCCCTGGGTAACTGGGCTCTTTCAGATGTCTGGCAGGAACGTCATCCTCACTCCAGAGTATACTCCTTTTACATGTGCGCCTCGACTGTTTACTTGCATCCGCAGCCCTCCTCCCCTTGATACAAACGACTGATTATCTTGGTCGGACACACTCTGATCATAACCCCTTGGTGATGCATCTGGCCTGGAATGCGCAACCCCCTCCGGTTCCAGCCTGGCGCCTGCAGTCCACGGCTCTGGAAGACCCCCTCTTCCGCAGCTCGCTGGAATCAGCGATAGCTAGCTATTTTGCACTTCATACCGGTTCCACAGACTCGGTCCTCACTGAATGGGAGGCCTTTAATGTAGTAGTTAGGGGTCATTGTCTGGGACAGACTTGGAGTATTCGCAGACAATAAACACCTCACTGTCCCACGTTGAGGGACGGCTGATCTTACTCGAGTCGCAGGTTGTCGCCAACCCAGTGTGACAACAGCGCCTCGATGCTGCCCATACCGAACGAGAGGCACTTCTGGAACGCCTGCGATGCCGTAACTATTTGGTACATTCGATCCACTCTCACTCTGCCGCGGACAAACCGGGAGACTACTGGCTTATTTGAGTAGACAAGAACATCTCCAACGCCCCATACATTTCTTACTCGACGACCTTGGTCGGGAGCACAGCACCCAGAGAGACATTCACGCACTGATGACTGAACACTACACCCGCCTATATTAGACCCTCCTGACGGGCAACGCCCAAGATGTGGGATCCTTTCTGGACACGGTGGAGTTGCCCTCTCTAACGATAGACCAGTCCCTAGAGCTGGACACTCCTCTAGCGGAGGGCGAAATACGAGACTCATTGCGTTCCTTGTCCTCTGGTAAAACTCTGGGGCCAGACGGCCTCCCAACGGAGTTTCTCAAAACCTACGCGGAATATTTGGTGACGCACCTGCAGTCGATGCATCTGGAGGCAATCTCGGCAGGGTCTCTGCCCCAACCATGCGTACTGCTAATGTGGTGTCTTTGTTGAAACCTGGTAAGGACCCCGCGTCTCCCGGCTCCTTTTGGCCGATTGCCATATTGAACTCTGATTATAAGATCCTGGCAAAGGTCTTGGCCAACCGGCTAGCTCCGCTGATCCCTGATTTATTACACTCTGACCAGAATGGCTTTGTTCCGCAGTGTAATACGGCCCTGAACCTGCGCCGCTACTTTCGGGTGACGGAGTATGCCCAGATCGCCTGGCCGCACTCCAGTCGCATGGTATTAGACCTTGGGAAGACCTTCAATTCGCTGGCCTGGAACTTCCTTTTTGCTGTCCTGGCTCGCTTTGGGGCTGGTCCCTACTTCCTTGGCTTGGTGCAACTGTTATATCGTAATCCATCGATTCGGGTTAGGATGGGCCCATATATTTCAGATCAGATTCGGGTGCGAAGTGGAACCCGACAGGGATGCCCATTGTCCCCGCTACTGTTTGCGCTAGCAGTGGAGCTGCTGGCGGCCCATATCCGCACGCATATTGATATGGGGATTGAGCTAGGCGGTGGCATACATACCATTTCGCTCTACGCAAATGACCTGTTACTATATGCTCGGGACCTTCAAGACATTCCCCCTTCCCTTGATCGAGCCCTAAGTCATTTTGGGCGTGCCTCGGGGCTACGAGTTAACCTGACAAAATCCATACTTTCTCCGTTCTTAGGGGATACTCCTGATCTGGGCTACACGCTCGGGGGACGCCTGTGGCCTGGTGCATCGACCCTTTTCGCTATTTGGGAGTCTGGGTTTATCGCACCAAAGCTGACCTCTTTGACAGGAATGTTGTCCGGGCTGCCACGTCGATTCTGTCTCAGATGGGTTTCTGGAAGACTCTCCCATTGGTGATCTCGGGTAGAATCGCCCTGGTTAAAATGGTGGGTCTTCCCCGCCTTCTCTATTACTTTGCCACTTTACCCCTCATCCTCTCCCCTCCCTACTTCAAGCAATGGGAAAAGGTGGAGCAGGATTTCATATGGGGGACATCACGCCACAGAGTATCCATGGGAAAGCTTTATCTACCTACAGAACTGGGCGGCCTTGCGGTACTCAATTTTGAACATTACTACCTGGCCTCCCAACTGCAATGGATCGCCAGGTGGATTAGCCCAGCACCATGGGCAATAGGGCAATAGCTTGCTTAATCTTCCCGATGGCCCCCAGCCCCTAGAGACCCTTACGGGTGATTGTTCGCGCTTTACAAATGTGGATTATTATTACAAATGTGGATTATTATATGCTTTATTGATACATGTGCAAAAAATAAACAAAAAGGTTAATAAAAACGATTTAAACAAACAAAAAGTAGTACGGGACTATGGTATTTACTACTGAAGATACAATCGCTGTTACACTACTTGTTTTTCAGTAACTTTTTTTAAATTCGATAATTTGCTATAGGGTGTGCTCCTTTTTAAAAGCTGCAGTTAGAACTAGAAAAACTATGGAGAGTCCACCTATTGAAATAATATGTATCTGCTCATTGGTTTTCAACTTTTGTACTTTGTCTTTATCATTTGTTTTAAAATGTGTTATCAATTTTATCTGGTACCTTGCACTTTACACAAATGCTTATTAATGTTTGATTGCTTGGCATCTTTTATGGCCATGGTTTAGCTGAATAAAGATGAATTGAGTACTACTGAAGGTAGGCATGATTGCTATTTAAGGTGAATAGAGAGTGGTCCCAACAAGAGCTTGAGGTTCAAGTTGCAGACTATTTTGTGTGTGGGTCCTACAACCTTATAAGTGTCTCTCACCAAGTCCAGATTTCCAGCCATTACTGTGGCTTTTGTATTATCAGGTCTCTGGTTTTTATATTATTAAAAGGTAGCTGTCAGAGTGACCTTATTTGGCTGCAACTGGGTGAAGACGGCTAAGTTTGTGATCCCATTGAGGAAGGCAGCATTTTACCCTCATGTCCTATGTATCAGGGTCATGATGAAGAATAAATTCCCGTAAGCTTAGCTCCGCTCCTGCACCCACCTGCTGGCATACTATCTTAAGTGTCAAAGCCCATCTTCCATGCTCTCGCTTGAACTCCTGTGCCTACCTTTACGTGTGCACATCTAGGACTCCGGAGCCCACCTGTAAAGACTCGTCTGGGTTCCAGAGTCCAGCTATAAATGCACCTACAGAGGACTTGATAATTCACCTGTGATAACAGTACTTGCCTATAAATCCGCATCTTACGTGTGATAACTATGCTGTTGAAGTACTCTTAGGGCTCCATCATTTTCCTGTGATCCCTGTATTTCCCCAGGATTCTGGACTCATCCTATGATACTTGTACCTTCCCTGAACTCCAGAGTGCACTGTTTAGACTTATACTAAGGCTGAAGAGCCCGTCTGTGCTTACTCTTGTTGGCTGTGGCTCCATGACTCATTGTCACTTATGACAAGTACCTGTCGGAGGCTTAATAGCTCACCCCTGTCTTCCCACTTGTGGCTTTGTCTTAAGAGTGGATGCAGCCTAAGAGGCCACCTCTGGCACAACCAGACTTTTAACCAAATTCCAGCTTCTTAGAGACTCTAGGCGGATCACTTCATGTTTCTATACCTACCTCACTGCCAGGATTGGTAGCGTTTAAAAACTGTCAAATCTGTGAACTAAACAATCTAAAACTGTACATTTACGTATCAGAGATTCTTATCAGGGGACTGTCAGCCAGCCTATGTCTGCTGCTCCTCTTTTGACTCCAGAGCTCACTTATTCAGATCTCTGAGGTCTCATCTCATTTTATCTTTACAAAGATTAATCTTGATTGATCATGTCTGCATTCTTCACTTCGTGTGAGTTATAGTTGCCTGCACTAACTATAACGGGGGAATTTCATTGGTTTTTTATCAGTAAAATTTCCGCTAACTATAACATGTGTGAAACCTATGGTTTTTTCAGTGAATTTGCAAGGTTTTTTAAATGCTAATTCCTAACTATAACGTGTGTGAAACCTATGGTTTTTTCAGTGAATTTGTACGGTTTTTTAAATGCTAAGTTACTTTACGCCATTCGTGGCGTGCGCGCCCACTTAACGCAGTTCGTTCCGTGCGCGCACGGTGCGCTGCGCGCACAGTGAGCGAAGCGCACCGCGCGCCCACTTTACGCAGTTAGTGCCGTGCACGCACGGTGGGCACGCGGTGCGATGACAAAGCAAGAAAGCACGTCAACAAATCTGTTTCTGCTTTCCTCCGTGACTATGGTATGGGTGCCATTTACCACAACAACTTGCGTTATGACATGCAAGACATTTATAGAGGAGATGGTGTGCACTTCAATGATGAAGGGAACAGAGTCTTCCTCTTGAACCTTAGACTCTGCATCGGTACTTACTTGTAGGTACCACTAAAAAATCATTTCATAAACACAACGGCTCTTTTTAGAGCCCCCTAATATCTAAACACTTAAATCTGATTTTCATTTTTTTTTTTTTTTTTTTTCTACCGTACGCTTACCGTAAGCTTACCGTACGCGTACCCCGTGATTTTTTTTAAAATCAATAAATGTTTTCTTTGTACTTTACAGTCCTTCTTTGACCCCCTCACAAATGTAAGGGGGTCTGTAACTCTCCTCATTGCCCCCTTTTCTTGTTATCACTCTTTTTTTTCTGAGTGAAACACACGAAATGGCGGCCGCCGCTTCCTGGTTTCGGCCAATTCGAATGTTTACTAAGATCTAAGAGCCAATCAGAATCGCGCACGCCACCGTACGCTTACGGTAAGCGTACGGTAAGCGTACCGTAAGCGGGCTCAGATATATATATTGATTTAAAGGCTATTTTCTCAGAATCTACTGAACAGATTTACACCAAACCTACAAAAGGCACTTCCTTGACCTAGGGACTACCTCTCTGCCAAATTTCGAGTAATTCTGTTCAGCCGTTCGGGCTGTAGCTCGTTCTAAAGGTCCTATGGAAAAATGCATGGGGAAAACGCGTTTTGGGACCCCCCTTTTATCTCAGCCCCCGCTTGACGGATCCCCCCGAGACTTTCAGGGTAGGAGCGTAGCGTAGCGCCCCACCTATTTTGAGAAATTCGCGAGGATTCATCGACCGGCGCCAAAGTTATTCAAAATAGAATGTTGAGGTTTTCCTATGGAAAAGGGGTCCTAACTATAACTACCTACTGGCGACCGCCAGTAGGTAATATATATATATATATATATATATATATATATATATATATATATCCAAAGTTCCGCAACTGAGCAGTAGGCAACTCTCCCTTGCCTCATACACAGCAACAGGGACCAGCAGGTAGGTGCAGATATTATTTGCTATATGTCGCCATAACGTTTCGGCTCGTGTGTATATGGAAAAAAAGCATTAACGGAGGCAGAAGGTTGACAGCCAGTGCCAGCCACATTGGCGTTGTCAGTGCGTTTTTTTTATTCTTTCTTTATGCTTTTTTGATGTGCAAATATATGTATAAATACCTCTGTAGAACAGTCAACGATAAAAGATAAATGCAGTTCCAACCCCAGCACGGCATCCTCCATCACCCGCCCTTCTATTGGTACCCTCCTCGAGCTCCTAACACCCACGCCCCCTCGGAGTCCCGGGAAGGCACCGCAACCCGTATTTTTTTCTTTTTCTAAACGAAGAGCGCCACGGTGCTAATATGATTTGCATCTGAAGTCCACATTTCCCATTGTCTTCTGAACCGAGTGACACCATCTTCAATCTAACGGAAGTGATCTAATCTTTCTAAATGTTAATTTCTCCCCGAAGAAAATGTCTCTTCAGGACGAGTTTGGCAGGGACAGATTCACCGTGCCCATCGCCGGTGGGGCAGCAAGACATTTGTTCCCATCAATCATCCGTCGGCGCCTTCACTCGGATGCCCTGGCACACTCTAGCTCACCTCTCCTTCACACTCGCAGTCACTCTGCCCGCCCGCTGTACCACGCCACCCCTCCCCTGACTCTCACCTGCCCCCACTCATCAGCGCGTTCATCTGCCTCTTCCTCGTGTTTCCTTCTTCTTTGAAACGTCATAAAATCAATTTTCGCAACAAACCCTTAATGTAACGGAAGTTCCAAGTGGGTTCACGCCCACACTGCTCTTCCAGACTCTTCCGATCACCAAGATATCGCCCCACCCCCAGGGGCGAGCCACTGCAGGATGTGATGAGGAAACTGAAGATGCCTGTTAGGGTAGTGTTAAAGGTGGGTGTGACGATTACGAGAACTTAGCGTAATGTCTCAGAGGGAGAGCAATAGCAGGCAGATATTTCAGGGTTCCGCAAGTGGGGCGCAGTGATGGGCAGATATGTCCGAATTGGGCAGCATTGGTAGTGAGCTTTATCAGGTAAGTGTCAGAGGTGGGCGTTAAAGGGAGGTCTCTCACAAAAATAAAGCTGAGCAGGAAGGCAACCTGAAAGTTCATTGCAGAGTCAGAAGTGGGTGAATGGTAGGCAGATGACCTGGGTATTGTTAGAAGTGAATGGTAGGCAGATGGCCCGGGTAGTGTTAGAAGTGAATGGTAGGCAGATGACCCGGGTAGTGTTAGAAGTGAATGGTAGGCAGATGGCCTGGGTATTGTTAGAAGTGAATGGTAGGCAGATGGCCTGGGTATTGTTAGAAGTGAATGGTAGGCAGATGGTCTGGCTAGTTGTAGAAGTGAATGGTAGGCAGATGGTCTGGCTAGTTGTAGAAGTGAATGGTAGGCAGATGACCTGGGTAGTTGTAGAAGTGAATGGTAGGCAGATGACCTGGGTAGTTGTAGAAGTGAATGGTAGGCAGATGATCTGGGTGGTTGTAGAAGTGAATGGTAGGCAGGTGACCTGGGTAGTTGTAGGAGTGAATGGTAGGCAGATGCTTAGAATCATATCTTGAGGCAGTGGGATTGGTAGACCAACATTTCACAGTAATGTCAGAAGTAGGTCGGAACTGTAGGATCTCGGGGTAATGTCATAAGTTAGAAGGAGTGGTAGGGAGATATCTCATGGAAATGTCGAATGAGGAGTGGTAGGGAGATATCTCATGGTAATGTCAGAAATGAGAAGGAGTGGGTGGGAGATATCATGGTAATTATAGAAGTGGGAAGGAGTGGTAGGGAGATATCTCATGGTAGTGTTAGAAATGGAAAGGTGTGGTAGGGAGATCTCATGGTAATCTCGAATGAGAAGGAGTGGTAGGGAGATAACTCATGGTAATGTCAGAAATGAGATGGAGTGGGTGAGAGATTTATCATGGTAATGTCAGAAATGAGAGAGTGGGTGGGAGATATCATGGTAATTACAGTTGTGGGAAGGAGTGGTAGAGAGATAGCTCATGGGAGTGCTAGAAATGGAAAGGTGTGGTAGGGAGATATCCTATGGTAGTGTTAGAAAAGGGGAGGAGTGGTAGGGAGATATCTCATGGTAATTACAGAAGTGGGAAGGAGTGGTAGAGAGATAGCTCATGGTAGTGCTAGACATTGAAAGGTGTGGTAGGGAGATTTCTCATGGTAGTGTTAGAAATGGAAAGGTGTGGTAGGAAGATATTGCATGGTAATTTCAGAAGTGGGACGGATTGGTAGGGAGATATCGTAGGCTACTGTTGTAAGTTGGTAGGAATGGTAGGGAGATATCTCAGGGTAATGTTAGAAGTGCATAGGAGTGGTAGGGAGCTTTCGAAGAGCAGTGTCAGAAGTGGTTATAAATAGTAGAGCGATATCTAGGGTAATGTGTGAATTGGTAGGAAGAAATATAAGGATAATGTCAGAAAATGATGGGAGAAGTAGGGAGGAATATAGTTAACAACAAACTTGAACAACATTCATCTCATTTACCACAAACCCACAACAGCGACTACACTTACCTCTCATTCACCAAAATAAGTATGTTTACAACACAAACCACAACTACACATTGCATTACAACACATTGTAAGACATGTGCATACATATAAAAATGCACCTACAGAAAGAGATCGACACACACACACACACACACATATATATATATATAAAGTCCACACCCCTGGGATCAGCAAGAAGGCAGCAGAGACGGGCACTGAGGAGGCCAATCCATGGCTGAAACGCGTCTGCCCATTGTTTCAGGGACAACTTTTGCCAGCGCGGAAAAAAAATAAATCTGTTGTGTATTCCCCCGGAGCTGTGTCACACTCTTTCTTTAGTAAGAGAGAATCTGGACTTCATGTTTTAGCAGCTTGCAGGTGCTGGTCTTGTGACACGCCCTCTCGGTCTGGAGAGACGCGGTTTACCTGCAATCTTTTGGTGGATATATATATATATATATATATATATATATATATATATATATATATACACACACACACACACATAAACTACCTCTAAAAACGAAACATCCCTTAACTGTAAAATATCCTTAATACCGTTCCCTAAATAGAAAAACCCATTACTACCCTTATTCACTGGGTATCCTTGAAGCCTCAAACCCTAACTCCATTACTGCCCCAAAATGCCACTAACGACCGCTCAACCTTACTTTTTAAATGGGTTGTAAATGTATTTCGTGGAAACTTGCCTCACAGCCTATCTCATTTTAGTGGTAAATGTGTTGTTGTGGATGCATTGTAGCGGTATAATGCCGCAGGGAGAGCTCGGTGTAATGGCAGAAGTGGTAGGGAGATCTCTGCGTAATAGCAGAAGGCTGGCAGGGCAATAGTCTTAGCCGAGACCACGGTTTCCTTGGCAAGGCTCGTGTACGATGCATTCAGTTGTTTGCATCACATGTGTTTTCTCCAATTGTAGCGTGCCTCAAGCCGCACAACCCTGGCAAAAAATGTGCACAACGGGGGGAAAGCTGCACTCCTCCCTGGGCAAGGGGATCATATGGCCTAGGACCGCAGTTACTGCCTCTCTGCTGTGATAGAGCTTTGAATTATGGGTGTGCCAGATTTGCATAACTTCTTTCTGTTTAATTACGTGAACTTTCATAAACATTATGCAAAACGGAAAAACTGGACATTTAGTACTTGTCAGTGGAGTTTGAGCTAAATCTGTCGCACTGTTTTGAAAAACATGTGTGCAAAAACCCAAGTGCCACCGCCAAAGCTACTCGGGTTTTTTTTTGTTCGTTTTGTTCCTGTGCTCCCACAATAGATTTTCACTTGAACAGACTTGAAATTATATGACGTGGCCTAGTGTCATTTTGGATAACAAGTGTAACAGGAAATGCCAAGAATTACCCGTGATTACCCCGCTGCAGTGAACATTAAATTGGACTTCGAAAGTTAGTTGTTTCTTGTATGTTGCTTTTCTTTGTTCGTTTAACCAATATTAAATTGAATTAATCGGTTCAACATATTATATCTTATGTTATGAGTTCCACCACAATGCATTTCGAGCTGAAAGCTCTTCTACAAGAAGCTTAAATCCGAAAAGGTTTTTGTGGCATCAAACATCCAGTGTCATGCTTTAAACACCTGGTCTGTACAGTACTTTTTTCACGCTCACAAGCATGATGCAGATAGTTCATAGATGAAATTTCGTCCGCGTTTAAAAAAATGTGTATAAAAAGATGTATAAAAGAGGAAACCGTTTAGAAAGGCAAATATAGAATATTTGTTTATATATCAGTATGGCTCAATGCACACCCTTCTCCACAAATAGTACTGCGAGCGAACAGGAGAGATAGACCATAGAACACTGTGCAAGCAACGCATGCCGTGAACTGAAGTACCTGACCTTCTGGTTCAGTGAGAGGACAGTTGCAATAACAAATGCCCGAGGCCCTGGTGACGGTTCCAGTCCTTACTGATCATCTGCTCCGGGTGGCGGTTCAGTCCTTGCCCTGATGGCAGTTTCATTGCTGTCCTTGCTCATCTTCTGGTCCTAATGGCGGGTTCAGTCCTTACTCATCTTCTGGTACTGATGGCGGGTTCAGTCCTTACTGACTAGCTGTTGGCCCTTGTAGTGGTTTCAGTCTTTGCTGATCTGTTGGCCCTTGTAACAGACCCCCTCCTTGATGGACTGGAACCTGCAACGCTTCCCCGCTCCCCTCCCCCCTAACCCCCCCCCCGCGCCTTGAGACCCTTACGGGTGAGTAGTCTCTCTAACAAACTCGTGATTGATTGGTTACTGATGTACTTTTCCAGCCCTTGCTGATATACTGGTCCTGGTTGCAGTTTCCATCTTTGCTGATCTATTGGTCTTGTAAATGCTTTCAGTTCTGGTTAAATATTGGACTGAAATGCGGAGCTGTTGACCTTGATGGCGGTTTGGGTTCTTGATAATTTGTTGGCAGTTTCAGTCCTTGCTGATCTACTGGCCATGGTGGCGGTTTCTGTCCTTTTTGATATTTTGGTTGTGGTAGTGGTTAGAGTCGTTGCGAGGGCCGGACTGGCCGTAGCGGTCAGTGGGCGTTTCTCCAGTGGGCCGCCAGGTTGGGGGCTGGTTTTGGGCCCCTGGGTGGCCTTATTTTGTTACCGGGGTCTGGCCATATTAGCCCCTGTAACCAAATCGGCTGAAACCGGCCCTTGCAAACAGCTCGGCCACACCACCCCTGCTCCCTAGGGGGGCCGGCCAAGCAGTTTGCCTGGGCCGATTTCAGTTCCCAGTCCGGCCCTGGTCGTTGCTGATCTATTGACTCTGGTGGCAGTTTAGGTCCTTGGTTTTTTTTTTCTTTATTGATTTTCATATAATAAAACAAATCAACAGTAATACACTGCTTCCAAGCACATCTCCAAGATTATGATAATTGTGCTAAAGCCCAGAAATATTATCTATAAAAGATGTAAAAAAATATAAGGTAAGTGGGAAAGACGTGGGTCAGCCATGCCAATTAGTCGCATTATGAATGAAGACAAGGGAAAAACTGTGCTGAGAGGAAGGGGTAGGACGCTAAGGTGTGGTGCCAGGGTCCAGCGTGCAGAGATAGTCATGCAGTGGCCGCCAAATGTCCTTGGGACTGGAAGAGGGGGGTGGCAGAAGGGCGTAGTATTCACTGACAGTTTCACAGTATGATATGCTTTTATGCCTGGCAGGGGAAGAGGGGGCTCCAGTGCCACCCCAGTGAAACACTATCTCACGCTTAGATAAGAGGAAGCACATAGAAACAAAACGGCGTAGAGAGCGCAGTATATCTTTGGTGTATCCCAATAGAGCAAGAAGAGGACTGAGGGAGAGCTCTATATCAGTCATGAAAGTGACATGTACGAAAACAGAGGTCCAGTATGTGTATATCACTGGACAGGTCCAAGTTAGGTTTGCACAATCCGCTTCTGGGGCATGGCATTTAACACACCGATCGGGTCTAGTGGGATCAAATTTGGTGATGTCGGAAGGTAGGAGATGAATACGATGAATGAATTTCAAATGTAGCAGTGTGTGTCTGTAATTGTTAAAATGTTTTTTTATTTGTGAACAACAGTATGACCATGTTTGGTCAGTGAGGGGGATTCTTGGTCCTTGATGATCTATTGGCAGTTTCAGTCCTTGCTTATCTACTGGCCTAGGTAATGGCTTAAGTCCTTGCATTTCTTCAGGCCCTGGTCATGGTATGAGTCCCTGTTTATCTACTGGCCCTGGTTATGGTTTGAGTCCTTGCTTATCTACTAGCTCTGGTCATGCTTTGAGTCATTGCTTATCTACTGACCATGGTCATGGGTTGAGTCCTTGCTTAGCTACTGGCCCTGGGCATGGTTTGAGTCTTTGCTTATCTACTGGCCCAGGTCATGGATTGCGTCTTTGCTTATCTACTGTCCCAGGTCATGGTTTGAGTCTTTGCTTATCTACTGGCCCAGGTCATGGTTGGAGTCTTTGCTTATCTACTGGCCCTGGTCATGGTTTGAGTCCTTGCTTATCTACTGGCCATGAATGTCCTTGCTTATCTACTGGCCCTGGTTTGAGTCCTTGCTCATCTACTGGCCCTGGTTGGAGTCCTTGCTGATCTACTGGCCCTGGTCATGGTTTGAGTCCTTGCTTATCTACTGGCCCTGATCATGGGTTGAGTCCTTGCTTATCTGCTGGCCCTGGTCATGCTTTGAGTCCTTGCTTATCTACTGGCCCTGGTTTGAGTCCTTGCTTATCTCCTGGCCATGGTCATGGGTTGAGTCCTTGCTTATCTACTGGCCCTGGGCATGGTTTGAGTCTTTGCTTATCTACTGGCCCAGGTCATGGTTTGAGTCTTTGCTTGTCTACTGGCCCAGGTCATGGTTTAAGTCCTTGCTTATCTACTGGCCTTGGTCATGGTTTGAGTCCTTGCTTATCTACTGGCCATGAATGTCCTTGCTTATCTACTGGCCCTGGTTTGAGTCCTTGCTTATCTACTGGCCATGAATGTCCTTGCTTATCTACTGGCCCAGGTCATGGTTTGAGTCTTTGCTTATCTACTGGCCCAGGTCATGGTTTAAGTCCTTGCTTATCTACTGGCCCTGGTCATGGGTTGAGTCCTTGCTTATCTACCGGCCCTGGTTTGAGTCCTTGCTTATCTACTGGCCCTGGTCATGGTTGGTTCCTTGTTTATCTACTGGCCCAGGTCATGGTTTGAGTCATTGCGTATCTACTGACCCTGGTCATGGTTTGAGTCCTTGCTTATGTATGTGTGTGTTTTTTGTAAAGCGCACTGCTGCCGAGGCGTCGTGGCGCTGTAGACCGCTGGGGAACCCGTCCTGGCTATCCCTGTGAGATGGTCCCTCATGGGTATCTCCAAGGTGAAACCAGGCATCCCCGGCGAATGTGGGGGGCCGTTGTGGAGATGAGGCAAGCTAATGCCCAGAGTTGCCGAGTGTGATCCCTGGTTAGAGTAGGCACCGAGGCGAGAATTATCGAGTCCGCTGGCCCTGGTCCAGGACCCTGCCACGTCGGGAATTGAACCCTGGTCCCGGGCCGTCCTCTGCTTCCGGGTCTGCTGCCTCTAACCAGTGAGCCACACTACTCCACTACTTCTCTACTGGCCATGAACGTCCTTGCTCATCTACTGACCCTGGTCATGGTATGCGTCATTGCGTATCTACTGGCCCTGGTCATGCTTTGAGTCCTTGCTCATCTACTGGCCCTGGTCATGGTTTGAGTCCTTGCTTATCTACTGGCCCTGGTCATAGTTTGCGTCTTTGCTCATCTACTGGTCCTGGTCATGCTTTGTCCGTGCTTATCTACTGGCCCTGGTCATGCTTTGAGTCCTTGCTCATCTACTGGCCCTGGTTTGAGTCCTTGCTTATCTACTGCCTCTGGTCATGCTTTGAGTCCTTGCTTATCTACTGGCCCTGGTCATGCTTTGAGTCCTTGCTTATCTACTGGCCCTGGTCATGGTTTGAGTCCTTGCTTATCTACTGGTCATGAATGCCCTTGCTTATCTACTGGCCCTGGTTGGAGTCCTTGCTTATCTACTGGCCCTGGTTGGAGTCCTTGCTTATCTACTTGCCCTGGTTGGAGACCTTGCTTATCTACTGGTCCTGAATGCCGTTGCATATCTACTGGCCCTGGTTATGGTTCGAGTTCTTGCTTATCTACTGGCCCTGGTCATGGTTTGAGTCCTTGCTTATCTACTGGCCCAGGTCATGGTTTGAGTCTTTGCTTATCTACTGGCCCAGGTCATCGTTTAAGTCTTTGCTTATCTACTGGCCCAGGTCATGGTTTAAGTCCTTGCTTATCTACTGGTCCTGGTCATGCTTTGTCCTTGCTTATCTACTGGCCCTGGTCATGCTTTGAGTCCTTGCTCATCTACTGGCCCTGGTTTGAGTCCTTGCTTATCTACTGCCTCTGGTCATGCTTTGAGTCCTTGCTTATCTACTGACCCTGGTCATGCTTTGAGTCCTTGCTTATCTACTGGCCATGAACGTCCTTGCTTATCTACTGGCCCTGGTCATGGTTGGAGTCTTTGCTTATCTACTGAGGTCATGGTTTGAGTCCTTGCTTATCTACTGGCCATGAATGTCCTTGCTCATCTACTGACCCTGGTCATGGTTTGAGTCCTTGCTTATCTACTGGCCCTGGCCATGTTTTGAGTCCTTGCTCATCTACTGGTCCTGGTCATGCTTTGAGTCCTTGCTTATCTACTGGTCATGAATGCCCTTGCTTATCTACTGGCCCTGGTTTGAGTCCTTGCTTATCTACTGGCCCTGGTTGGAGTCCTTGCTTATCTACTGGCCATGGTCATGGTTTGAGTCCTTGCTTATCTACTGGTCATTGAATGCCCTTGCTTATCTACTGGCCCTGGTTATGGTTCGAGTTCTTGTTTATCTACTGGCCCGTGTCATGGTTTGAGTCCTTGCTTATCTACTGGCCCTGGTCATGGGTTGAGTCCTTGCTTATCTGCTGGCCCTGGTCATGGTTTGAGTCCTTGCTTATCTACTGGCCCTGTTTTGAGTCCTTGCTTATCTTCTGGCCCTGGTCATAGTTTGCGTCTTTGCTTATCTACTGGCCCAGGTCATGGTTTGAGTCCTTGCTTATCTACTGGCCATGAACGTCCTTGCTTATCTACTGGCCCTGGTCATGGTTTGAGTCCTTGCTTATCTACTGGTCATGAATGCACTTGCTCATCTACTGGCCCTGGTTATGGTTCGAGTTCTTGCTTATCTACTGGCCCTGGTCATGGTTTGAGTCCTTGCTTGTCTACTGGCTATGAATGTCCTTGCTTATCTACTGGCCCTGGTCATGGTTTGAGTCCTTGCTTATCTACTGACCATGAATGTCCTTGCTTATCTACTGGTCATGGTTTGAGTCCTTGCTTATCTACTGGCCCTGGTTATGGTTCGAGTCCTTGCTAATCTACTGGCCTTGGTTGCTGTTTCGATCCTTGCTGGATTACTGACCTTGATGTGTGTTTAAATCCTTGCTGATCTAATGGCCCTAGTACCGCTTTCAGTCCTTATGATCTATTGTCCTTGGTAGTGGTTTGTGCTGTTGCAGATGTACCTCTGCATTTCTTAATTTGAAGACCACATTGTCCAGGCGCAGACTTGCCCTGCACACCCTCTGTACTAACTAGCAAGCAACAGCCCAGTTATGAAACTGGACTCACAGGAACCATCTTGGGAAACGGAGTTGTCGTATGGTCGTAATTAACTTGTTTTAAACCCAGCTCAGAGCTTGCCGCTGTGTAATGCTTGCTGTTCGTGCTTGTAGGTGGATAGCATCAAGCATTCGGGTCACACGCAGTTTACACCACTTCCCTTTCTTACCATGGTATTACATAGATGGTATAATTTATGCCAAACCAGGGTGCTTTTCTTATGAAGGCACCTGACGTACTGTGACAGTAGGCTTGTGTTGTTCTCTAGCATATCAGTGAACCGAAATGTTTCTGTGGAAAGTGCCCAGTCTTCCTTAGATGTAAGGATATGAATCTATAGTAGATATCCTAGATAAGGAACTAATACTCCAGGTAAGGGCCTTACCTTGACTGCTTCCCTCTGGGATGCCACCGACTCTGTAGGAGAAGCTGTCATTTTCAAGTGCCCTCTCTGGAGCTCAAAGTTCGATCAGCACATCCATGCATTACTGTTCTACCTCTTCACAAGGGGTTTAGTTTATCGCTCTGCTGCTGCTGCTCTCCAAGGGCGCTGGAAGTGGGGATGCGACTGGTGCTGCACCCCCCACCACCCCCCACACACAATGAATTTTAGGTGGATAGTGGGCATACATGAGTTGACTGTAATTATGAACGTGTGTAAAGCTGTTCACAATCTATTCCTAATAATCACAAATATACCAGATCTATCTGCTTGCATACTAATGGGATTTTAGTTTAATCCAAACATATTTGCTTATATTTTTGATTCAAATGTTACAGTGGATGACGTATCTGAAAGAAACACGTTAGTTAGATTCCTCACCTTAGAATATCCCCAGGCGTCAGACTGGATCCGGAAGATTTTTCGTCAGCAATACCCCTTGCGCGTCGCTAGGCGTCGTCTGCGGCTCCGCGTCCGTCGTCGGCGTCGTGCGCCGGAATGACGTCGTCGGAGTACTTAGACGCCGCCCTCGCGCGCTGACGTCAGTTCTTCTTTTTTCCGCGCCAGTAAGCGCAGATCCG
This sequence comes from Triturus cristatus, assembly GCF_964204655.1. Lineage (NCBI taxonomy): Eukaryota > Metazoa > Chordata > Amphibia > Caudata > Salamandridae > Triturus > Triturus cristatus. Next base: position 825,402,782 of record NC_140586.1, on the reverse strand, counting down.
GGAGAGCTACCCCTTTTAGTCTTTTTTGACTAAATCTTTTTTGATCACTTTTGATCCTTGTCTGTCGACATCTGGTGCCGGTAGGATGCCTGGGTTCAAGGCTTGCGAGGATTGCCATCGACTGATGTCGGTGACCGACCACCACTGCCGGTGCCTCTACTGTTTAGGCCCCGACCACGACGCGGAGTCGTGCTCCGATTGCCAGGCCCTGACTTCGAAGGCTCGGCGGGAGCGGTCCCGCAAGCTTCTCGAGCTTCGCCACTCGGCTCCGCGTCGTGCGCGATCCCGGTCCAGGAGGAGGTCCAAGGATCGCTCGCGGAGCCCTAGCCGACGCCACCATCGATCGTCGGGCTCCAAGTCGTCGGGTAAGTCCAAACGCTCTAAGAAGTCCAAGCGGCGACATCGCTCTTCGGACTCCCCTCGCCGGTCGCGCGACTCGGCCGAGGGTCCAAGTGGTTCCACCCCCGCGGCTCCGGCGGAGCCGCAGGCGCCGCGCCCGTCCCCATACCCTCCGGTCCCTGGGACTAACGCGACGCCGGCGGAGGTCAGTGCCTTCCTCTCGGCCATGAGGAGCCTGGCCCCGCCGTCGACGCCCGCTGGCGCGCCTTCGGGCCCCGCGGACTCGACTGGGCGACCTTGCCTGCCGGCGGCTTCGGCCCCGGCGCTGTCGACGACTCCGGTCTCGACGCCGCAGGTCCCCGCGGGGCCCATGCCTGGGCCCCCGTCGACGCCGGTTGACCTAACCACTAAAAAGAAAAATTGCCAGGCGCCACCGCCCTGCTCCGGGCGACCCTAGTTTCCTGTCCCAACACCCCACCCCCGAGAGTCTGGTTATCCAGGCCTCTACCTCCCAATCCTCCTTCCCGACCGCTCCGCCGGACCGGGATTCCAAGAGACTCGAGCAGTTTGGCAAGAAACTGTTCTCGTCCCTTAGTTTGGGCCTGCGGTCTTTAAACACCGCCTGTCTCTTGGACCGTTATTCCCATTCTCTGTGGGATACGGTGGAGGACGTGCTGCCCCTGTGTCCGGAGGAGGTCCGGACACGTCTTACCCAGGCTTTGGCCGATGGGAGGGATGCAGCGCGGCACGCCATACGATGTGGGCTTGACATCACGGACTCGCTGGGTCGGGCGATTTCCACCACGGTGGCGCTCCGCCGCCACGCCTGGATGCGGTCCACGTCATTTTCCGGGGATGTCCAGAACACCCTCATGGACATGCCCTTTGATGGCACTTGCCTGTTTGGTGAGAAGGCGGACAGTGCGCTGAACCGCTTTAAGGACTCCCGGGCTACGGCCAAGTCCTTGGGCCTCTCGGCTCCGCGGGCGCACACCTCCGCTTTTCGCCCCTTTCGTGGCCAAGGAAGGGGCGCCTCCTCACGTCCGCCCAGCCACCAGCCGCAGAACCAACCTGCGCACGGTCGCGGACGTGGTTTCCGCCGTGGCGGATCTGGAGGACGACGTGGTCAGCCCACATCCACCCCGGCAGCATCCGCCTCAAAGCCTTCCTAGTCCGAGCTTTCAGGCCCATTCCACGCCAGTGGGCGGCAGAGTTCGCCATCACCTGCTCCACTGGCGGTCCATTACATCGGACAGGTGGGTGCTGCAAATCGTCCGAAGGGGCTACTCCCTCCCCTTCGAGACGACCCCTCCAGCCATGCCACCGCAGCACCACCGTATCTCGGGGGATCATTTGAATCTTCTCCGCGAGGAAGTTTCGGCCCTCTTGGCCAAGGGGGCCGTCGAGCGCGTTCCGAGTCCAGAAGTAGGTCGTGGTTGTTATTCCCACTACTTTCTGGTTCCCAAGAAGGGCAAAGGGGGCCTACGCCCCATCTTGGACCTCCGGAACGTCAATGCCTTCCTCCGAAAGGAAAGGTTCAAGATGTTAACCTTGGCTCAGGTTCTAGCTGCCCTAGACCCCGGAGACTGGATGGTAGCGTTGGACTTGCAGGACGCATACTTCCATATCCCCGTCCTGCCGGCCCACCGGCGTTACCTGCGGTTCACGGTGGGCCAAGAGCATTTTCAGTTTACCGTGCTCCCCTTCGGCCTCACCAGTGCCCCTCGGGTGTTCACGAAAGTGATGGCGGTGGTCGCAGCTCATCTGCGCAGATCAGGGGTTCCAGTCTTCCCCCTATCTCGACGACTGGTTGTTGAAGGCGGGCTCGCCCCAGGCAGTCGTCTCCCACCTCCAGACTACGGCGGATCTCCTGCATTTGCTGTGATTTTCCATCAACGTGCCGAAGTCACACCTGAGTCCCTCTCAGAAGCTCCTCTTCAAAGGAGCAGTTCTCGATTCGGCGCAGTTCCGGGTCTATCCACCGGAACAGCGGGTCCGGGATATACAGGCCCTGATTCCCATCTTTGGGCCTCTATCCTGGGTTTCGGTCAGGCTAGTGTTGCGGCTTCTGGGGCTGATGGCATCCTGCATCCTACTAGTGCATCACGCCAGGCGGCGCATGCGGGCTCTGCAGTGGGACCTGAAGTTTCAGTGGACCCAGCATCACGGCAACCTGTCCGACCATGTCTTGATCTCGGAGGGCACTGCACAACAGTTGCAGTGGTGGCTCACGGACCGCGATTGGGTCATGGGCAGGAGCCTCTCCCTTCCCCAACCGGAGCATGTCGTAGTGACGGATGCGTCCCTCCTGGGCTGGGGTGGCCATATGGGAGAGGCGGAGATCAGAGGCCTCTGGTCTCCGGCGGAGTCTCGTCTCCACATCAACCTGTTGGAGTTGAGAGCGATCCGACTTGCACTGAAAGCCTTCCTTCCCTCTGTCAGGGGCAGTGTCGTGCAGGTGTTCACGGACAACACCACCGCCATGTGGTATTGCAACAAACAGGGCGGGGTGGGGTCGTGGACCCTTTGTCAGGAGGCTCTGCGCCTCTGGACGTGGCTGGAACACCAGGGCGTCACCCTAGTGGTTCAACATCTGGCGGGCTCTCTGAACGCCAGAGCGGACGAACTCAGCCGCCGGTGCATGATGGATCACGAATGGCGTCTGAACTCCGAAGTGGCGCAAGGTCTCTTTCAGCAGTGGGGAGAGCCTTGGTTAGATCTTTTCGCCACCGAAGAGAACGCGCAATGTCAGCAGTTCTGCGCGCTGGAATTTCCAAGGCGGCACTCGCTCGGCGACGCTTTTCGTCACGAGTGGAGTTGCGGTCTGTTGTACGCCTTTCCGCCTATACCACTTCTGCCCAGAGTGCTGAAGAAGATCAGGCACGACCGGGCCCAAGTCATCTTGGTGGCTCCGGATTGGGCACGAAGATACTGGTATCCCGAGCTACTCAGTATGTTGACCGATCCCCCGATACGTCTGCCCCTTCGGGAGGATCTTCTGTCGCAGCAGCAGGGGACGGTCCTCCACCCGAACCTGTCCAGCCTCCACCTCCATGCGTGGAGATTGAGCGGCGGCAGTTGATGCCATTTGACTTGCCTCCTGAAGTCTGTGATATCATTCTGGCAGCCAGGCGTCCCTCCACAAAGACGGTATACGCCTGCCGGTGGAACAAATTTGTGGCATGGTGCACAGCAAAGGCTGTGGATCCCCTTTCCGCCCCTCTTTCTGAGGTTCTCCTCTTTCTTCTTTCTCTGGCCCGGCAGGGCTCTGCCGTGGGCACCCTGAAAGGTTATCTTGCTGCCATCTCCGCCTTCTTGCGGCTTCCTGATCAGCCTTCTCTTTTCAAGTCCCCTGTGGTTACACGCTTTCTAAAAGGCATTACTCACACGTTCCCTCCTGTCCCTTTTGTAATGCCTCAGTGGGACTTGAATCTGGTCTTGACATTCCTGATGTGCGCTCCCTTCGAGCCTCTTCACAATTGTCCTCTTCGTCTTCTGACTCTTAAGACTGCTTTTCTGGTAGCCATCACCTCGGCTAGACGGGTGAGTGAGCTCCAGGCTTTATCTTCAAAGCCTCCTTTTCTCTCTGTTCATCCGGACAAGGTTGTCCTTCGGCCTCGTCCTTCCTTTCTTCCGAAAGTGGTGACTCCATTTCATCTTGGGCAGTCTGTCACCTTGCCCACCTTCTTTCCGCCTCCGCATCCTTCCAAAGAGGAAGAGAGGCTCCACCGTCTGGACCCAAAACGTGCGCTCTCCTTTCATCTGGACCGCACAAAACAGTTCCGGGTGGACGACCAGCTTTTTGTTGGGTACGTGGGCGCTAAGAAGGGGAAAGCTGTGCAAAAACGGACCATCTCTCGGTGGGTCGTTTTGTGTATCAAAATTTGCTATTCTTTGGCAAAAAAGGACCCTCCTGTTGGGCTGCGCGCCCATTCTACTCGGGCCACAGCGGCTACTACTGCTTTGGGACGGGGAGTCCCTTTGCAGGACATCTGTCAGGCGGCGACGTGGGCTTCGTTACACACGTTTGCCAGGCATTATTGCCTTGACAGCCGAGTCCGGAGGGATGGCTTCTTTGGCCGTTCTGTCCTCCAGGACTTTCTGGTGTGCTCTTGGTTCGCAGACCCACCACCGGGGATGGTATTGCTTGGGTATCTATTCTAAGGTGAGGAATCTAACTAACGTGTTTCTTTCAGATGAACAAGTTACTTACCTTCGGTAACGATGTATCTGTAAGAAACATTAGTTAGTTAGATTCCTCACCGACCCACCCATCCTCCCCGTTCTGCGAGCTGACATCTAGGGTTAAGGTTGTCCTTTTCAGGCCCCTAGATTTTATTTTTGGCACCAGTGTCGGTCTTTGCATGGCTCTGCGTTCCTGGCGCGGAAAGCTATGTACAAGAACTGAAGTCAGCGCGCGAGGGTGGCGTCTAAGTACTCCGACGACGTCATTCCGGCGCACGACGCCGACGACGGACGCGGAGCCGCAGACGACGCCTAGCGACGCGCAAGGGGTATTGCTGACGAAAAATCTTCCGGATCCAGTCTGACGCCTGGGGATATTCTAAGGTGAGGAATCTAACTAACTAATGTTTCTTACAGATACATCGTTACCGAAGGTAAGTAACTTGTTCTTTACTGACTTGAACTTCAGACGCGCATACCTATGATAGTTTCTAGGAGACGGACCTAGAAGGAGACGGGGCCAATTAATAATGAAACCGAATGTAACAAAACTATTTGCTAACTTTCTCTGTACAATATACTAATCTTGTGAACTATTATATACCTGATGAGGGTATGAATGAGGGTATTTCCTCTTCATGCTGGCAGGTTGTGGAAAAAACATTTTAATTTGTGTCTAAAGTAAACGCACATTAGATATACTTTTTATGATGCACAGATGGCTAAAGGCACTGTTCTATATTTTCATTTAAAAAAACAAATGAACGAGGTAGTTTATTTTGTAGCACCATAAGGAATTATCCGTGTAGGAAGTGAACTAACTAGATATTTACTTTTCCATCTTGACATTTCCACTTCTTTGGCATATCTACCATTTGAGGCAAATGGATAAAAAGTGATATGCCCATGAACATACAGCGTTTATTCAAGTGCCAAAACCTGGATTCTGATGGAAGATTCCTTGCTCGTAGGATAGTCTTAAGGCGCCAGACTGGATCCGGAAAAACATTTTCATAGCAGTACTCTCATGTGCCACTAGAGCTCTGTGCTGACTCCACACCACCCAATGTTGCCCCTACACACTGATATAATTTTCTTTCTTTTCATATATTCCAGCGTGGAACCAGAGCTCCTCTACCAGATTTGTTCATTTTCCTATGATATTCAAAATAATTTCACCACTTTTGTACGGAATAATGTCCCCATCTAAAACAGGATTATGGTCCTACCTCTACTGCAGGAAGCAGATATTGGCCACCGACAGCACAAAATGTGTCTTTGGTGTCTGGGCTTGGGATTCAACTTTAAGTTGTGCAATAAGTATGCCCCTTTGGTGTCGCCTCATGCACCCAAGGGCACTCCGAGACCGGAAGGCACTGCTGTCCCTTATGGTGCAGCACCTGGAACACGTGCTGCACCTCTTCAGGGCAGGACACGGCACACAGTTCTGTCGCAGGTGCACTATCTGCATTGTAATATCCCTGATAGAACCAGACCTGCATCACCCCAACCTCTAGTTCGAAAAAGCGGCTGTGAAGAGTGTTACCTGCACATTGTTTTTTCTTTTTAAGTTGAGCCTTGGCAGCCCATGCGCTGCTCTGGAAGGCATGCTATATTGGAGCATGGACTTGAAGCTCCGCCCACTCTCTGCCCATATTTTCCATTGGCTTGTGTCATTGTCCTTTGTAAATGCTGGCTTCTGATTCATTAATAGACTTGTTAGTCCCTCCTTAGTACCGCCTTGCCCTCATTTGTAACCTCCCATGAGGACTAGCCCTTTTACTTCTGTTGTTACACAGTATGTCTTACTTAGTCTGTAAGCACTATTTTCTTTAATGAATTCGTCCTACTGCAGGCACAACATGCTTTCCTGCAACATTCAGCGCGCCATGCGTGCTTTCACTTTCTAAGCAGCTCAGGACAATGGCGGGCGCTTCCTTGAAGTGAAATAGGTCTCGCATTCACACGAGTTTGAGCTATTGGCATTGTAAATGAAAATGCCTTGTATTTATGTGTTAATTATCAAAACAGATAAATAAAAGGCATTGTCATTTACAATGCCAATAGCTTATCTCTTGCAAATGCGAGTCCTATTGCATTGCAAATGCTTGTTCAGTGTGTCTTCAGACACTTAAGCTGCTGCTTGCTCGCTGGTTTTCCAAGGAGCTTTAATGTGTAACTCATTACAAGCGAGATGCTCGCATTTGCCAGGCTATCATTGCCTCTGACTAAACCAGATGTTTATCTCTTGGTCGTCTGCAAAAAATGGTAAAAATGTCCAAAAAAAAATTCTATTTTTTATTTCACAAGTCTGTCAAGTGGCAGAATGATGTATGATATCCTTCATTCCTCGAATATCGGTAAAACGTGTTTTGCATTGTGAAGCTTGTAGTTTTGTTTTAACACTTCCACTATGGGTTCAAGGCCTCCACTTTTCAAGTGCTGTTGGCTAAATGCCAGCAAGGAGCAAAGGTGTTATACATGACGTTGATCATGTGTCAGCAGCCATGCTCTTTAATGTTCCAAAGTTGTCTAGTTCATTTTAAAAAAACGACATAACTTCGTAAAGCCAAAAGTAAATTGTGCTCACATATTTTTGGGAGGATTTATGCGTTCATTCAAATCAGTCATCGTGCATTAAAACTGCTACTGGCAATGCAAATTCTTTCTCGTTTGTGTAGTGTAAAATGTTATGTAAAGCTTCACAACACAAAAGAGCAGCAGTACACCCTTTCCTAGCACAAAAAATAAGGAAAGGGCGTGTAGCAGAAGGAACATCACAGGCTTCTCTCAGACATACGGAACTGGTACTGTGCAGAAAGCCAACATACTAAAGTGCAGTGAGGAGAGTTACATTACTTCTGTCCTCTCTGTAAATAGATATAGACTTACAAGAAGTGCAACACTCATGAAAGAAACCGCCAAATCACTTGTGGAGTTACCAGTCGCGGCCAGTCCCCTGCAAAAGTGGCGCCGAGGGCCGGAGGAGGGAGCTGGGAAGAGGGGGGGAAAGATTGGGGGTCGGGGACAAAAAAAAATATGAAAATAACCGTACCTAATTGCCGCAGTCTGCTCCATTGCGCTCTTCCTGCTTCAGGGACAGGCTCCCAGACTGCACTGCGGCCAATCATGACGCTGCAGGAAAGCAGAATCAGGATTGCCCCGAGCGCTACGACTTTGCGTTCCCTGGCAGACTGGGAGCCGGTGCCTGCTGTCTCCAGCCCCAGAAAGCTTCACTGCACATGAGATGTTTGGCCGGCCTCAAACGGCCGGCCACACACCTCATGCGCAGTGAGGGGACAAGGGTGCACTACCACTCCCCACCGCAGTGGGATCCCCCTGGACCCACCCCCAAAATTCATCAGAGGCCTGGGGCAGATCCAGGGGTGTTAAAATAAAACCATAATAAAACGGGTTAGAAACCAGTTTTATTATCGTTTTATTTGCGGGTGGTGGAGGTGGGGGCAGCGCTCTTCCGCCCTAATGGAGGGGCCGCTGCTGGTTACCTCACATACATGTACTCCCATAGCACAACAATTCCTCACCCACCTAGTGTGCTACGAGTCAATAGAGGCTTCAACAGTGTTTTGTGGGTTCCACATCTATCACTTGGAAGCGGCAGAGAGTACTACTGTTTGCTAGTATTATAGCCACCTAGTTTGAGTTGCCTTAGGTTGGGTTAGGTTCTGTCCCTTATATTGGTTATTATGATTGTTAAACTGTCATATTATTTATGTTGGTGAGCTAAAAATGATTTTTACTAGTGTGTTCCTTCCACAAGATTAAAACGGTCGAGCAATGGGTATCAAAATGTGAGTTGCACCCCTTTGAAGTTCCCTTCCACAAAACGGATTTCTCATCTGGTCCCAAAGTGCCCCAAATTTCCCAGGCCATCACGGAGACTATCCTGCAAATTTTCAGTGTGCTTCTAGCTTCCTCTGGCACGCCGTTGGGTCTCATTGAACTGAAGGGCCCCCAGTCATGCTTTTCTGTTGGCAGACCTTCCCTGGCGTGCTCTACTCCCTCTACTGGAGCCCCATGCCAGCCACAATACAGACTTCTACACTGACCCCAAGGTCCACTTTGGTCTGTGCAAGCCCGAAGCTGGGGCCAATGCCATTAGCACCGGAGGAGGACCCAGTGCTGAAGCCAGTGTTTGACCCAGAACTGATTCCGGCTCGAGCCTGTAGATGATGGCCTCCGAAATAAGGAAAGTGCAACCGGTCGTGATGCAACCCGACTCTAACCCTGTGCCACTAACCACATTGCACCCACCTATACACTTACTATCAGTGGGGTAGCCCTGTATTCCTCAGAACCTGGGTACCGTACGGTAAATGCAACTACAGTCCTGTAAGATTCAAAATTAATTTAGATCAAAACATTCATTTCACTATTGTACAATACAATCTATGGCATCATACAAAAGGTATGAGATCTATTTTTTGGACATCACCATTAGAGTAGAAGATGATGATAAATTATTCACCACCTTGTTTCGCAAACCCACTGAAAGGAACACATTATTGAGATATTACCAGTCATCACAGAGGAGTTTGTGGGATAATCTTCCTTTCGGACAGTTCCTCGGATTAGAAGTAACTGTCCACATAAGGTTGATTATTTCAGCTGATTGGATATCCTAGCTCAGAAATTGAGAGCGAGGCTACCCCAAAGGGCTCCACCCGTTTTACACCAGTGGAATCCTTTATGGCTTATAGTTTTTTATTTGGCATTCCCCAGGCAAGTCCCAGGATTGTGGATCAGGATACATTCTCCAATTAACTAAGTTATCTCCGGTGACTGTAGCATGCATGAGTGCCCAGGGTGCAAATCTTAAGGTTTTCCCTCATTTCTGTATAATAGAGGCTTGGATTAAACCGACAATGCTTCCCATGATGTTTTTAGATCTTCGGAGACATTTGTCCGGTGTACCCATAGTGGCAGCCTGTGTTTAAATTAAATCAATTTTCAAACATCACGGTATTCAGACTATGATTTTATAATAGAGCCTTGTATTAAATAGATGGCACGTTGCACAGTGTTTTTACATCTGTTGAGATATTAGTCCGGTGTTCTCACAGTGGCGGTCTGTGTTCGAACCTATTTTTTATGCATTGCTGTATTCCTACTATGACTGGTAGTCTCGCAACATTGTATCCCATGCTAGTAATGGATGGGAGCGCATAGAGCGCTAACCTTGAGGTCGCCATCTTTGAGTGAGAGGTCTCGCCTGGGGCTAGCGTGCCCACACATGTCGGCGTGCCGCCTTTCTATTATCTGTCAGCTGTAAGCCTCTCGCTGCTGCAACTGTTCTTTCCATTGAGCAGGAGCGTTTATTCTGCTAATCGGTAGGCAGCTCTCAGATTGCCATTCTTACACAATTTGGTTTCATACCAATGAACAAGTTTTGAAAAGGTATTTGTATTTTCACACAGTTGAGCATATTTGCGTGGTGACCAGGAAACATGACGCGCAATTGGAGGCGTTGACTGGGTAGGTTTGAGGGAGTCCAGCTGACCCCCATTTTTGAAAAGTTTAACTTATTCCGGGTTTATGACACGAAAGGTTTTTATTAATGTTCTAGGATTTTAACCCTGCGGGGGAGAGATAGTCATTGAGTGGTCCCCCTCTTGTGCTAGGTTCCGTATACCATAGAAGAACAAGTTGTCTTCTGTACAATTTTGAGTTTTCGACTAGAGGTCAGTCACATTGTTGTTACTGGATTTATTATTGGTTGTGCCAAATATTGTCTAAGCTCGAGGCCTAATCATATGTGCGTCTGCATCGGTTGCTCCTTACAATGTCCCGATAAAGACCCTATTCGTTGAAAGGGAATCATATCTCTTTATGAAGGGGGTTGAACCGTCGACGATGAATATTGTTGCCGCACTGTAGTTTCTTTTTTTGGGTAATAACAGACGTTATAAGATTAATCCCACAGAAGAGAGAATACAGCCTATTATGCAATGAGTGAGCCCATCCCGAAAAATACTTTGTTTTTAACTTTGTCTTTTATGTGTCTATGTAGTCACTTTTGTAATGTACTGCACGATCACTTCTTGCACATAACGCTCATGGAGCACCTAGTGTATGCAATGAATAAATTATCGTTTTTCTACCAATTGTGACAATAGAGCATTTTTTATAACCGATTGCTGTGGTCACACCTACATTTATTTGAAATATGTGTACATTCTATGTTAATTGACTAAAGCACATGTGCTATAGCAAAATAAATGTTTTGACCTAAATGCATTTTGAATCCATCAGGACCATTGTTGCATTTGCCCCACATTGCACCCACCAGCAGTGGCTCCATTAGCTTTGGTTCGGACTCTAATTCTGTATCAGATAAGAGATCACCCCCAAGATGTAAATGGTGATGGGGATGGCTTGCTCCCCCCTCACTGTACTGATGATCATTTATACATTGATTTACAAAATACCAGTGAGCGTGACTCCTTACCCAAGACAGAGCATGATTCGCGACTTAGACCACCAACAGAAAAGGTGTCTCAATTGTATTTGGGGTCCAGGGATCAGCTGAGACTCTAGAATTGACGCTACCCTCAGTTGAGACCAAAACATATGGTCTTACAGAGATTTTGTAGCTGGCCCCAGTCGCTTCTGATCCCTTGCTTCCTTTAAATGATGCTTTGTTGGCCACTTGGTTGAAGCCTTGTTCTTGCCCACTAATTTCCTGCTACTCTTCCGGATACAGAATCCAAGAGGATTGATTCAGAAAGCACATGTTTTCTACAGCCAGTTTAGCACTTCACTGTGTGAATGCTGTTTTTTTGCTGGGCCACTGCACAAATGCTTTTTGGGACATGGCCATTAACATATTGCCAGAGGTTCTGGAAGTTCTTAGGGACTCTTTGGCCCACATGGTCCATGATAAGCAGGACATGGCAAAATGTTATCTGTGTAGGTCTGGATACTGTGGGCTGTCAAGGGTGAGCAGTAGGTACTGGTGTTGTGTTTTTGTCGCCACGCGTGGATGAGTTCCATGGGGCTCTCCGGCAATGTCCAGGCTTCCCTCATGGATACGCTATTTGATGGGTCCTACCTTTTCAGTGAGAAGGCTGACTCTAGATTAGAGTACTTTAAGAAAAATTGGGCTACGTCATGCTCCTTGGGTCTGTTGACCACTACCATATAATTCCCTCATGAATTCAGAAGGTTTAGAGACAATTTCAGAGGGCTGGCACATAGACAGAGGCAGCATACCCAACCAGCGATGCAGTAGACAATCCAGTCCCTTTTGAGATGTGGATCTGGCAGGCAGTGGGCAGGCCAGCAGAGACTTTAGTTCTCCAGTCCGTCCCCCGCTACTGCAGCCACTATGCCACTTTAGATTGGCCCTAGTGGTGCATGCCCAAATGGTGGGTTGAAGAATTGAACATTTCCTCCCAAGTTGGCAATCCATCACGTCTGACAGGTTGGTCTTTCAGATCATTCAAAATGGCTATGCCATGCCTTTACTTTCTGCTTAACCCACTATTCCTCCCACACCAGAGCAAAATTTAGACGAGCACTTGCCCATTCTGTTACAGGAGGTGCAGTTCTTGTTCTCCAAGGGTGCTAAGAAGAGGGTCCAGAATCAGAAAGTTGAGGTAGTTGCTACTCTTCTTTTTCTCCTTTGGAGAAGGACGGGGGAGCCAGGCTTATTCTGGACCTTTGGCCTCTGAATGCCTTCCTGAAGGAGTACAAATTCAAAATGCTTCCTTTGGCCCAGATCCTGCCTACCTACCCTAGACCCGGGCAAATGGATGGTGTCCTTGGACCTGCAGGACCTGTATATTCATTTAACTGCCCAGCAGTCTCACAGACATTATCTGTGGTTCAAGGTAGGCCAGGTGCATTTTCGTCAATCCTCTATGACACTTCAATACTCTTAATCAGAATGTATAGTCCATTTAAGAAACAGTCCAGAAATGTATATGTTTCTACCAGCCCATGTATAGATTTCCAAACGATAAGGACAATTAGGAAGCAATGGCAACTCCCTGTAGTTGAAGGTACCAGATTCCATCATGAAAGAAGATATTATTGTCCAGAATGAGAGAGGACATTTCTATAAATATTTAGTGTGTTCTAATAATTTTGAATTCCTGAAGGAAAGAAAATGTTGCAATTCTTATATTCAATGGCCGTTGGGTATACTTGTGTTTAAAGAACAGACATCTATTTTCACAAAAGTGAGTCCCTCTGTCCAATAGTTGTTCATGAGATTGTTCAGTAGATCCTTTGTACCACATATAAAGCAAAGGAAGATTCTGGACCAATGTTTGTAGGTTAAGGTCTATATATTCAGAGATGAGTTAATTCAGGGACCTAATATCCGAGATGATTCATCTACCCAGAGGGAAGTACCCAGCCTCATGTATTTTTGGAAGAATGTACATGCATAGAGCCCTAGGGAATGGGATGAACATGTATGTGAATTTCAAATCCGGGATTTCATCAAGTGCCATAGTGGATTCTTGTTTGGTTGGGACTCTTCTTGGGGACACAGTATAGCTGACACACTGTGGGTAGCAGGGTGTAGAACACTATGAGAAACATCAAATGTTGTTGTACATATCCTATACTATTGTAGTTGTTTACTAAACCCAGAATAAATTGTCTAGGGGAAATGTGCAAATATTTTATAACCACTGCTACCTATTGTTGTTTTGTCAGCAGCACTTTCAGTTTGCTGTGCTCCCTTATGGCCTCAAAGCACCCTGTAGGTGTTCACAAAAGTGATGGCGGTGGTCACTGCCTGTCTTGAGAGAACGGGGATACCAGTATTCCCATACCGTGATGTCTTGCTGTTGAAGGCAGGCTTGCCACAGTCTGTCATGGACCACTTCAGGACAATAGAAACGTCTCAGCTTCATTTGGGTTCATTATCACTATAAATGAGCTTAGGTCCCACCTGACTACTTCGGAGGTTTCCATTAATTCGGGAAATCATGGACATGGTAATTCAGGGTGTTCTCTTGGCCGTAACAAGTCTGACATTCGGGCTATGATTCTGAAGTTGCAGTATTGTTCCTGAATACCAGTGGCAGCAGCCAGTTCTGAGGGTGCTTGACATCATAGACAACTACATTGTCCTCATCAGCTTTGCCAGGTGTTAACATGCATGCTCTGCAATAGAATTTGAACAGCCAGTGGGCCCATCATCAAGGCAATCTAGCCGATGTCACCCAGGTCTTGGAGGAGACTCATTGAGTCCTGCAGTGGTGGATGCTCAAATGCAATTAGACCAGCGGCAGGCCCCTCTCCTTTTCCCACCCGCAGATGTTTCCTTCCAGGGCTGAGGAGGTCATCTGATGGAGGTGGAGATCAGGGACTCATATCCAGAAGAGGCCTGGCTCCACATAAATCTTCTGGAGCTGAGGGCTGTTCATCGGGCCTTAAATGCCTTCCTGTCATCCATCAAGTGGAGGTTGGTGCAGGTTCTTCTGAACAATACCACTGCGATGTTGAACTGCAACAAGCCGTGTTGAGGGAGGTCCTGGGTCTTGTGTCAGGATACCCTGCACCTCTGGTAGGGGTTGGAGCACCAGGGTATATTAAACATCGTGAACAACAGTGGCCCTGAATGCCATAGCAGACAAACTGAACATTCGGTGTCTAGAAGATCGCAAATGGCAGCTATACCCCAAAGTGGCTGAGGACACCTTCCAACAATGGCAAGAACTCTTGCTAGATAATTTCACCTCTACCTAGAATGCACAGTTTCAAAACGTTTGTGCATTGGAGTTTCCATAAGAACACTCATTAGGAAATGCATTGGGGTTGACATGGAACCCAGGACTCCTATAGACCTTCCCGCCCCTGCCAGACTTCTACGATAGATCATAAACAACTGGGCCCACGTCATCCTAATGGCTCTGGATTAGGGAAGGAGAGTGCGGATATGGAATTCCTATTGCCTGACATCCAGTACTTATTGTTTGGGGTCGAGGGAAACACGTTTTCATGTGTATGTTGTCCTTGAGCACAAACCCTTTGGCTGCCAGTTTACAGTACCACATTATGGCTCGGGGAAGGGCATTGTTTGCAGTTACGGTAATATGTGTCCACATGTTGATGCTGTTTAATCTTGTATTTATCATTCATTAATGCAAAGCCTTTATTATTATGGTGAGAGCTCTGAGTATATGTTGTAAGCTCAGACTGCTCTACTGACAGTGGTTCCTGTATAAAAATGTGTACATACGTTTTCAAAGTTTTGAAATATGAGGCTATGTATAATGTTCCCAGAATGCTCTCTGATTAGATGTAAATATTTGCAGAAACTTGAAAGCAAGATAGAAAATTCTTTGCTTTCAAAATAAAATGTTCACAAATAAATGCAAGTAGGAAAAAAAACATTTTGCTAAATTACTGTCAAATTTTAGGTACCATTTCTTTGCAGCATCATTTAGTAAAATGTGTTGATGTATGCTAGTATTTCTAAAAAATACACATAATAGAAAACAAGTATACCCAGTTGAAATAAGATTATGGGAAATATACAAATAAGCATTGGCAAAGCCAGCAGGTCTGAAATTGGTGGTGAGCCTTTTGGTTTTGTCAATGTGTCATTTGTTTTGCCATGGTTTTTGTAAAACCTTATTGATGTTGGTGCTGCTGGGCCCTCATCATTATAACAAACTTTGGCAAAAGCAAAAATTGTTTTTTGTCTAAAAAAGCACACATTGCCCCAATAGTACCTGCCACCGAACAAAAGTACTTTGTGTTCAGATATGTTCCTTGTGAAAGTGCAAAATGCTGTCACTCACATTGAAGCGAGTCGATACACAGCGAGAGAGAGACAGAATTGTAATAAACACAAAAAGGTCATGATTAACGCCAGACCTAATTAGGGGCCCAATTAGTAAAGAAAGTCTCAAATGTACATCCATGGTATATGTCCTTACATTAAGTGCAGCTTTAAGACTTTCGTGAATTCACAAGATTTTTCAGAAATAGGCCAAGAACTAGTACTCCTAGAAAATATTTGTGAACTGCATCTTAGCATGAGCAAATATGCATACGTAGATTTGCTCATGCGAAAATCTGAGTGTTTGCAAGTTCACTTCCCCTCCAACCACTTTTTCCCCAACCTTGGAAGACGTTTTGCATCTGCCAATTGTCAGAAGTAAAGGGCCAACCTTTCTCAGTATGGGAAAAGGTTAGAGAAGAGTTAGTGAAAACCCTTAAAACATGCAAGTTAGTAGGTTTGCACAGATTCAAAAGGGCATTCTAACCGGCAAACGACCATCGCAACGCATGCGTCACATCGCATGCGTTTACGTCGCGTGCCGTCACAACGCACACAACGTTACGACGCGTGTGTTCACTACGCACACCATTGCATCGGAGGCACCATTACATCACGGGCGCTTACAACGCACACGGACGGTGGGGAAACCACGCTTCTGGAACCACGAGAGACAGGTAAGGAGAACAAAGTACTCGTAGTGTTTTAGGCTTTAGGGTAGTTGGTAGGGAGTGTAGTGGAGGGGGAGGGTTTTAGGCTTTAGGGCTTAGGGTTAATAGTAGTATATGATAGTGTTTTAAGGGTTAGGGCTTAGGGTCGGATATGGTAGTGTTTTAGACTTTAGGGTCAGGGCTTTTAGGGCTTAGGGTTAAGGGTCGGATATGGTAGTGTTTTAGGCTTTAGGGTTAGGGCTCAGGGGCGTATATGATAGAGTTTTAGGCTTTAGGGTGTCGTGTGTTTAGTACGTTGCTTACAGTGTAGTTTAGCCCTTAGGGTCAGGGGGAATGCGCATAGGGGTAAAAATTGCGATTTAGAACCATGTGGGGTGTTTGTATGCGGTGTGAATTATTTTGCATGCTTTTCAATTGGAATGCGACTTAATTGGGTGCGTTGTGATTACTTACGATGTAAAGGGACATGCGATGTAAAAACGGCGATGTGAGGGCATACGATGTTAAAGTTTGCGATGTACCATCATACATCCATTCCAACCCTTTGTCTATCACTACCTTCAGCCCCAGTATGTAGATCAGTGGAACATAGGAGAATTGCTAGTATTCAAACCCTACTATGATATGAGTGTTGGCATAATCGGAGAGGCTATATCAGAGCTTTTACATAATGAGTTTTCTGCCATAAGTTGTTGCTGCATTACGTGGGACAAAAGGGGCAAGTGGATTTTGTTACAGGACAGGTAGATTTCTGAAGCAACCTCCCCTACGGACAAGTACATATTTTATTAAATTCCACCCCCCTGAGAATTTGGTACCTGGACCTTCAGGGCATGAGGATCCGTGCTCCCAACAGGTTGCCTGTTCTCAAGTACCTTCTGTCATAGCAACTGGCCAGGGTCCTCCACCCGAATCTGTGCAATCTACACCCACATGCATGGAGGTTTAGCAGTGGCAACGGACTGCATTTGATCTGCTGCCTGAAGTGGGGGGGATGTCATTGTGTCTTCAGATGCCCTGCCACGGTTGCTGGTGCAAATTTGTGGCCTGGTGTGGCTGTCGCATGACTGGCCCATTAAAAGCAGTTGTCCTTTTGTTTGGTTTATCTTTGGCCCAGCAAGGCCTTACAAATGGCACTATTGAAGATTATTTGTTAGTCCTTTCTGCATTTACAGGACCAAATGTACTTGTTCAAATCACTTGCTGTTATGATACTTATTAAAGGTTTAACACTCATATTCCCTACTAAACTGTTTGTGACACCATAGTGAATCTTTAACTTGGTCTTGACATTTCTCATGTGAATGTCCTTTGAGCTGATGAACCTGACCTTAAAGACCACCTTCCTCATTGCCATTACGTCAGCTAGTCGTATGAGTGGACTTAAAGCACTTTCAGTGCAACAGCCCTATACCACCGTATTCCTGGAATTCTTACCAAAAGTTGTGACTGCCATCCACGTTGGGCATTTCATTACTGTAGCACCCCTCACCCTTCGCAAGAGGATGGGAGAATCCATCGCCTGGACCGCCAAAGGGCTCTAAGGTTTTACCTTGATCGTATGAAGGAACATCAAGTGGATGGTCAGCTTTTGGTGGGTTTCTCTGGAGGAAAGAAAAGGAAGACTGTGCAGAACAGGAACTTGTTACTGTCTTCTATGCACTGGCCAAGAAACACCCTCCTGAAGATCTGAGACCCCGTTCCACCATGGCTAAGGCTGCTGCCACTGCACAGGCTCTCAGAGTGCCTAACCTTGACATCTGTCAGTATGCGATGGGGGCTCAGAGCATACATTCATGAATCATGTCTGCCTTAATAGCCAGGTCCGGCTTGAAGGGCATTTTGCCTGATTGTTTCTGCAAGACTTTTTTTTATATACGCCCACTCCCCAGACCCTCCACCTGAGAAGGAACTGCTTTGGTATCTATGCTGAGTTGAGAAATCTGCAGCTAGAAGTATCCATCAGAAGAACAAATCACTTGGTTTCGGTAACGCTATTTCTGGTGGACGCTTTATCTAACAACAGGTTCCTCACTGCTCTCCCACTTCCCCTTTCCAGGGAGTGGCCTATTTTTAATATCTAAAAAGGTCCCAATTCAGTACTCTGCATACTGTTAGCAACCAACAATTGTTTATGCTCCACCTCCGAGGGCACAGAAAGGGAATTCACAAGAAACTGACTTAAACTTGCAGGAGTGGGGCTTGTATGTTGCTCTGTCACTTCCACTGGGGTGTGCTATGCAAAACCTTTTGTTTTTCCAGTCTGGCGCCTGTGAAGTATTCCAACATTGAGGAATCTACGGTTAGATAGACTATCCACCAGAAAGAGTTACGGTGGTAAGTAACTTGTTTTTTGTGGCCAGTTCTCCTGCATGGAAATTAAGTCAGTAAATGACTCCCTTAATTTACATTGTGCTCTGATACATGGTTGAGTAGACTTTCGTTTGTGGCGTGGGATTTCCGTCTGTTTTCGCTAATGTTTCTGTGCAGAAGGCACGTAAACCCACAGGACTATGAAGCTATGAGTATACACACAGTTGCTGGTTAGCAGGCCATTCCTTGTCCTCTTATCCTTACTGTGTGACTAGGCTTACTTGTATACCATTCACTTATATGCCCTAGGATTCCTGAGTTGGTATATGTAATGTATTAGGAACATACTGCTTACACCAAGCTGTTAGGAGGTGTAAAAATAAACACATTCGTAACTGATAAAATAAATTTCTAGGAAACCAAGTATTGCTTCATAAAGACAACAGTTGTATTGCAAATAAATAATCGCTACCACGAGTTCCACAGTAGGTAGCTCATACAAAATGACACACACTGTTTAATATGTTTATCATAACTGACCTAGATTTAATTAAAATGGATGTGTGAAGGAGATTAGAGGCCTCTGTGCGTTAATAATGGGTAGACTCACTGTGGCATTCAGTTATCCACCCTGCTTGCAGAGCAGCCTGTCTAGACCTTCGATTAGTGAGGGCTCAACTCTGAGGATATGCCTTCACAGTTGACTTTATTAGGAGGCGTGAGGTGGCATGTGGTGCACATTTCTCCATTGTCCAAGGGTCTCTCTACCGATTTATGGCAGCAGATCACAACCTCATTTCCTGCTCTTATTGACTCTTGGTTTTATGCAAAGTAGAGCTCTGAGGGAGTTTGTAATTTAGGAAAATAATTTTCTAAGGAACTCTGGGTACTATTGCGAATCGAGCTCTCATGGAGCCTTTTTTTTTAATAAAGATTCTTACTCTGATTGACTCCTGAGTGAATCTGCTATTACTGGGACACGATTTTCAAAGGCTCCTGTTAGGAAAACGAGTTCTGGTTGAGATTAAGAGAAAAGTTCAGAGTGATTATCAATAGCATTTCTCTGAAGGAATTTGGGTGATGTTAAAGAAGGAGTTCTGATTAACTGTGTGATACCCAGAACAGAACTTTGAATTTGAGTATCTTACAGTGCAGTGTGAGATTTGGTTTTTATTGGGGAAATATTGAGTGAGTCTTGGTTTGTATTTATATATTCAGTATTTCTGTTGCACAAGCTTATCCAAAAGGCAGCACAGCGCTGTAAAAATTGAAAGAAGAGGATAAAAACAACAAGTAATTTTAGAGGAAGCTGGGTTGTGGACAGTTAATGGGTTGGGATGTATTGTTCTTCAAAAAGGTGAGTTTTCAACTCTTTCCTAAACTAGTGCAGACTTGGGGAGGACCTGATGGATAACAGGGGTGTTACAGATTTTGGATGCATAGATGAAAAAGGCCTGCTGCCTTGTGTGTTTTTGTTTAGTTTGTACACTGCTAAGTATCATGTTTGATAGTGTCCTGGCTGCGGGTGTACCGAGAACCACAACAAAATAATTAGCTTGTCTGCAAGGTAAGCAAGGTTACAGGTCGTGATGGCTTTGTAAATGATGCAATTGGTTTTGAAGACAGTGTGGACCAGCAAAAGGAGCCAATGGGGTGCCATCAGGATGGATCTGATGTGAACATATTTCCTCTGGTGCCAACGTGGAAGTCTGAGAGGCCATGGAGTGGGGCGTTGCCATAACCCAGATGCAAGAGTACCAGGCCTTGAACAGCATTTTTGATGATGCGTCCTGGAAGAAAGAGTTTGACTTTCTTTATAAGGCAGGGCTGATACAAGGCCACCTTTGTGTTTTTTTATCAGTGTGTTACTTGGGAGCGAGCTTGGTGTCCAGGGTAAATCCAAGTGAAAAGGCATTTGATGATATTTGGAGATCAAGGTTCATATCGATGAAGCACGTTTATAGTGTTTCTTGCTTGTTGTGGTTAAGCTTCAACTGGGGGCTGGACATTCAGGTCTGGATGAAGTGGAATTAGAACCTGGATGATGTGCAAGTAGTGTTTAATGTGTTGGGTTTCTGTAGGAGGGGAGACGTTCAATTTGAGCTTCTATCGTCAGCATATTGGTGAATTTTGAAAGTATGTGTGAATAGAGCATGAAGCGGCTCCACGTAACCCTGGAGGACTCCACACATGGTGGAAATCTTTTTCGATCTGGAGGTGCCAATGTGAAGAAACTGTAGTTGGTTGGAAGAGGAGGAGGAGGAGAACTAGAGAAGGACATTGCTGGTGAATCCATTTTTTGACATCCGGGTGTGCATGAGGGTGAGGTGGTCAACTGGGTTAAAGGTAGACAAGAGGTCTAGGAATATCAAGAGGAAGAGGCCATCTGCCATCTGTAGTCAAATGGGCATCGTTTATGATATATAAAGTAGTGGTCTCCTTTCTGCACAATGATCTGAATGCAAAGTTGTATTCAGCAGGAGTTGGTTAGCATTGATGGGATTCTGGAGTTGAACACAGACTGCTTTTTAAATGATATTGTCGATGACTAATATGCGAGTGATGGGCCAGTAGTTGGTTAGGTCATCTGGGCGTAGTGTTTATTTCTTTAGGAGTGGGAGGATTTTGCCTGTCTTGAGAGCTTTTGGGAAGATGCCGTGAGTGAGGGAGGCTTTGACAGTGGTTGTAAGGGGTAAGGTGGTGTGCCCAGAGAGAGCTTTTATGAAGGACGATGGTAAGACATCATCTTCATGAAAAGTGTTTTTGAGTAATGTTAGAGATTGGGTTTTGGTTGCTGAGGTTAAGACCCTCATGAAGCAACACCCACAGTACTTATCAGGGTGAACCACCTAGACCTGTGCTTAAACCTCGGGTAGCTTGGCACAAAAAAGCAGTCCTGCTTAACTTAAAGACACTGTTACTTATTTATGGAGCACACAAACAGTTATAAAGTGAAAACACAACAAACGAAAAATGCCACTCCATTTAGAAAAATACAAATCCAATTGTTAGAACCGTCTATATGCTATTTTAGAGGTTTAAGTTTAACACCAAGAGTCAGAGACCACTAATTGTGGGTATCTGGTCGCTCCAGACTGGGACAAAGTCACAGGTACAGGCCAACCGCAATGGAGGGCAAGCCAGCTACAGCGACCAGGTTAGTCCTGCTGAAAAAGAAACCTTCTTATAGACCGGTGCACAGAGTTCAAAACTTCAGAATTTCACAGGAGGAGTTCAACTGATGCCAGCCAGTGTGTGGCAGGACCCTGGGGAGGTACTTCTTAGGGATCAGGAACTCATGCCAGCATGGCTCAGGCAAGTCTTAAGTAGGGTCCGTTGCAGTAGGGCAGATAGGCAGTTGCAGGGAGGTGTCTGGAGCTTTTTTTGTCTCTGTAGTTCAGAACAGATAGTTATCCAAATGACACTTGGAGTCATTCAGGTTAGTCTGAGATACAAAAAAGAGCGGTTCCAGTCTTCCTTCTCAAGGAGCAGTTCCAGTCTTCCTTACCAGAGAGCAGGGCAAGCCTCAAACAGGGTAGTCATCTGTGGAACAAGGCAGGCATCAAGCAGGAGGGCAGTCCTCTAGGGAACACGACAGTCCTTCTGTAATGTCCACAGGTCCAAGAGTTTACTGATGAATGGCTCAGGAGGGCCAGTATTTATACGTGTTGCCACCGTTTGAAGCAGGAAAACTTATATTCCACCCCCACATTTGGTTCTGGAAATTTCCTTCCTTCCCCTGCCAAGGCTCCACGAGGTCGTCTAGGGTGACAATAGGCTGGAGTCAAGTTCCTTTGTGAGTTTGCTGGAGGTAGCCCTTTGAAATGTCAGTGGGGCAAAAAACAGCTCTGCCCCTCCCATTCTGGCAGGGTGTCCCTCTCCCAGCTGTACCCAGGTCCTATTGTTCACTGTCTAGTCCCAGTAAGCTTTCCTGATGGAGGAGCAAATAACAAGCCCAGGCAGCTGGAAACTCATAGAATGCCTCAAAGTTTAGGTCAGGAAAATGTTAACTTCCTAAAAGTGCCATTTTCAAAATTGTAATCTAAAATCCGACTTTACCATTAAAGAAGATTTCAAATTACACTTCATTTGAGTCCAAGCATGGCATTTCTAACTGTACCCAATCAAAATTTGTATAAAGTGTAATAAGGTAACCCAATGTTATGCTATGGGTGAGGTAGACCTTTTTGTAGTGAGAGACCAGGACATATGAAACTTAAAAGTACATGTCCAACTTTTTTCATACACTGCACCCTTCCTTATTGACTGTTTAGGGCCTACCTTTGGGGTTATTGATATGGATTAAAAAGGGAGGGTTAGGCCTGGCAAAAAGTTTACTTTGCCAGGTCGAATTGACAGTTTAAAACAGCACACAGGCTGCAGTGGGAAGCTTGAGACATGTATCTGATAGAGACTTTAGATTCCTTACCTTTGAATATCTGAGGCATCAGACAGGATCCGTAAACTTTTGCATGAGCATTACCCCTGCGCGCCATCTGGTCACATCATTCGGTTCATGCAGTGGAGTCGTTGGCACCATGGCACTATAGGCGCCACCAATATGTGCCAACTTCAGTTTTTTTCTTTCCACGCCAGTTAGTGCAGTTCTGGAGAAGAGCTACCCCACTGTCTCTTTTTGACAGACTTTTTTCGCATTTTGTTGAATATTTTTGTTGTTGTGTGTCAAGGATGTCCTCTAGGGAGGTAGGGTTTAAGCCTGTGTGTGCTTATGGTGTCTCGAGCGCGACCACAACTCGAGGTTGGGCTCGGACTGCCAGGCCATGGCTCCGAAAGCTTTGAGGGAGCAGTCCTTAAAGCGGTTTGCTGCCTGGCAGTCAATGTCATCTAGCATGAAGTAGGTCTCAGTCCTGATTGAGAAGAAGGCAGCGGGACAGCTCCAAGAGCCCTGAATCCTCTTTGTCACACTGAAGGTCCTCGAGACCCTCAGAGAAGAGGCAGAAGTCTAGACGGACTTCGACTTTACCTTGTCCTTCGAAAGCTGGTGAATCGAGCAGGGAACATTGACGTTCCAGGTACGGTTCTGCTGAGCCGTTGCCAGATTTGACTTCGCACAATGTCATTTCCTGAGCTTTTTGTGTGGTATACAGGCATGGGAGAAGAGTTGGAGCGGTCTCTGGACCCTTTAGAACACTTGCTGTAAACCCCTGGTGAGACTTTATACTGGTATGAGGAATTAGGACAGGACAGTGGACTGGACAGCTCTCCAGATACTGGTTTGCTCTCTCCACATACCATGGCTACATAGGAGAGAGCCTCTTATGCAATGGTGGTGAAGAGGGCTGCAGAGGTCCTTGACCTTGAACTGCCCTCTGTGGCGGTCAAGATTAACCTCTTGATCAAAGTGCTTCAACTTGGGGCTTCCACATCCGAACCCCTATTGCCCTTTAATGAAGAACTGACTGATGTCTTTCTAGGAACTTGGTCCAAGACTAGCACAGAGGCTCCTGTGAACAGGACAATTGCCCGCCGCCATTGCCGTGCCCCGGGTGATCCTGGTTTCCTCAGTCAACACCCCACCCTTGAGAACTTGGTAGTCCAAGCCTCGACTTCTCATGGCGCATTCCCTGACGCTCCCCCGGACAGGGAATACAAGAGGCTAGACACACTTGGGAAGAAGATTTTTCCTTCAGCCTGGTATTACGGTCTGTGAATGCCACATGTATTTTGGGCCGTTACTCCCATTTCCTAGAGGATACAGTTGCAGAAGAGCTCCCGCAGGTTCCGGATGATGCCCAGGCCATTCTCTTCCAAGCAGTGAAAGATGGGAGGGATGCAGCAAAGTTCACCTGAGGTGTGGTCTGGATGTGACTGACTCGCTGAGCAGAGCGGTTTCGTCGCCGGTGGCCTTAAGTCGCCACACCTGGCTGAGGGATGTCGACGCCAACCTCATTGACATGCCCTTCGATGGGACTAGTCTCTTCGGAGCGAAGGCAGACTCGGTGCTGGAGGTCTTCAAGGACTTGCAGGCTACGGCTGAGTTCTTGGACCTCTCAGTGACAGCTCGTCCCCAGTCTGCCTGTCTCCCCCTTTGTGGCTACGGAAGGGGTGTGCCATCACACCAATCATATCCCGGCCGCTGTCCTGCACAGGCTTCCAAAGTTTTGTGAGGATGTAGATGCAGTGCATTCCGACCCCGTGGGAATGGTAGCCAGAAGTCGACAGTCACTAACCTCCTGGGCAGCTGCAGCCTCTTTACCACCATCTCAAGAACAGCTGGCTTAGTCCGAGAGGAAGTTGCAGCTCTCCTGGCCAAGGGGGCTATAGAAAGTGTTCCGATATCAGAAGTAGGCTGTGGCTGTTACTCCTGCTGCTTTCTGATACCCAAAAAGAACAAAGGTCTTCGTTCTATTCTAGATCTCAGAGTCCTCAATCTCTTCCTCAAAAAGGAGAAATTCACGATGCTTACTTTGGCTCAGATCGTGTCTGCAGTAGACTAAGGAGACTGGCTGGTAGCGTTGGACTTGCAGGATGCATATTTTCACATCCCCATCCTGCCTGCTCACAGGCGTTACGTTCGGCCCAAGGTAGGCAACAGGCACTTTCAGTTCACTGTGCTACCCTTTGGCCTTACCAGCGCCCCTCTAGTGTTTACCAAGGTGATGGCGGTGGTCATAGCTCATTTGCGCAGGTTAGGGGATTCAGTCTTCCCCTACCTCGACAACTGGTTGTTGAAGGTGGCCTCGCCCCAGACTGTCCTCTCCCACTTCCAAACTACGGCAGGCCTTCTGCATTCGATGGGGTTCACTATAAACATGCCGAAGTCGCACCTGACTCCTTCCCAGATGCTGCCTTTCTTCTGGGCTGTTCTGACTTATATTCCCAAGCAGTGAGTCCAGGATATTCAGGTTATGATACCAATGTTTCAGCCTCTATCCTGGATTTTGGTTAGAATGACTCTGAGGCTGCTGGACCTCATGGCCTCAGTATCCTGTTTGTAAAACATGTCAGATGGCATATGCGGGCTCTGCAGTGGGACCTGAAGTTCCAGTGGGCGCCTAATCAGGGGAATCTTTCCGACATGGTCCAGATTTCTGAGGGAACTGCAAAATACCTGCAGTGGTGGTTTACGAACCACGACTCGGTCAAAGGCAGACTCCTCTCCCTTCCCCAACTAGATCTGACAGTAGTGACAGATGTGTTGCTTCTGGGATGGGGCGGCAATCTGGTACAGGAAGAGATCAGAGGATTCTGGACTCCGGCAGAATCCAGACTCCACATCAACCTGCTAGAGCTTCGGGTGATCAGACTACCACTGAATGCATTTCTTTCCTCTGTCAATGGGAAGTCAGTGAAGGTGTTCACAAACAATGCCACAGCCATGTGGTACTGCAACAAGCAGGGCGAAGTTGGTTCGTGGACCCTTTGCCAAGAGCCCTTGCGTCTCAGACATGGCTGGAACAGCTTGACATAACCCTGGTGGTTCAACACCTGGCAGGTTCTCTAAATGTCAACGCAGATAAACTCAACTATGGGTGCCTAGCAGATCACAAGTGGTGTCTCCATTTGAAGTTGGCACCAGGTCTCTTTTAGCATTGGGGAGAGCCTTGGTTAGATCAGTTCGCCTCCAAAGAATGAATGAAGGATTTATAAAGCGCCGTAATCACCCCTAAGGGGTATCTCCGCGCTGTAGGAGCTGGGAGACAGGACCAGTAGAATCAGTTGCAAAAGAGTTCTGTTTTGAGAATTTTCCTAAAAAGGAGGCGGTCTGCATACTTTCGAAGGTGCAAAGGCAGGAGATTCCAATAGAAGGGAGCGAGATAGAAAATGGCTTTGCCCTCTGTGTGAAACTTCCTAAAATGGGGTGTGATAAGGAGGCATTTCTCCCCAAGCGTAAGGATCTGCTCAGTTAATGGGGGATGAGTTTTTCAGTTAAATAGCTAGGACCTTTGCCATTTAGTGCTTTATGTACAATACACCAGATCTTAAACTTGCAGAGCAGTTGGACTGGTATGGGTAACTTGGGGGTACCGGTGGACTGAACACTTCTCCTGATACTGGCATGCTATATCTGCCAACTGTAGCTTCGGAGGAGGGGGCATCTTATGCCATGATGGCTAAAAGGGCATCCGAGGTCCTCAGACTAGAGCTGCCTTCCATGCTTGTCAGGACTAATCTCCTGACTGAAGTGCTACCACCTGGGGCTTCCACCTCCGAACCCCTTTTGCCCTTTAATGAAGCACTAACTGATGTCCTTCTAGGCACTTGGTCCAAGCCTAGCACAGGGGCTCCTGTGAATAGGGCAATTGCACGCTGCCATTGCCCAGCTCCAGGTGGCTATCAGTTTCTCAGCCAACACCCCACCCCCGAAAGTTTGGTGGTGCAGGCCTCTACATCCCAGGGAGCGCCTTCCACCCCTCCGGATAGGGAATCCAAGAGGCTGGATTCATTTGGTAAAAAGATGTTTTCTTACTCCAGGCTGGCATTGCGGTCAGTGAATACCGCATGCTTATTGGGCCATTTCTCCCACTCCCTTTGAGAAACGGTTGCACAAGTGCTGCCACAAGTCCCAGAGGAGCCTCTGGCTGTGCTCTCTCAGGCAGTTAAGGACGGATTTGCTCTGCAGATCGATTTCCACAACAGTAGCCTTGAGGTGCCACACCTGGCTTAGGACAACTGGCTTCTCGAGCAATGTCCAGGCAAATTTGATGGACATGCCTTTTGATGGAATGCGACTTTTTGGGGAAAATACAGATTCAGCCCTGGTGAGGTTCAAGGACTTTCGAGCTACGGCCAGATCCTTGGGCTCTCTTCTACTCCTCGTGGCCAGTCTGCCTTTCGCGACAAGGGAAGGGGTTTCCAGCCGCGCCAACTATATCCTAGCCCCCATTCTACGCATGCTTCCCAAGCCGTGCAGAGACTTGGACGTGGTTCAATACGACCTACTAGGAATGGAAGCCAGAAGTGGTCGGCCACCCTGTCCTTGGCAGCTGCGGCCTCCTAGCCCTCCTAGTCTGACTCTGGAAGACCACACCACTCCAGTTGGTGGTAGAATCAATCATCACCTCCACTACTGGAGGTCCATAACATCGGACAAGTGGATCTTGCAGATCATTCAGAAGGGCTATTCTCTGCCTTTACTTTCTTTTCCTCCTCCCATTCTGCCAAATCAGGAACAGCTGATGAAGGATCATTTAAAATTGCTCCTGGAGGAAGTTACAGCTCTCTTGGCCAACTCCGATATAGAGAGGGTCCCAGTTTTAGAAGTAGGCAGTGGCTGTTATTGCAGTTACTTTCTGATTCCGAAGAAGAACAAAGGTTTGCAGCCCATTTTAGATCTTCGGACTGTCAATCTCTTCCTCAAGGAGAAGTTCAAGATGCTTACTCTGGCTCAGTTCTTGTCTGCCCTAGACCAAGAAGATTGAATGGCGTAGAGTTGGACCTGCAGGGTGCATATTTTCACATCCCCATCCTGCCGAGCCACAGGCATTACCTGTGGTTCAAGGTAAGCTTTCAGTTTATTGTGCTCCCCTTCGGCCTTACCAGTGCCCCTTGGATGTTCACCAAGGTGATGGCAGTGGTTGCAGGTCATCTCGCAGGTTAGGGGTGTCAGTCTTCCCCAACCTCGATGACTGGCTGTTGAAGGCATCCTCGCCTCATGGTGTTGTCTCCCACCTTCAGACTACGGCGGACCGCCTACATTCACTAAGGTTCTCTATAAACGTGCCGAAGTCACACCTGACTCCTTCTCAGACGCTCCTTTTCATCAGAGCTGTTCTTGGCACAGTGCAGTTTCATGCCAATCCTTCCAAGCAGTAAGGCCAGGATATTCAAGTTATGATTCTGATGTTTCAGCCTCTATCCTGGATTTCGGTGAGACTGACTCTGATGCTGTTGGGCCTCATGGCGTCCTGCAACCTGTTGGCAAAACAAGCCAGGTGGTGTACGCAGGCTCTGCAGTGGGACTTGAAGTTCCAGTGGGCACAGCATCAGGGAAATCTCACCTACATAGTCCAGATCTTAAATGGAATTGCAAAAGATCTGCAGTGGTGGTTGACAAACCGCGATTGGGTCAACGACTGACCACTCTTCTTTCCCCAACCAGATCTCACAGTCGTGACAGATGCGTCACTTCTGCGATGGGGTGGAGATCAGGGTATACTGGTCACTGGCGGAGTTGGGGCTTCACATAAATTTGTTGGAGCTTTGAGCGATGCGATTGGCATTGAAAGCATTTCTTCTCTCTGTGAAGGGGAAGTTAGTGCAGGTGTTCAGACCATGTGGTACTGCTACAAGCAGGGCGAGGTGGGGGTCGTGGACCCTTTGTCGTAAGTCATCAAATAACAATTCGCCCAATCTTGTAGTAGCGTGATCATGCATTAACAGCATTGTTGTCCTAACGTGATGTTCTTGTGATTCAATGCTACATGCCCTCACGCATAAAATTGTACCACTAGTCTAAGAGGCAAATGAATGAATGAGTGATGAAAAAAGATGTTTTTGTTTTTTTTATAGAACTTGCTTTTATATAGAGCTTCGCATCACGCTTCTGTCATTTTAAAGAGCCTGAAATACCAGGTGTTACTCTAACCCAGGGTAATGGTACTCAGTCTACTGACTTTAGCAGAATGGAGGCTGAGTGAGCCTTTCTGTGATTTTAACTATTGCCCTACTCATCACCGTAAATGTAGGCAGCAAGCCACACTTCCGGCATACATGAACAGTGGTCTTCCAGCTTCATCAAAGGGGATGGTGACATTGTGAGTGTGAGCTAGTGGTTGGACTGTGTATGTGCATTACTATGTTCTTGCATGCACTTTTATTTATATATGAAGTAGAATACACAACCTGCTGTGAGCCATTTATTCCATTACTTACTATCTGCACTGAAAGCCTTCCTTCCCTGGAACCAGGGTGTATGATCACCAGCCCCGCCCCCCCATCTGCACTGAAAGCCTTCCTTTCCTGGAGGCAGGGCGTCTGATCACCAGGCTTCCCCCTAGCTGCACTGTAAGCCTTCCTTTCCTGGATCCAGGGTGTCTGATCACCAGGCCTCCCCCTAGCTGCACTGTAGGCCTTTCTTCTCAGGAGCCAGGGCCTCTTTCAGCCATGTATACACAATAAGGCTCTGGAGAACACCAGGGTTATCTCCAATGCCTGGAGGGTTGAGAGGATCCTAGGTCAGAGTGTAACCTCCCATGTCAAAACATTAAACCACAAAAATTATTCTGACAGACCATCATGTGGTCAGAGACAAGAGAGTCCTTCGACTCGAAGAGGGAAGTGTCCAGTGTGAGGATAGGTGTCTAACTTCACCCAAAGGTGAGGAAAGGAGGCAATTCCTTTTTGTTTAGTTACCCTCACACACCCTAGTGGTGTCACGCTTCATCATCGGGTCACCCCGACGCCTACAAGTCTGGGTGGGCTCAACCACAGTGTTGGGAGCTCTTAGCGATAAGTGAAGACCAGGGGGAATTAAAGATAAAAAAAAACCTCCGACAGATCCCCAGTTTCCCTTTATTCTTGGGTCTGTCAGAGTTGTTAAAAATCTATAAAATAGGGTCTGTAGGAGAGTTATGGTCCTATGACCCTAGTGCCAAGGGTCAAGAGGTTTTTTATCTTTAATTCCCCCTGGACTTCACTTATCGCTAAGAGCTCCCAACACTGTGGTTGAGCCCACCCCGACTTGTAGGCGTCGGGGTGACCCGATGATGAAGCACGACACCACTAGGGTGTGTGAGGGTAACTAAACAAAAAGGAATTGCCTCCTTTCCTCACCTTTGGGTGAAGTTAGACACCTATCCTCACACTGGACACTTCCCTCTTTCCACCATACCTCCCCTCCTGGTATGCACTGCAGAGGCCTTCTCTGGAGCCAGGGCTTCTGTGTAACCGCCCCCCCCCCTGTGCTATAGGCCTTCCTTCCCAGGAGCCAGGGCCTCTTTCCACCATACCTCCCCTCCTGGTATGTACTGCAGGCCTTCTCTGGAGCCAGGGCTTCTGTGTAACCGCCCCCCCACCCCCCCTGTCTGTGCTATAGGCCTTCCTTCTCAGGAGCCAGGGCCTCTTTCCACCATACCTCCCCTCCTGGTATGCACTGCAGAGGCCTTCTCTGGAGCCAGGGCTTCTGTGTAACCGCCCCACCCCCCCCCCCTGTCTGTGCTATAGGCCTTCCTTCCCAGGAGCCAGGGCCTCTTTCCACCATACCTCCCCTCCTGGTATGTACTGCAGGCCTTCTCTGGAGCCAGGGCTTCTGTGTAACCGCCCCCCCACCCCCCCTGTCTGTGCTATAGGCCTTCCTTCTCAGGATCCAGGGCCTCTTTCCACCATACCTCCCCTCCTGGTATGTACTGCAGGCCTTCTCTGGAGCCAGGGCTCCTGTGTAACCGCCCCCCCCACCCCCCCTGTCTGTGCTATAGGCCTTCCTTCCCAGGAGCCAGGGCCTCTTTCCACCATACCTCCCCTCCTGGTATGTACTGCAGGCCTTCTCTGGAGCCAGGGCTTCTGTGTAACCGCCCCCCCCCCCGCCCCCCCTGTCTATGCTATAGGCCTTCCTTCTCCGGATCCAGGACCTCTTTCCACCATACCTCCCCTCCTGGTATGTACTGCAGGCCTTCTCTGGAGCCAGGGCTTCTGTGTAACCGCCCCCCCCGTGCTATAGGCCTTCCTTCCCAGGAGCCAGGGCCTCTTTCCACCATACCTCCCCTCCTGGTATGTACTGCAGGCCTTCTCTGGAGCCAGGACTTCTGTGTAACCGCCCCCCCACCCCCCCTGTCTGTGCTATAGGCCTTCCTTCTCAGGAACCAGGGCCTCTTTCCACCATACCTCCCCTCCTGGTATGTACTGCAGGCCTTCTCTGGAGCCAGGGCTTCTGTGTAACCGCCCCCCCCCCCCCCTGTCTGCTACAGGCCTTCCTTCTCAGGAGCCAGGGCCTCTTTCCACCATACCTCCCCTCCTGGTATGTACTGCAGGCCTTCTCTGGAGCCAGGGCTTCTGTGTAACCACCCCCCCTGTCTGTGCTATAGGCCTTCCTTCTCAGGAGCCAGGGCCTCTTTCCACCATAATTCCCCTCCTGGTATGTACTGCAGGCCTTCTCTGGAGCCAGGGCTTCTGTGTAACCGCCCCCCCCCCCCTGTCTGTGCTATAGGCCTTCCTTCTCAGGAGCCAGGGCCTCTTTCCACCATACCTCCCCTCCTGGTATGTACTGCAGGCCTTCTCTGGAGCCAGGGCTTCTGTGTAACCGGCCCCCCCCGTCTGTGCTATAGGCCTTCCTTCTCAGGAGCCAGGGCCTCTTTCCACCATACCTCCCCATCTGGTATGTACTGCAGGCCTTCTCTGGAGCCAGGGCTTCTGTGTAACCCCCCCCCCCCAACCCCCCTCCGGGTTGTGCTATAGGCCTTCCTTCCCAGGAGCCAGGGCCTCTTTCCACCATACCTCCCCTCCTGGTATGTACTGCAGGCCTTCTCTGGAGCCAGGGCTTCTGTGTAACCGCCCCCCCACCCCCCCTGTCTGTGCTATAGGCCTTCCTTCTCAGGATCCAGGGCCTCTTTCCACCATACCTCCCCTCCTGGTATGTACTGCAGGCCTTCTCTGGAGCCAGGGCTCCTGTGTAACCGCCCCCCCCACCCCCCCCTGTCTGTGCTATAGGCCTTCCTTCCCAGGAGCCAGGGCCTCTTTCCACCATACCTCCCCTCCTGGTATGTACTGCAGGCCTTCTCTGGAGCCAGGGCTTCTGTGTAACCGCCCCCCCCCCCGCCCCCCCTGTCTATGCTATAGGCCTTCCTTCTCCGGATCCAGGACCTCTTTCCACCATACCTCCCCTCCTGGTATGTACTGCAGGCCTTCTCTGGAGCCAGGGCTTCTGTGTAACCGCCCCCCCCGTGCTATAGGCCTTCCTTCCCAGGAGCCAGGGCCTCTTTCCACCATACCTCCCCTCCTGGTATGTACTGCAGGCCTTCTCTGGAGCCAGGACTTCTGTGTAACCGCCCCCCCACCCCCCCTGTCTGTGCTATAGGCCTTCCTTCTCAGGAACCAGGGCCTCTTTCCACCATACCTCCCCTCCTGGTATGTACTGCAGGCCTTCTCTGGAGCCAGGGCTTCTGTGTAACCGCCCCCCCCCCCTGTCTGCTACAGGCCTTCCTTCTCAGGAGCCAGGGCCTCTTTCCACCATACCTCCCCTCCTGGTATGTACTGCAGGCCTTCTCTGGAGCCAGGGCTTCTGTGTAACCACCCCCCCTGTCTGTGCTATAGGCCTTCCTTCCCAGGAGCCAGGGCCTCTTTCCACCATAATTCCCCTCCTGGTATGTACTGCAGGCCTTCTCTGGAGCCAGGGCTTCTGTGTAACCGCCCCCCCACCCCCCCTGTCTGTGCTATAGGCCTTCCTTCTCAGGAACCAGGGCCTCTTTCCACCATACCTCCCCTCCTGGTATGTACTGCAGGCCTTCTCTGGAGCCAGGGCTTCTGTGTAACCGCCCCCCCCCCCCCTGTCTGCTACAGGCCTTCCTTCTCAGGAGCCAGGGCCTCTTTCCACCATACCTCCCCTCCTGGTATGTACTGCAGGCCTTCTCTGGAGCCAGGGCTTCTGTGTAACCACCCCCCCTGTCTGTGCTATAGGCCTTCCTTCTCAGGAGCCAGGGCCTCTTTCCACCATAATTCCCCTCCTGGTATGTACTGCAGGCCTTCTCTGGAGCCAGGGCTTCTGTGTAACCGCCCCCCCCCCCTGTCTGTGCTATAGGCCTTCCTTCTCAGGAGCCAGGGCCTCTTTCCACCATACCTCCCCTCCTGGTATGTACTGCAGGCCTTCTCTGGAGCCAGGGCTTCTGTGTAACCGCCCCCCCACCCCCCCTGTCTGTGCTATAGGCCTTCCTTCCCAGGAGCCAGGGCCTCTTTCCACCATACCTCCCCTCCTGGTATGTACTGCAGGCCTTCTCTGGAGCCAGGGCTTCTGTGTAACCGCCCCCCCCCCCGCCCCCCCTGTCTATGCTATAGGCCTTCCTTCTCCGGATCCAGGACCTCTTTCCACCATACCTCCCCTCCTGGTATGTACTGCAGGCCTTCTCTGGAGCCAGGGCTTCTGTGTAACCGCCCCCCCCGTGCTATAGGCCTTCCTTCCCAGGAGCCAGGGCCTCTTTCCACCATACCTCCCCTCCTGGTATGTACTGCAGGCCTTCTCTGGAGCCAGGACTTCTGTGTAACCGCCCCCCCACCCCCCCTGTCTGTGCTATAGGCCTTCCTTCTCAGGAGCCAGGGCCTCTTTCCACCATACCTCCCCTCCTGGTATGCACTGCAGAGGCCTTCTCTGGAGCCAGGGCTTCTGTGTAACCGCCCCACCCCCCCCCCCCTGTCTGTGCTATAGGCCTTCCTTCCCAGGAGCCAGGGCCTCTTTCCACCATACCTCCCCTCCTGGTATGTACTGCAGGCCTTCTCTGGAGCCAGGGCTTCTGTGTAACCGCCCCCCCCGTGCTATAGGCCTTCCTTCCCAGGAGCCAGGGCCTCTTTCCACCATACCTCCCCTCCTGGTATGTACTGCAGGCCTTCTCTGGAGCCAGGACTTCTGTGTAACCGCCACCCCACCCCCCCTGTCTGTGCTATAGGCCTTCCTTCTCAGGAACCAGGGCCTCTTTCCACCATACCTCCCCTCCTGGTATGTACTGCAGGCCTTCTCTGGAGCCAGGGCTTCTGTGTAACCGCCCCCCCCCCCCTGTCTGCTACAGGCCTTCCTTCTCAGGAGCCAGGGCCTCTTTCCACCATACCTCCCCTCCTGGTATGTACTGCAGGCCTTCTCTGGAGCCAGGGCTTCTGTGTAACCACCCCCCCTGTCTGTGCTATAGGCCTTCCTTCTCAGGAGCCAGGGCCTCTTTCCACCATAATTCCCCTCCTGGTATGTACTGCAGGCCTTCTCTGGAGCCAGGGCTTCTGTGTAACCGCCCCCCCCCCTGTCTGTGCTATAGGCCTTCCTTCTCAGGAGCCAGGGCCTCTTTCCACCATACCTCCCCTCCTGGTATGTACTGCAGGCCTTCTCTGGAGCCAGGGCTTCTGTGTAACCGGCCCCCCCCCGTCTGTGCTATAGGCCTTCCTTCTCAGGAGCCAGGGCCTCTTTCCACCATACCTCCCCTCCTGGTATGTACTGCAGGCCTTCTCTGGAGCCAGGGCTTCTGTGTAACCCCCCCCCCCCCCCCACCCCCCTCCGGGTTGTGCTATAGGCCTTCCTTCCCAGGAGCCAGGGCCTCTTTCCACCATACCTCCCCTCCTGGTATGTACTGCAGGCCTTCTCTGGAGCCAGGGCTTCTGTGTAACCCCCCCACCTTCCCTGTTTGTGCTATAGGCCTTCCTTCCCAGGAGCAAGGGCCTCTGGCCGCCAGGCCTCCCCTCCGTGCTATAAATCTTCCTACCCTGGAGCAAGTGCCTCTGTCTACCAGGCCTCCCCTCCCTGTTTGCATTGTAGGCCTCCCTTTTCAGGGGACAGGGCCTCTTTCCACCGTACATCCCCTCCTGTTATGTACTGCAGGCCTTCTGTGTAACCGCCCCCCCCTTTTGTACTGTAGGCCTTTCTTCTCAGGAGCCAGGCCCTCTGTCCACCAGGTTTCCCTTCCCTGTTTGTACCATAGGCCTTCGTTCCTTGAGGCCACGACCTCTTACCGCTAGGCCTTCCTGTCGACTTGTCAGTAGTGTCGAACTCCCTTCCCAGGGGCCATGTCTGCTCCGCCGCTGCCTCTATTTAACAAATAGCGCCTAATCCTGGTCACTGAGCGGGAGGGGAGCGTGCGAGATAAATGTTAGCTCGTTTCCTAAGTAATTAGTTACCTCCTCATCCCCACGTTGTAATTGTGAACAAGCTGTAATGTTTAATTAGTCTGTAAATGAAACCCCAATTTCCTAATGGCTGCCTTGACAGCGTTAAGTGAGACGGGCTCAGAGGGGGCCGCGATTGTTTCGGCGGGGGATGGAGCTGTCGGCCCGGGCAAGCCGAGCGTCGCGGCGAGAAAATGGAAATGATAAGCGAAGTGAGGCTAATTAGCGGCATCACACCGGCCCCGCTGATGGCCCTCGTGAAGGGAGAGCTAATGGCGCGGGTCCTTGGAGCGCCGGCGCGGGATTAATTGTGGCGGTCTCCGTGCCCATCAGGAGGGGCCACGCAGGTTGACGGCTCCCTCGCCTCGCAGACCTCCCCTCCGGGCCGGGGCGGGGCTGCTTGTTTACCAGTTAACGGAAGGGGGCAAACACCCGTCCCAAACGGGTAGGAAACCTTCTTGTGAAATGCAGCCAATGCGCGGACACCATGGTATCCATGGTGTTTTGGTTGGGGTTTGGGATCTGTAACTGTGATCTAGCAATAACACGGACAGCACGCCGCAGAGGTAAGGAAGGCACCGGGCATCGTGACCTGTTTCTCTTGCCCAAAGTACCACACGCTCTAGCTCGCAGACCAACACAGTCCAACAAAACACGCTTCTGCCCCAATTCAGGATCCAAGCACGGTGCACTGTTCTTCATCCGCCGAACATTCCCTCGTCCTCTCGCGCTCACCCCACCAGTGCATGCTCCTCTCGCGGACACACGTGCGGCTGACAGATGACCCACACACAGGCAACAGCGTAGACCCTCCTTCTTCACAGCAAAGGCATGGCTCCCCCCCATCACATCCCGGGACACCGATGATCCCATCCCCAGCAATTACACCCTCGCTCCTCCTTCACATGCTCGACAATGATCTGTCTTAGCTCTCGGGCGCAAATGTACGCTGGCGTTCATTGATGATGCCACCCCTGGAGTGCATGACTGGGATGCCCACCCTGCACCCAAGGGCCAGTGATACCAGCAGGCAGAGCCCGCTTAGGCTGTCTGGAAAGAGATCATATTTATTTCTTACACCCAGGGCTATTGCAAAAGAATCTCCACTATTTACCACAGCATAGTTATTAAGAATCATTCCAGGCATCAAGGGTAATCTGTGCAATTACACTGCATCCCCTTGGTTTACACAAAACCCACTCCTACTCCTCTCCACTCTCAGGGCCCCCTGCACAAAATAGCCAGGAGCTGAAGCCCCATGAACCACTCACAATGTGATCTTGACAACCCCATTCCGGAAAGAGAACACAGAGTGAAAATGTGAAGATAAACACTCATTGTGGCACCAAGGACAGGGGAATTATTGGCAATTGTTGAGTCAAAAGTTCATAACCCTTTCTTACAAGGACGACCTGGAAACGAGGTCCATCACGTCTGTCGCCTGCCCCTCAAGGAGGAGATAGGCTGCAAATGTACTCAAGGATTCAACAAATACATGTGTGCCCCATCTGAAAGATGAACACCATCTTGAAGGAGTAGATCACCACCCCTGGTTACCTTGTGCAGGATGTTCCTTAACCTTCCTGTGTCCTAGCACAACTTGGCTCGTTCGGCATTCAAACACCTGTTTGATAATGTTCATTGCCTTAGAACGAATTCTGGTACCCCACTTAACCCCGGGAACATATGAGAGAGACCCTGCAGTTATTGCCTGGGAAGAAACCTTGCCTAACCAAATGTCTGTAAGGATGTAGTGCCTGGGTTTCCCTGCTCATTGCTTCTAAGTTGAAGAATGACAGGATGCAGAAGCTGGACACCCCCTTTTTTTGACTTTGTTTACCGTTGCTTAGAGCTGTACCAACCGTAGGCCACTGACCCTCAGCCATTTGTACCTCAAACCAGCTGCTACTTTGGAACCGTGGCCTACTGGATCATTACAGCCAGGGCCGGCTCTAGGGCGGTGCGACCGGTGCCACCGCACCGGGTGCTGGCTTCCAGGGGGCGCTGTGTTTGCAGTTTATTTCAAAGCACCTGCTGCTGCCACGCTCCTTTCCTCCAGCAATTTCAGGGCAACAAAAAATTGTCAGGATAAATCCTGTAATTAATATTCTTCCTGAAGAGAGGTCGGAGTTTTGTTTAATTTGGGTTTTGAACCACTATAAAGTAGGTTAATATGCCTGTTGCAGAAAAAATTACCAAGCAGATTACAAAGTGCATACAATGTAAATAGGTCAGTTTGTTACTCGTTTTAAAAGAGACATCATTTTGTTACTTGCAATTCATAGGTTAAAAACCTAATATAGGATTTGAATTTATAAACTGCAAGAAAAAAAAGTCTCTCTTAAAAGCAGAAACCCACTGACCTATTTACATTCTATGCACTTTGTAATTGTACAGAACGATTAACTTTTATCAAAGATCTGCATGCACCCTGCAAAGTATGGATTTGAGCAAAGATTAATGTTGAAAAAGGGATTAATTTAGGCAGAAATCTATTGTCATTATTAAAGAGAACCTCCCAACTAAGGTGTTCCTTTTTAAATTTTGAGTTTGTGCTTCACCAGACCAAGCACTATTAAACTATCCGGCCTACCAGTATGGATGACATGTGGCTTCTACACCTCGTAGTCCTCTGTCTTATGTAACATTTCCTATACACTGAGTTACACATGTATGATTGATTGTCTGTGTAATCTGTGTGTGATGCAAAGTGCTTTGACACCCTAAACTGGTATGAGTGGCGCTATATATGTATCTGAGAGAGTGTGCTATATAGGCATCTGAGAGAGAGTGGTTATGGAGACTTGGGCACTGTTAAAGGGTGGTGCTGAGGTAATCCGTGGTCGAGGTGGTCATTGGGGGGCACCAACAAACATTGTCGCACCGGACGTCACCAGCTCTAAAGCCGGCCCTGATTACAGCTGCCCTTTGCTCAGAAGATTGCTCTACAATCCAGATGCACTTGCTTACCATGATCCTTTAAAACCAGACACTCAGGACGGATAAGTAAGCGAAGGCATACATATTTTATAATATGAAAGGTCAAACACAACAATTTTAACAATCGGAAGACCGTCAACTCTACCTTTTGAGCTGTCCGGGATTTAATGCGTGAGAGCACGCATTTGAAACCTGGTATTGTGAAAAGATGATGCATTTTCATGAATCAAAAGCCCAGTTGCCAGTATAGATGGATGTATAGAGGGGTATAGTGCTAATAACTCTTTCAAAACACTCACCAGACGAACAAGTATCCTGGGGTCTGCCAGAAGGGAAATGGCTTTCCCTTTTCCCAAATGACTGGGGTTGAAGCACAGTCAATTGATAATTATGTGCTTCTCCTAAACAGCTCTATGCACCATCTGGATATCTCCCAGTGAATTAGATTTATACTTTCCAACCAAATCTCCTATGCAGAAGGTGCCACAGAAGGTAAATCAGTATGCTACCCTAAAGAGGCACATGCCATATGACTCCGGTGGTTGCCTGCACTTGAGGTTCAGCTTCGCTATGTCTAGGGGCCTCCTGAAATCATGGCTCATACCAAATAACCATTCCTATCTGGGTAACACCTTTGTGATCTAGAAGTGGTATGACTTGTCTACATCCCCTAGTCCGTTTTGAAAATAACTCCAGTGCTGCCATGTGTGCCCTAGAACAACCTGCTGATTTGCCTTTTGAGTAGAAGTATTGCATGTTGGCCACAAACAAGTGTACAGCAAAGATGTTGGTCATCCCTTTGACTTTAAGGGAGGATCTATAGGCCTCAAATGCCATCTCATACTTACTGCGTGTCTTAGGTGCTAAAGGTAATGAGATCAATTTTTTCAGGACAGTGAATTTCATCATGACTTCAGCTGCCCCTGGATGATGCCTCCAATTCCTGCATCTTACAATTAGTTGTGTTATTCAGCATGCCAACTCCAGAACACGATATTGCCTTTGAGGCAC
This sequence comes from Triturus cristatus, assembly GCF_964204655.1. Lineage (NCBI taxonomy): Eukaryota > Metazoa > Chordata > Amphibia > Caudata > Salamandridae > Triturus > Triturus cristatus. Next base: position 825,363,809 of record NC_140586.1, on the reverse strand, counting down.
ATCATGAGCAAATGTTTCAGGTTCTTAGCACTAGCTTGCAAGATGCCCTTTGTCTGTCAATGGCTTAAACTACTCCCATGTTGTCCGGCAGCAACAGGGTCACAATAATGGGAAATAATTTTAGGAATTCAATATTGGAGACCACACCAGCATGAAATTACTCCTCTGGTCACTCTCCCGTTCATTAGTCTTGTTGCAACCGTGCGCTTGATGTCTTGGAGGCTGAGGAAGCACATCTGATCCTCCATATTTCTATTGGCCCATACTCTCGCCCCCTCATGAAGTGAGGTAGTGCTCTCCTATAACATCATCCCAGAATTTTCAGAATGCATATGCAGAGTAACTGTTATCGCTACCAATAAAACCTATGTTGCAGACTCTGGCCATCTCTTTATAGCTCACATCATGCATACATCTGAGACATACTCTGCAAGATATTTGCATCCTGAGGTAATTAATCTGAGGAAAGTACATGCCATCTCATTACCTTTTACCCACTCTCTCCCCATAGGCTTGTGTGACCAACATGCCATTTACTTCAGCATTACTCCTTAAAATCGCCTACATACCTAGCTCACAATATGCTCATTTAAGAAATTATCCATTTACACACTTCAACAAGCACTCATCTCTCCCAGACCTACCACATCTGATTCCAGGGTATTCTTTGTTCCAGTAGTCACGTTCATAAATCCTTAGTGGACAGCCCTGCTCTTTGCAATTGCAAAAAAATGCTGAAATTGAAACCCTCACTGCCCGTGTACCTTAAAAAACTCAACGGAAACAAATGATCCAACCACCAACTTGATAAAGTAAGGCATGAATTCCAGAACCAATACAGCCTTGCAGAACTCAATACAACCCCCAACGACTTTAAAAATAACAGCACAGTAGTTAAGACAGACTTCTATCTAAAGCCCATCATCAAAGAGAACATTAAAACTAAAGCCCTTCTTCAAGGCTGTTAAATACTACATTAACTATCTGAAATCAGTTTAAAAATCCACTAATATAAACCACTACACATGAACAAAAACATAAAATCAACACTACAAACGTTACCAGGGTAAGCCATGCACATCCCTGTGCCACATCCTTTCATGGCAGTTCTTCTTACTTTTGACTAACCCATTCCTAAGTAGCAGCATCAGGTCTCTAAAAGCACCTCTCATCTTCCGTCATCAAAACCATTTTTTCAGAAGCCCTAACATCCACCCTAGGCATAATTAACTCCTTCCTTTCCAGTAGTATTTTCACATCTTCTCTGAACACCAGTTATACCCTCTCTGTCTTCAAGAAACCTCAACTTTATCTTAAAACACTTTCTTGCCACTGGCTCATCGCCCACCTCCCTTTTTTCGAGAGCATCCCTCAGAAGGCTACCACTATTCAGCTCTTAGGTGCAGAGCAGTCTCCACTAGCTAAGTAACCAGTATGGGAATTTTAGCTTAACTGCAATATCGACCATCCAGGAACTTGATAGTATGCTAAGGATTATCAACAATAGAGATTCTTGCATGTGGACTAGTATTTGAGACTGTTGTCCATCAGACTCTGTAAAAATCTTCTCGGCAGTTCAATGCATGTATTTGTTATTTCCTTCATTATATGGCACAGCGTACTCAAAAGACCTTACTGTTGTGCTCCCTTTTCCTTCTGCAACTCTTAGCTGGACGACAGATTCATCTGTATGTGAAGGCTTTCTCGAAGAGTCATTACTCGTTAAACTCTACTAGCAATGCACTAATCCTGCTGGGTATTACTTGCATCATCCTAGGCTAGATCAAATCTTTCCTTGTCATTTTCCTTCCATTGTATATACAGATTGCGAGTACAGTCAGCTTAAGGCTTCCAGGTCATCAGGGTCATATTCTCCGACTATTCAAACTTGGACGTTGCATATCTGGATTTATCCGATTCCTCTTAGTCCTACTGTTGGAATTTTCTTTCATAGTAGTTTCTCTTCCTCTGGATTGGATTTATTACAGTCTTCGTTCTACTATTAAATGGACTCTATCTTCCAGATCGTACCTCACCAGAACAAGTAAGGTGCGTACGAACTCAGCCGCCAGTGCATGATGGATCACGAATGGTGTCTGAACTCGGACGTGGCGAAAGACCTCTTTCGGCAGTGGGGAGAGCCTTGGTTAGATCTATTCGCCACCGAAGAGAATGCGCAATGTCATCAGTTCTGCGCGTTGGAGTTTCTAAGGCGGCACTTGCTTGGATACGCTTTTCGTCGCGAGTGGAGTTGTGGTCTGTTATATGCCTTTTCGCCTATACCACTTTTGCCCAGAGTGCTGAAGAAGATCAGGCGCGACCGGGCCCAAGTCATCCTTGTGGCTCTGGATTGGGCACGAAGGTACTGGTATCCCGAGCTACTCAGTCTGTCAATCGATCTTCCGATTCGACTGCCTCTTCAGGAGGACCTTCTGTTGCAGCAGCAGGGGACGGTCCTCCACCGAACCTGTCCTGCCTCCACCTCCATGCGTGGAGATTGAGCGGTGGCAGTTGATGCCATTTGACTTGCCTCCTGAAGTCTGTGATGTAATTCTGGCAGCCAGGCGTCCCTCCACTAAAACGGTATACGCCTGCAGGTGGAACAAATTTGTGGCATGGTGCACAACAAAGGCTGTGGATCCCCTTTCTGCCCCTCTTTCTGAGGTTCTCCTCTTTCTTCTTTCCCTGGCCCAGCAGTGCTCTGCTCTGGGCACTATCAAAGGATATCTTTCAGCTGTTTCTGCCTTCTTACGGCTTCCTGATCAGCCTCCTCTTTTCAAGTCCCCTGTTGTTGCTAGATTCTTAAAGGGCATTACTCACATGTTTCCTCCTGTCCCTTTCGTAATGCTTCAGTGGGACTTGAATCTGGTGTTAACCTATCTGATGTGCGCTCCTTTTGAGCCACTCCATAACTGTCCTCTTCGTCTTCTGACTCTCAAGACTGCTTTCCTGGTGGCCATCACCTCTGCCAGAAGATTGAGTGAGCTCCTGGCTCTTTCTTCTAAACCTCCTTTCCTCTCTGTCCATCCGGACAAGGTTGTTCTAAGGACTCGTCCTTCCTTTCTTCCCAAGGTGGTTACTGCCTTTAACATCGGCCAGTCTGTTACATTGCCCACCTTCTTTCTGCCTCCGCATCCCTCGATAGAGGAAGAGAGGCTCCACCGTCTGGACCCAAAACGTGCACTCTCCTTCTATCTGGACCGCACAATACAGTTCCGGGTGGACGACCAAGTCTTCGTTGGCTACGTGGGCGCTAAGGAGGGTCGGGCAGTGCACAAGCGGACCATCTCTCGGTGGCTCGTTTTGTGCATTAATATATCTGTAAGAAACATTAGTTAGTTAGATTCCTTACCGCCCCACCCTTCCTCCCCGTTCTGCGAACTGATATCTAGGGTTAAGTTCATTCCTTTCAGGGCCTTAGGTTTTTGGCACCAGTGTCGGTTTCTTGCATGGCTCTGCGTTCCTGGCGCGGAAAGCTATGTACAGAACTAACGTCAGCGCGCGAGGGCGTCGTCTAAATACTATGACGTCATCCCTGCGATCACGACGCTGATGACGGACGCAGAGTCGCAGACGACGCCTACCGACGTGCAAGGGTACTGCTGACGAAAAATCTTTCCGGATCCAGCCTGACGCCTAGGGATATTATCTAAGGTAAGGAATCTAACTAACTAATGTTTTTTACAGATATATTGTTACCGAAGGTAAGTAACTTGTTCTTTAGGGCTTGTTTGATCCCTTGCCAAATAATATTTCTAAACATAACAGTCCAACGCATGTTTTGGGTAATACTAAAAATGTAAATAAGCCAAGCATCCGCTCTGTTGCGTGATTTGATAATTGGCAACAATTTCATAGTGCAAGACTACTTGTTTAAAGATTCAGAACTTTCTCATTAAACCATATTGTAGTGAGTAGACTTTAAAACTGGGTGTTCCATCCCCATGGGTAAAATAAAGTGCTTCTTCGTTAGTCTTGTTAGCTTATCACATACGTAATACCAGTGTCAGGTTTGCTATATGTAATGATGTTGTTTGGAAGGATTTTCAGTAGAGATTTTTTCCATTGCGTTGATATGAGATGCATTCAGTTTGGTGGGAAAAGGGCATCAGGAGATGGCGAGAGCAGTCAATCATGATTTGGAAGTGGCTTCTTAGGTTATATTTGGTGTAGAATCCTACTTTTACAATGCCTATGAGGACCAGAGGCCAGTCTCTGCCCTCAGTTGAATACCCACAGTTACTGCAGTTCTGTGTTCTGCCTTTAGGGCTCATGTCATCAGTTGTAAATGGGCTGGCCCATAATCACATTGGACTTACTTTTATTCCTTATGCCAGAGGTCTTCAAACTTTTGAATGCCGAGACCCCCCTGTCAACATTTTGAGGTGTAAGGACCCCCTCCGAACAAAAATTTCTAAACCTGTAGGCAGGGCTACTGGAATTATGAGGCAGGTGAGGACCAAATTACGCGACAGGCTTGACTAAATTGTGTGGGAAGAAAATGTAAATGATGTTATGTGATGCTGCGTATTTTGGGATAGCATTGATTCATTATTTTGAAATTAATTTTTTACACACAGTAACACTGAGGAAAGATTTTACCCCATCAGTACCTGTTTATAACCAAAACACAGCAATTAACATCAGAAAGATTTCTAGTCAACCTTTGTGAAGGGCCCTCCACTCCGCAGGAATACATGCTGCCACATTAGAAGCTCACCTGGCCCTGGCCGGGAGCAGCAGGGCTCCCTTAAAACCCTGGCGGTCTTCTGCAGAGTTAAGCAGTTTACCCATGCCACTTTCCTCTCACCCCCTCCCTTCCATCCCTCTCTCCTCTCCCAACCCCAGATCCCTCTCTCACTTTGCAGGCCATTTTCTTTCACCCCTTTTTACAATTTCTGAACTCTCCCCATTCAACCTCTCACTTCACCTTTAATCACCTCTTGCCATTCTGTCTTTTCACTGTCCTCATCTCTAACAGTCTCTTGCATTTATCTCATGGCCTCTCTGGCCACTCACCTCCCGTGCCCCTCATCACTTCTCATTCACCTCGTCTCTCCATTCAAATTTTTGTCTATTGTATCTTAAACCTCTCCAGTCCCCCCATTCATCTTTCACATCTCCCCTTTCTTCTAACAGAAGCCCTCACGTTTGGTTCACACTCACTTCTTGCGTGTCCACACTTCTCTTCGGCAATTCACATTTCTCCTCATCCCTGACCTCTTCAATCAAATTCTCTCACTACCTTGCTGTCCTCTCCCATCCTCTCATCGCCCCTCATAAAAGCATATAGGTCAGACCCGTATGCTCCTCTCGGCCTTTGCCACTCTGCTTATTGTTCCCTAATTGAAGAAGGGATGAGCTGTCTGTCTTGCTGTTTTGGTGTAGGCCGTGCTGTTATGGAACTTGCACCCTCCTTTGCTTCGCTCCACCAAGAATCTATTATCCTTTAGGAAGATATAAAAACCTTTCTCTATGCTCTGTAGGTTACCCCATTTGGCAGGTTCTCCTTCTCCTTCTGTGTGTTTCTCATTTGCCTTCAGGCAGCAGATGGTTATTAGCCCCAGGACACCTTTTGGTAACAGTAGCGCACTACAAATGTAAATAATAATAATAGTCAGAAGCAGGGGAGCCACTAGACCAGAACTTTGGGGGGGGGCTAACACTCCCCAGCCAGGGCTGGCCCTAACACTGGTTGCACACGGTGCAATAGTCTTTTTTGGTGCCCCACCACCGTTTCCTTCTTTTCCATGAATTCCCTCACTACCACTTACCAACAATGCACCTCATCTCTCTATAGCACCTTTCTGACAAACATTTCATTTTTTTATAGCGCTACTCACAGTTTACTTACTCACACTCATTTCTGTAATCTGCATGGTACATATTCTTTGTAGCAGGCACATTAACCCTCTGCACTGTGTGGGTGGCAAGAGTGCCCCTGTGAGTGCATGGTGAGCGATGCAACAGTGTGAGAGTAGGGTGAGAGGAGTGACTGCAGGGTGAGTTAGGTGGCCATACGAATTTGGGTGCGGATGCAAGATCAGAATGGGACGAATAATAATACTTGAGCTTTATAGCGCAAACAGCTACCTCAGCGACAGAGGTGTCCCGGCGCTCTAGCAGCAAGCATTGCGTGCAGGGAGGTTTAGCACTGGAGCCAGGCCTGGTCAAGACTAAAGAGCCATGTCTTCAGCGCTTTTCTGAAAAGAATGAATATATGATTACTGATGGGCTTTTTTGAGTGAGTTGCTTATTGAGCAGTGAGGGGGACAGGTGAGTGATGTGTCACGAGTGCAGGATGAGTAGTGTGCTTGTGTGACTGCAGAGTGAGGTACAGGGTGAACAGCGCAAGTGCCTTGTGAGTGCAGAGTGATCACTGTGAGTGCAGGGTGCGCGGGTGAATGATGTCAGTGTATGGTGATCAGTGTGAGTGCAATGTGATCGCTGAGAGTGCAGGGTGAACGTGAAAGTGAAGGGTGAGAATGAGGAGTGAACTGTCTGAATACAGGGTGCATTCCGAGACACTTGAAGTAACTCAGCATGTTATTGACGGCGGCGTAGGGTTTAAGATCTAAGTTAAACTATTGCTATTATGGCATTAATCGGAGATCGAGGGTGGAGGAAAAAATAATGTGCTGATCCTGCAACAAACTTCCAGTCCTATGGTTAGGGTTGCCGCAGATTATTATGATGGCCCAGTCGGTACAAAAATAAGCAGTCACCTAAAGCTGTATTTTAAGCACTTATCTGTGCATAGAACAGCAAATATAAATAGAAATCACTTTTAATTGTTTTCTAGGGCTGCCTCGATGATCCATGACTGATAATTAACCCCTTCCATGCTCATGACGGAACGATTCCGTCATGAGCATCGGTTGAGCTGTGCTCATGACGGAACCGTTCCGTCATGGCCCCGCCCGCGCTCGAACCCTTCAGCACCGCGGGGGAATCCGCGCAGCGCTGAAGGGGTTAAAGAGAACAAAGACAGAAAAGTGACAAAATAAATGAATACATTCTTTTTTATTTATAAGTCTATTTAGTGTGAAGAGGAGGCCTTTGCAGGCTCTTTAAACATGGCATGCATTTTTCTTTTGGCAACCCTACTTTATATTCCTTTTCATGAAATGCATTCTCACACTTCTGCAGTAAATGTAAAATACAAATGTAAGGAATAGGCAGAGTGGGGACGCAGGGGGTACTGGAACCAGGAAAAAACACAAAGCCTCTGTAACCAGTTTAAAAAGGCATGTAAATATGCAAATGGTCTTTAAAGACCTGTGAAAAACTTGGACGTGCCGGAGATAAGACTCCAGACACTGCCCAGCTGAGTCTCCAACAGCTCGAGTTGCACTGCAGCAGCCCGGGCTGACACGCAGGACGGGGGAAGAGTGGGGGGCTGAAGCCCTTGGGCCTCAGAAGTGTGACTGGGAATGCGCGACCCCCTTTGCTTCACTCCATGGCCTCCCTGGGGGTCCCGCCCCACAGTTTGAAGACCCCTGCCTTATGCTAATATGACTTTTACCCTTGTTTCATCTTCAGGCTCCTACTAACACATGAGAAGCCTGAGTCTTCTAGCTTCATTTTGCTGAGGGAACGGAGGCTCTCGCCTGGGAATTTGGCAGTATTCATCTCTCACCTTAACCCTGTAAACTCTCTTTGTGTGGCTCCCAAATCATTTTTGGCACCTTTAACAAAAGTGCTTTCAAGACTGATTTCATAAGTTCTACTAATTGCGCTGTGTTTTTTCGGTGATCATTACAAACTAATGGGGTAACCCACGATACCCCAAAGGACCTGGGTATAATGTGATCTAGATAGAGTGGTCCTAATGGCCCTTCTTAAATTGACAGCAAACACTGCGGAACCGAACTATATCAGGTCTGTTACTACACAATTTGAACAAATAGCTGGGGTCACCTAACTGTTAGCATGGAGGAGTCTCGTTTGTTATGGGAATTAACCAGGCAAATCTCCCCACCAACTAAAAACGGCCATGAACCACCACCCAATATATTTCGGGTCCACAGAGTTTGCTGTCAATTTAAGAAGGGCCATTGTTTTTTGTGAGTGAGGCAGATGCCTAAGTGTTAGGCATATTTTTCTGCACCCACCAGTTCACCTGGCTCAAAGGATGGTGATCTCAGGGGGTCAAAGAACATCATGGAATCAAACAATCCTTAAGCCAGAGACGCACCTGTTTCGTGGTTTCGTAAATAGAAATGTGTTTAAAATCTTTTTATGAAGCAGCAACCACAATTTACAATTATAGCTGCCTGTAAGCCTGTCATTGTTTCCCATTACCCAATCATGAATCTTGCACTGCAGTAACTGATAAGTGGATATCCTATTCGCTAATGTTTATTATTAAAGTTTCAGATTCTCCCTATTGCCTACATTTATGCATAATCCCCTTATTCGAGGTATACATTTTTCAACATAAAAATCCGTGCCTTTTATACGGTGAAACATTTACTGATGGACTCAGGGTTTGATGTGTTTCCAGTAATGAAGAAATTTCAAAAGAGTGCCTTCATAAAAAAAGAAATCTAGAATTGGAGACTTTTGAGTTGAGAAATGGGAGTTGGTTTGAAAATATATGTGAACCATTAATTGTTACCATACTATCTGCTTCTAAGCAAACGTCTTTACATTTACGTGAGCTATTTGCTTCGTTAATATGTTGGAAATCATATTTGATAGTTTAGCCCCTAGTATTACTTAGTATATTATGTTTTATAATGTTAGCTGATGTTTTGTACTATGCAGATTCAAAGTCTAGTATTCTGCTGACTCAAATGGTTTCTGGAAAAGAAGCCCAAGTGCACAATATAGTGACCCTTTTGCTTTCTTGGCAGTGAGTGTTGAAGTGCAGTTCAGTCATGCGGCATTGTGCATTTGTGAGTTTTAGTTACAAATTGATCCTGAATTATAATGGTAGAAGTTATTGGATGCAGGGTACCATATGGTCTTATTGTACAGTTTAGTGAAATGCACTGTGAGACTTGGTTCCAATAAGAAATTGGCCCATGGATAAAGTCAACTGTTAGGGGATTGTGGTAGGGCTGTGTCCTTGCTCCTCTCCTTCCTAAACTGTGTCTGGCTGGCTGATATCTAAAATCTAAGGAAGCTAATTTGTACCTTTCTAAAATTGGTAACAGGTCTTGTACATCTTTTTGTTACGGAAAATACATATTGTATGAATATTTGGATGTTGAAAGGTCTTGGTTCTCCTGCATGGCTCTGGAGAGCATGTGCCCTGCCTCAAGTTCTTCATAACAAGCTGTAGATCCTTGACAACTGCCTCTGCACGCACACAACACAATCAAGCGTACTGGATGTAATTTTATGACATTGATTGAGGCCCAGATTCTGTGGTCTGGAGGAGCCTACAAAGTGCACTCTCCGTACTCAGCATGATTACTGTCCGCTGGGAGGGCTGGAGAGGGCTGACAGTGATGGTAGAGGTACAGTTTTTAGTACCAAGGCAGGCCTTATCATCTTTTCATGTATTGGAGTTATCTAATGGCCACTCACACCGTTTAAAAAAAATAATCTGTCAGTCCTCTCCAACTAAGGATGTTTCACATATTTTGGGTAATGGTTTTTTGTGTGTGTATACTTATTTGCTTGGGTAGAGGATGTGTATGGGGCACATGTGAGTCGTGGCCATTGTCACACTGCAATCTGTTTTTTAGGTCTTGTCTACACAGGGCATGCGCTATGCTGTGAGATGTAGTTTTTTTACAATTTCATGACTCAGCCCACCAACAGGATACCATTAGTTGCTTTCGTTGTCACGCTCATTTGCAGTCTTTCCATTGCGTAGCTCCCAAAGGCTTCCCTTCCTTTCTTGTGTTAACTCCTTCCTGGAACATGGACCAAGTACATGTTTTCTTCCTAGTCTTTTTTTGTTGTCATTTTGCAAAACATTTTTTAAAATGTTTTCTTATATAAGCATTTCAATAATAATCCTGTACGTCCAATGTGCTTTCCTAGTTTTAACACAGGCATATAGCTTCCTGTTTATGTTGCCTTCACCCTATTGGCCGTTTCTATTGAGGTTTTAGTTACACCCATAACTGTACTACTTTTGGCTACTCCATTTTACGCCACTTTACTCCACTCTATGCCACTGCACACAATGCCACTCTACTCTAAGCCACTCCATTCTACCCTGTGCCACTCTACTCAACTCATCTATGCTATTCCACGCTACTCTATACCACTCCTCTCTATTCTATTCCACTCCAAGCCACTCTACTCTTTACCACTCCATGCAACTCTACTCCATGCCACTCTACTTTATGCCACTCTAGCCTATGCCACTCCAATCCACTCTCCACCATGCTACTCTACACCACTCCACACAATGCCACTGTAGGGCACTCCACTCAACTGCACTGTCCTCTGTCATTCCACTCCACTCCACTCTACTCCACCCCACGCCCCTCAACTCTACTCCACACCACTCTAGTCTATGCCACTCCACTCTGTGCCATTCTACTATACGACATTCTACTGGTATTGTTTTGAGGTCTAGGCCTGGCGAAAGCAGCACATGCGCTGCGCTCGTCATACAAGGGCTTCTTGGAATCAATACAGATTCCAAAGCTCTCCTAGGCGGAGTTAAAGCCCCGCCCATCTTCATTCGCTGGTGTCATCCTCCATGCAAAACGCAGGCTCACGATTGAAACGAAGGCTTCTTTGTCTCTCCTTGTTACCGCCCTGTCCACTTTAGGCCCCGCCCACCGGGATTGGATCTCTCACTTGCAGTGTTACACACTGTCCTTCATTAGCTGCCACGCACTATATTTTTCGCGCAATGCTCTGTATGTCCTCTATGGCTTCCCGTCCAGCTGCCCCTCGTCCTCCTGTAGTAGCATCGCTGGGTGAAAGGGCTGCTCTCGGAGGACACCGCACTGCCTCCCCCAGGCTGCAGGCCTGTACCAGGGGTGCGGGATTGTCTCCCAGTGTGTGCACGTCTGTCACCCAATAGGTGTCGATCTGTCTGACCTGCGATGCTAGCTTCGGGGCTGCCTGAGAGGGAGCAGGGCTGCCTCCCACCGAATGAAGGTATTTCTCCTCCGGAGTGCAGGGCTGGGAGCCCGGCTGCCTTCAGCTGGCTGCGGGGCTGTCTCGGAGGGTGCTGTCGTGCTCTCTTAGGGTGCTCTGCGTGGCTGCAAGGGGGTCTACAGTGGGTGTGGGGCTGCTATCAAAGCGTGCGGGTCCGGATTACCACACTGGCCGCATAGGGGTGTCTCGGCGGGCGCAGGGTTGTCTGCCGGAGGGGGTAGGGCCAGTTCAGTCAGTCTGAAGCCGGCTCGGAACCGCAGGCCCACGGTACTGCAGGTCTAGCTCTTCCTCCCTGTCCCTTTCTCGCCTCCCCCTGCTCTGATTATACAGAGGGGGCGGCCCGTTCACCCTCTGCCTGGCGGAGGGAGTGGCGCCTTGTCACAGTAAGAGCCCTCCCTGGCCGGGCTACTGGCTACTTCCTCTGCTCCTGGTCTCTGACACCAGTCTCTCCGGCAGCTGCACGGCGCTGTCAGGTGCACCCAGTGCGATCGGCGTGCACACTCCAGACAGTATGCACGGGCACTGGGTGCACATATGCAAGAACCCGTGCACGCGAAGTTAAGGACATAGGAGTGGGCACTCAAGGGTTTGCACATCGAGGGTCAAAGGCACTGGCAATTGAGGCACGCACATGCCTATCTTTGGAGACAACAGCCATGCACATCTAAGGCATGGGTGCCTAGAGGCTCATGTAGGGGCAGTGGCACGCGCAGCAAGGGCAAAACAGTGTATGTCTCCTTGGGTACCAGTGGCAAAGACATGGGCATGCAGTGGAAGACTCACAGGCATGCAAAGGTAGGGTCACTGACGTACGACTAACAAGGAAGAAAGTTTCACACCTACAGTATCAGCATGTGCAGCATGAACGTCTAGAGACATTCTTAGACCGGACAGACCGGCGGGCTTATAGCAAAATGGCTGCGCCAGGGCAACGAAGCGCGCGCACCTAGGAGCCCGGTCAGATCGAAGAACAGGGGTGGTGGGTCCATTAGGGTGCTTGGGCGTTGCCCCACCGTCCACCTAGTGTTGCTGTCACACTAACTCTCTCACTCACACAATGCAATCCCAGGGATTGCATTATGTGAGTGAGAGAGTCGGAGTTAAAGCTCCGATTCCCAGGCCGCCAGAGTCAGAGGCAGTCTGCTTAGGAGGGGACGGAGCAGCACTACAGGAGTAGTTCAGCTGCAAGTCACAGTGTCTGAGATTGACATCTACAGATTCCACACGCATGACGCATCACAGGTGGCCGGCGGAGCGCACAGCAAGAGTGCGCATGTTCTGTTTTGGGCTTAAACATTTTGCGACCAGCCCTGAACATGCGCACACTAGGCTGCTCATTAGAAGAGCGAGGGTTGTTCCATGCCGCTCTTCTAATGAGCAGCCTAGTGTGCATGTTCGGGCTGGTTGCAAAAAATTTTAAGCCTTAAACAGAACATGCGCACTACTGCTCAAGCCGATCCTGGCGCTGCTGCTGGAGCAGCGTCTGGATTGGCTGAGAGCAGGCGGTACTTGCCAAGGCGCCAACGCGGGAGTCGGACCCTGGCCCAGGAGGACCCGCAGATCCGGTAAGTTTAGTTTTCTTAATAATTGTGCTTTATGTTCATCTCCCCCGCGCGCAATCCCTAACACTCCCCCCCCCCCCCCCCTCCCCCCCGCAAATATTGGAGCACGAGCCGCGACTGATGATGGTGCTTTATGTTAATGCCCCGTGCCTCGCGCAACCCCAAACACTCTTCTCCCCCCCCCCGCGAGTTTTGGAGCGCGAGCCGCGACTGTCTACCATACAGCAGGAGCAGGGTACCATGCATGAAGGCCAAGGATGACGTGCTGATTTGTGTGACAGTTTGAGTGTGTGTACATTTAGAAATTGTGTGTCTGTCTCTGTGTGTACACGGGGACTGATGAACTGTTTGACAAGGAAAGAGGGATCTCTGTCTGATAAGGCCCTTCAAATTGAATTGCAAGAATGTATGGAGAGGATGTGGACTTAGGGCCAGAGCCGCCGACCTTTGAACTGATCAACCGCATCCTGTAATTCTGTGCAAAATCACTTTAAAAACATTAACCTGACCTTGTGTAGTGTAATTAATTCTCAAGTAAAACGCTTCGATACATTTAGGTAGGTCTGAACTTAGTTCTTCAAACTGTTTTTCTTACTTCGTCTTACAGAAAGTACGTGACGTAAGTTAAACAATGACCTACCATGAAGTCTGGTTAAACACGTCATCATTCATGTTTTCTTTGGGCCACAATCAGGTGGAGATTGAACCACCCAAAGCGTCTCTGTGGCCTTCCCAAATTTCACTTTTAAAGAGCTACGGGATGACGTGCAAGTGGCCACACGTAGATATTAAAAACATTCCACCATCAAAGTACCCAAGAGATGCATATTTTATTTACCCCAATGCCCAAACCACCAAATAATAAGTATTTCAGAAGAACTGTATGTTTTAATAGAGTTGGCATTGTGAGCTTATGTTTTAAAGCGCACTGATAACTTTTTTGTAACCACACCAGCTGGTTTGACTCACCCCAGCATTGACAAACTGCCCTTAGTTGCTTCATGAGAGATTACCGGACAGTGGTATGTTTTAGGTATATTGGCGCCACGTGGAATCTTCACACAGAATATTATGATTCGAACAGTCGTTTAACGGTGCTAAAAGGAGGGGAGAACCACCTAACTCCCCAAGGCAAACCTAAGTTTTATGAGAACATATAACATTCCTTAGCACACGTCTTATCAGTTATTAAAGTGACTTTCGTACATGGTGTAAACCGTGAGTACAAACATGAATAATGGACACTTAGTGGTTCTTCACTCTTCTATCAAGTTTCGTTTAATAAATGCAAGTCTTCAAGAGTAGTCATCTACAGCCAACACGTGTTTCGACGTAAATGGGTGGTAGTCCCACGACTTTTTCAAGGCTGTATAATTGTGAAAATACAAAATCAATATTTGTTTTAGGGATTCTAATCCTAATCATCATTCGATATGTTTTGCTACAGGAGACAATAACATAGTGCCTCATGCAAACGGTGGGATACAGTCAACCACTGCCAAAGTGAAGCAATATTAACAGAAAATACCACTGTGTGAATACAGTGAGACTATGACTCAAACCCAGACGGAGAGACCTAGTATGGATGTGCGCCAGTTCAGAAAGAAATTCCGGTGTATATAATTAATTAATTTTTCATTAAGTATGTAAGAATTATAAGAGCAAAGAATAGATAGGGATATGGGAATATTTAGTATTGTGGTGGGCGTGTAAAAAGAAACATAAATAATAATAGGAGTGATAAGGGTGAATGTATCTAAGTTATGGTTATATTTGTTGAAATTTATATTATAAATACCTAGTTGATGTGGACAAAGAATTCTGTGAGAAAAGGGTAAAAAGAGCGCAAATCATGAATAATCTTACGTAAAAATTAACTTGACATCAAAGGTAATAATGACATCGGTAGTTGTATTAAATTTGTACCTACTATATATGTGGTGATAATTCCAAACCACATAGAGTTTCTGGGGGGTGACGTCAATGTAGAACGATATAAAGGTCTTGGTGTAAGAATCTTCTCGGATCTAAAAGAAAATGTGTTGTATATGTTGGCTATGTTGATAATAAATGAGTTTCTGTGATTAAATATACCACAAATGTCATAATAGCGATCAAAAAGCTCGCTTGGGGCAGATTCCAATTGTGAATCTGCTCAAATTGTTCAATCTGAAGCTGTCCTAAATGACTGACTAAGTGTTCTAAACGCTGTGATTTAATTTATATCGCGGGTGTATAACCAAGGAATAAAAAACTAATCTGACTTCTTAGTTGTTGCCTGAAAATATGATCATTGCGTAGCATGCTTTGCCATGACAATAGTATAATTTAATCATACATGCTAGTCAAAGTGCGAGTCGGTTGACTATTTTGCAAAGAACTATGTGTGCAATTGCAATATCAAATGTTTATCAAACAAACGTAAAAAAAAAAAAAAAACAGAACGCGAGTCAACAGACGGAGCAAGTACAAAGCATGCGAGCTAAACGGTCCAGTAGGATCGTAAACGGCAAAGTAAAGTCAGTTACCGTGGTTGGCAGCTAAGAGATGACAAATCTCTTACAATGTTTAAAAGTGGACGAGAGCAGTATCTTACGTCTTACCTCGTCGTGTGGTATACTTTATTCCCCGATGTCACCGACCGGTCTGGATGCAGAGTACGCTTCCAAATTGAGCGTTCCAGAGTCTGTTTAAATACCGAAAGTAAAAAGAATACTATCCATGTGTAAGGGGATAGATTCACTAACAGTGTTGAAGGACTAACGTTTTAACGTTGTCTATGGCGGCCATCTTAGAATATGAAAAGAGTAATGGATCGCATTAAGATGACGGCGCAAATACTGTTTTAAGAAAATAAAATCTATTTGAGTGGCCTGTAATATGGATCTAAAGTATCTTTGGGCATAGTTATAATATGATGGATGAACAAGTTAGTGAAAATTTTGTGCGTGATGGTGCTTATTTTTAACTACATATTATGCTAATAGAAAGTGGGAATAGTGTAACCAATCTCTCCATCTTTTTGGGTCAGTACAATAAGGAAAGTAAACAGGAAAAGGAATCAACGCAAAATTTAAAACAGTTTAAAGTATAAATTAAATTCAACAGCGAGTTAAGATATATGATAAAAGATAGACATAAACTGGATGTGACATCTGTTCAATCATTTGTCGGAAATACTATACATTGTTCGCAGAGTTGTAAGTATTCTTAGTTTTGGAGCACCTTATTCTCATCATATGTATTCTTTCTTATTTTTATCTTTATGTAAGTCCTGTGTCATTGTGAGTTAAAGGTCGTATTAGTATGTTACTTCAGTTATCATGTTGGTCTTTCAGTCCCCAGTGTATTTTAATCTGGTTACACACTGGTAGGTATATACATGTATTTACATGTTAGAAGATCAATTGTAAGATACTTAGCCCAGGAAGTAGTGTAGTTCATGGTCGATGTTCAATCCATGTTCCACACTGCGTAATTTAAGTATCCATTGAGCTTCTCTCCTTCTTAGTGTCAGTTCTCTATTACCACCCCTTGGGTGTGTAGGGATATGTTCTATCCCATAGAACTCAAATCTTCTGTTTGTTGTTTGTGCTGCGCAGATTTACATGTGAGCAGCCACAGGGTATCTCATGTCTCCCTACTTGACTGCTCTGATGTGCTCGCTGATTCTTTCACGTAGTGTTCGGATGGTGCTGACTACGTATTTGTTCTTACATCTGCATTCAATTGTGTAGATTACAAACTTAGTGTGACAGTTAATGTTGGTGTGAAATTTGTATTTCTTTCCACCTGGTCCCTCAAATTCAGTCTTTCTCCCACATGCCCATTTGCATGTGCTGCATTGTCCGCAAGTGTAAAAACCTATTGTGTGTTTGTTCAGCCAATTGTCTTGCTTAATAGGTTTTAAATAACTGGGGCTTAAAATATTCCTCAGAGACAACCCTCTTCTGTATGCAATATTGGGTTTGTCTGTAATAAATTCCTTTAGAGAATTGTCCATCTTTAATATATGCCAGTGTTTGTTGAGACTTTTTCTAAGAAATTCTGACCAATTGTTATACCCTGTGATTATTCTAATCTTTTGGTCTGTTCTGATCGATTTGGGTTTATCTCTTAGGGTGTCTGCTCGTTTAACTTTGTCTATTCTAGTTTCGGCAATACTCAGTAATTCAGTAATCTCTTTTCATACCCTCTATTAGCGAATCTAGTCAGGACATCTTTTTTGTATTTGGTAAATTCTAGATCATTGCTACAGTTGCGTCGTGCCCTAATGAGTTCCCCATAGGGGTTAGATCTTATTTGATGAGAGGGATGTGCGCTGGAAGCATGTAGTAGAGAATTACAAGCTGTGGATTTACGATATAGTCTGCTGTGTATGTGGTTGTCAAGTATGTAAAATTCCACATCTAAAAAGGATATTTTCGTCTTGCTCTGTTCCATGGTGAATCTTATGTCGTCTTGGTTGTCATTTAGATAATCAAAAAACCCCATCAGTTTCGTCTGGGTGCCTGTCCAGATCATAACGCAATCATCTATGTATCTGCCCCAGAAAAGTATTGAGTCATTCCATTTGGAGCCTGATGCACCCCAGATTCTACTCTCCTCGAACCAACCCATGAACAGGTTGGCATACGAAGGAGAGAACCTGGAGCCCATAGCAACTCCTTGTCTTTGCCTATACCATTGTTCTTTGAAAAGAAATACATTGTTATCCAAAATCAATTCCACCATTTCGATTAACATCTCTGTGTGATTCCAGGAGCTTGCTGCCCTTCTGTTGAGCATCTTTTTGACCGCTATTAGGCCAATATCCCTTTTAATACTCGTATATAATGCTGTCACATCCAGGGTGACCATGGTCATATTCTCATCCCAATTAAGGTCGGCCAAGGTACCTAAGATATGTTTGGTGTCTCGGATGCACGATGGTAAGTTGGTCACTAGTGGTTTCAGAAAGATATCCACATATTCTGATACCTTCTCTGTGGGTCCCCCTATACCTGAGATGATGGGCCTGCCTGGGGGGAAAGGAAGAGTTTTATGTAGTTTAGGTACTGTGTAGATGCACGGATATCTTGGTCGGTCTACTTTCAGATAGGTCAATTCATTGTCGTCCAGTTAACCTTGTCCGTGCCACCGTCTTAGTTGTCTATTGATGTAGTCTGTAAGTGTCTGAATGGGATTGCTTGGAAGTGCTTCATAGCACTCCACATTATTCAATTGTGTTAATATTTCTTGTTCATAGTCAGTACTGCGCATGATCACCATGTTGCCCCCTTTATCAGCTTCCCTGATTGTAAGGTCTCAGTTCTTACTTAGTTCCTTAAGTGCAGTGCGTTCATTGTCCGTTAGATTATCTCTTTTAATTCGGGATGTTGAGTTCTTCTCCTCATGTTTGTCTAGGTCTGAAGTTACTAGTCTGTAAAATAAGTCTATACTATTTCCTGCCGTTAGTGTGGGAGTCCATTTGGACTTGTCTTTAAGATTGCTAATTATACTATAGTCCGTGCTTATGTTCAAATCTCTCATAATTATATCAGACGGGATAACCTCATCCTCACAATCAGTAATTGACATTAGAAGTCTTGTGTCAAGTATATCTTGTATTGACTGTTCATTGGATATCAAAAGTCCCAGGTTTTGTTGCATATCTTTATTCAATGTGTTAGTCAATTCAAAATGTTTTTTCAGTTTCATACGTCTTACAAATTTGAAAAGATCA